>NC_141879.1:348677954-348980985 GCF_056163025.1 Triticum urartu | reverse complement strand
GCTGCACCTTCCTCCTTTGCACCAAAGGGAAACAAGGACGCTGCGCGCCCTGGCGCCCTCCTGGTGTCGATCGTCATGGCTCACATCACGAGAGTCTTGTGAGGTTTGCCCCGCCTTGACATCTCCATTCCACGTGAGCCTGCCTGACCAGGCCACTCCAGAGGAGGTCTTGCATCCTCCGCCTCGCGAGCCTTGGACCCTCGTGAGGGTCTTGGGTGCCTTGTTGACGAAGATGGGTCGTACGGCCTGCTGGCTCCGCCACGCCGCGGGCCGCAAGCAGGCAAGTCTGGGGTCCCCCATTCCCAGAACGCCGACAGATCCCTTGTCTCTTTGTCCTCCAAGAAACAAAATTTGGTATCATTATCCACCACTGAAGCGGAATACATTGCCGTGGGATCATGTTCTGCTCAATTACTTTGGATGACCCAAACTCTCAAGGATTATGGGATACTATGAGACATGTCCCAATTGCTTTGTGACAATGAGAGTGCTATTAAGATTTCACACAATCCCGTGCAACATTATAAAACTATGCATATTGAAGTTCTTCACCACTTCATTCGTGGTCATGTTGCTAAAGGTGACATTAATCTTAAGCATGTTCGTACCGACAAGAAATTGGCGAATATCTTCACTAAACTGCTTGATGAAAAGATATTTTGTCGATTGAGGAATGACTTGAACATCATTGATGCCTCAAATTTTGAATAGAGATTCCATTTTTATACATGCAAGGCATGAGCCTATGTGACTAATCCTTGATATTTATCATATGATGATCATTTGCCTTGGATACATTTGCACCCTTTTATGGTATTTAATCCTTATAGGTACTTGGATGATCCTCATTCTGTAAGATTGCAAATCACACATATCTTGAGCAATCTTTACATTACCAAGTATTTGTGCTTTGGTTGTTGTGATCAAAGAACAAGTTTGCACTCTACATATCCTTTCACAATACTTATATGATGAAACTCTCTCTTATCAATTTGGATACATAAGTGTAATTCCTTGCAAGACTAACCCATGTAGGAAGATGAGCTTCAAATTCAAAGAGATGCTCTCAAACTCTCGATGAACTACATCAACATTGAGCATCCACCACAAGTTCAACAACAAACACAAGATATGTATTTCCATCTTAGAGAATCTTTGCTCCAAGTCATGAGACAAAGCAACTCAACAAGATGTGAATACATTAAGATGCTTAAATGAAAATGGCAACCCCATTTTTGAGCTTAACGATGAGTATGACCTATGATCAAGTAATCTCACCTGACTCCTAAGTTAATATACTCTAACATAGGTGACTTTGTCACCGACCATCTCTAGATGAAGTTGTCTAGTGTTTTCTTTCTCTTAGATGCATTTCCTTTGCATTTCTTTAGCTAGAGTGTTTCCTTTTCAAAAAAAACTTCATCTAGATCCGTTTTTATTTTGTGTTCTTTTTCTTTTCCTCTAAGTCAAATTCATAGCAAATTCTATCAAAATTCCTTGAGAATCTTGTAAAAATTCTATTGCAAGTGAGCTGAGTTCACAAAGTTTTTCCTCTGCATTGAACTTGGTCACTCCGATCCAAAGCTTATCAGTCAGACCGAAGTACAAGTACTACATGTACACAGTTCATCGGTTCCACGGAAAAGGACTAATTTAGCTTCACCGATATGATCTGTCTATGACTTTACTATCTTGGATTTACAGATCGACACAAATCAACGCCACTAATTTAAGTGCTAAGAAAACATTTTGCCACATTATACTGTTCATTCCTTCCAGCAACACTCAATGATACTTTCCCACTATATGCACCTAAAGCTGCATTCTGCTTACTTCTGTCTCTCCTGGACCACACTCACTTGAGTCATACCCATGAAGCCTACCCTTCTGGGAAATTGATGTGAAAGCGGGGGAGAGAGTGCACATCAAAGCTTATACTTACAGAGAATCAAAAGCTTATCATATCTTAAGCTCTTCTAAGAAAGGAAGAGAAATGCACTATCATAAGAGGAGAGAATTCACATGTCTTTAAGAGGGGAGCGACATGTCAGTTATTTTATTTGAGCCTACTTTCATTTATGTAATTCTATTTTGCTCTGATCAGATCTTGGTAAATTTTAGTTTGCTCTGATTTTATCTCACCCTACCTACTCCCATTATCCAATGCTAAATTTAAGGGGACAGGAAGTACATGTTTAGGGGACAAAATCCTTAGAAATCTATTGCAAATTCTTAATTCTTTGGGAACATGTCTGTATACAAAAGGAGTACTCACTCAGTGATACTCACCAATTACATGTCATCCCAGTCTTGGTACTCGTGTGGATCTAGAAGTCTCTTTCTTGTTTGAAGTTCTCCTGTGCAATCTAACCTTATTTTCTCAAGCTTGCTTCTTCAAGAGTTAGTTCAAGGACCACAAGGTAAGTATAAGAATGTCACTCATATGCATGATGATCTCTTGCTTTTGCACATATTGTTTGCAAGAGGGAATCATAAACATGAAGGTACATATCTCATTTCTTTTAGCTCTGGTGCATATAGGCAGGATACATGTAACTCATTACTCGCTCTGTCATGTTGTGCATTCACATGTCTTCAAATTCTATCATTCACATGACTACACACATGTAGGGAGAGATTATGCAAGTTACATGTTCCTCCAAAGCTTTAAATATACTACTCATCATATCATTACTTGAAGCTTTGTTGTATGTTGTCATCAATTACCAAAAAGGGGGATATTGAAAGCACAATTGCTCCCTTGATGGTTTTGGTAATTAATGTAAAAATATCTTTTGTTGTACTAATAGTTTTATCTAGTATATTTCAGACAAGTTCAGCACTGGCATGGCAAGGACAAGAGGATGTGGACCCTCTTAAAATGCTAGGGACATGGATTGGCAAAAGCTCAAGACTCTACATTTTTGGGTAAGTGATCCAAGATCACATTGAGTCGATAGGAAAGTTAATACTATTAAAAGGGGATCAGGTTTTGATTATGATCTATTTTCTCAGGTGCTTAGTGATATTGCTCCAAAACCCTAAACCACTTTCTCTATCCAAATATGTCCAAAACCCTACATTCCAACTCGGCCCCACCAAAATTTCCGTATCTGGACCCACCAAGTTCATCTGAACACTACCGCTTCCAAACCCCAACAAATCAGAGTCATCGATATGGTCTCGGTCCCACCGGTTTGGCCTGCCCAACCTTCTATAACCAGTTGCAATTATTTCGGTCTCACCGAGTTTTGCAATTGGTCCCACCGAGATGGCTTGCCAAACCTTCTGTAACTTGTTGCAATTACTTCGGTCTCACCGAGTTTTGCAACGGGTCCCACTGAGATGGCATGCCAACCTTTCTGTTGTCTTATTGCTTCACTTCGGTCCTAGCAAGTTGATGCAATCGGTGCCACCGAAACGAAGTTTGCCCTAACCATTGCACATCGTTTCTTCCAAGTTGTTTCCTATCGGTCCCACCGAGACCTCCGACGTTCATATCTTGTACACATGTCGGTGCCACCGAGATTTCTGATTGGTGCCACCAAGTTGGGTCAAAAGTGTGTGACGGTTGGATTTCGTGTGGCGGCTATATATACCCCTCCACCCCCTCTTACTAATTAAGAGATCCATCAGAATGTGCCTACACTTTCACTACTCATTTTCTGCGAGAGAATCACTTACTCATGTGTTCAGATCAAGCGATTCCATTCCTATCTGATATAGACCGAACCTCGACGACAAGATCCGATCGTTGTTGTGCCCTCATTTTTTCACAACACTCCACCACCAGTAGCAACCTCTCGCCCGCGCACACAATGTACATGAAGTAGAGGGTTTGAACCTTGCGGCCCAGCACGAGAAAACCAATCTCGACGAAGGTACTTACGTACAAAACAATTTCCACAAAGAGAAATTGCAACATAGAGGCTTTCTAAAGATCCCTCCAAAACATGATACAGGTGTTTACCCTGAAAAACACACCGTGTCTATTTCATAAAACATAACCTCCTTGTCCTTCTCACATAACTGAAAATAATTAGGCACATAAATATTTACAACATTTAATTCATCAACCTTCTTCGATGTTTCGGAATTACCGACGTTAGTGGTGGCTTAATCATCGCCTCCCTCTTGAAACAAAATCATCCTCGATTTTGAGCTGATCTCTTCAACAATATTTTTATTTCTAGACTGAACAACGGTAGTGGAAATTTCAGCAGCCTCAACCTTCTTCTTCTTTACTTCTGATGCAGCTCGAGCAGTATCCCGCTGAGGGAGTCCTGGATTATGGGGTTCTCGAGTGTCCGGGCTATGTGATGTGGGCCGGACAGATGGGCCATGAAGATACAAGATAGAAGGCCTTCCCTCGTGTCCGGATGGGACTCTCCTTGGCGTGGAAGGCAAGCTTAGCGTGCGGATATGAATATTCCTTTCTCTGTAAATTGACTCTGTACAACCCTAGCCCCCTCCGTGTCTATATAAACCGTAGGGTTTAGTCCATATAGACACAGTCATAATCATACAGGCTCGAAAATTAGGGTTTAGCCATTATGATCTCGTGGTAGATCAACTCGTGTAACCACTATATTCATCAAAGTCAATCAAGCAGGACGTAGGGTATTACCTCCATCAAGAGGGCCCGAACCTGGGTAAACATTGTGTCCCTTGTCTCCTGTTACCATCGATCCA
This sequence comes from Triticum urartu, assembly GCF_056163025.1. NCBI lineage: Eukaryota > Viridiplantae > Streptophyta > Magnoliopsida > Poales > Poaceae > Triticum > Triticum urartu. Next base: position 348,976,293 of record NC_141879.1, on the reverse strand, counting down.
TAGACGCACAGTTCGGGACCCCCTACCCGAGATTTGCCTGTTTTGACACCGACATTGTTGCTTTCATTGAGAGTTCCACTATGCCATTGTTGAAAGGCTCGATGGCTCCATCAATCATCCACAACAATGCTGCTGCGAAGGAGATTTTTCTCCCCTGCCAGATCTTTGTATTTGGTGGCTTCGCACTGCGTGCCAACTCGGTTGGCCACCTGGAGCAGATCGACAGCTACCTGCCTGGTCACGAGATCGGTTTCGGAAATCTGAACTATGTCGCTGACATCCGAGGAGACATGATCTTCCAAGGGTTCGCGCCCTTAGCCATCGCTCCGGCCTTAGATCCGGAGCATGTCATCAGGTCCGAAGACGGGAGTCTAGAGCCCGCCGGACTCTCTGCGGCCTTAAAGCTCAACACCAAGAGAATAGCGTCTCCGGCAATCATTGCAAGGCTGGACTCTTCTCCGGATACTACTTCCGAACCCTGGAGGCCCGCGTCATGCGAATTCGGCCCAGAAACTTCCGACCATGTCTGTGACGCCCCGAGACCGACGCTCCAGTCGGCTTTCATGTTTTTCGTTGTTGTCATGTGTTTCGATTGCTTTGTTGCATTCATCTTGGCATCTCTTGCATTGCATCATGTCATCATGCACCCCCTTTTTAAAACTCAACTAAATAAATTGCATGGATCTTTGATCCATTTAAATCGAGGGAGATGCACATGGTGATTTCTCTTTACAACATATAAAAGTCTCCCAATATTATTAGGGAGCTATAAAAAATATTCTAACACACTTGCAAAATAATTTCATGTTTTTATACTTCAAGTTTGGTCCCCAAACTTTGCCCATATTTTCTTTCAACGTTTTCCCGTTCCTCACAAAATTCTGAACATTTTTTGACTCTCCAAAAATGTTTTTCTAATTCAAACTTATTTGATTCACATTCAAATGTGTAGGAATGCAATCCTTCCAAACAGTGCCAAATGTATTTTTCCTGGATCAAGCTCCTTTTTATGTGTCCAGGAAAATTGTCCTCCTGCTCAAATTCTTCTCCCATCTCTCTCTACATTTCTTTTTTCCCTGTTTATTTGTTAATCAGGAAATAAAGAAGAGATGAGAGAGGGAGTGGAGACCCCAGCAGCCTCCCTCTCCTTCTGGCCGGCCAGCCAGGCCGCCCTGCTTCCCTCGGTCCATCTGGCCCTCCAACCAGTAGCAATAACTGGGCCGGCCACTAAGTCCCATTTCCTCCTGGAGGCAACAACTCAGTCATTCTCTTCTAACCCTAGCCACAGGAGAGGCCTCTGCTCGATCCCATCTCCTCTCGTTTCCCTCACCGCCGCCAGGATGCTGCCGCCCGCCTCGTACCCCTGCTGCGGGCGACCTCGCCTTGACCCCCACGCTCAAGCTCCTCCGCCCTAAGCTTCGTTCGCCCTGCCATTTGCCTGCATCCGGCTCCGGTTTCACTCGTCTTCGTCGTTCCTGGTGCTGCCGGAACCGTGCTCCAAGTCCTTGCTGTCAAGCGCCACATCGCCGCCCCACTTCTCCTCGAGCCCTCCTCTGTGTTGCTCGCTCAGGCCGCCAGCAACCTCAGCACGCCAAGGCTGGTCATGCTGCTTCCTCGATGGCCCATCTGCCTGTCCTCGTAGGTGTGCCGGACCTCTTCACCGCGTCCAGCTGGAAGTCTTTGCTCCTTTGTCCTGCTGCTGCCGTATGACATCTCAATGGTCATCCTCTGCCGCTAGTTTCGTGCACCTCCGCTGCCGGTTGCATGGATGCCAAGATCCCCTTCGATTTGCCAAGACGCGACAACCAGGAATGCCCAAGGACGCCTTCGTGGATTTCGCAAAGTTTGACCACCGCTGAACAAAGGGTTTTTTCCTTGCTCATTTTGGATACGCCAAGTTCACCGGATGCCTAGTACGACTACAGGACCGGAACCCAAGTTCCATGGGGACCTTGTACCACTGCCGTCACAAGAACCGAGATCGGGAAGTCCAGAGAACCCAAGTACCACGACAATTGACGCATGTACCACTACGCCCGGAGGCATCGGATCCAGCAAGTCCAACAACGACTATGCTCAACTACCCACGACCCCGAACGTCTATGAAAACGTGTACCACTACCCCGCCCGAACGTCTTCAGAACATGTACCGTCAACCCTTGAAGACCCGTGGACGGCAAGTTCCTTGTTGACCCCGAACACCTACGGAGTGTGAACATCTACGAAGCGAGAACGACTACTTCCACTACCGCCATCGCGAGAACGCCTACTTCCCTCTATGAACTTGATCCCTTCCGATAATGCACGCGTCGAAAGGTATAACCCCGAGACGACGCCCATGAATGAATAAATGCATGTTGTATGAGATGCACCCTTGTTCGCCTTGAGTCTGAACTGTCGGTGCACCTTGCCCCTCTTTTGCCTTGCCACCGACATGTGGGGCACCCGGTATCCGGGATCACTCCCCGTCACTCTAGCACGTTTCGTGCACCCACACTTATTCCTTTGCACTAGCATCTCATTTGAGTTGCCGGATCACCAGAATGTTGCCATGGTAACATTTCCGTTTCGCCGCCGTGGCACCCCTTTTTCCTTCCGCCATGGCGACAAATGCCTCATATCTTATCATGTCAACTTTTCCATAAAACTTGCATAAGCTTGCGCATGTCATTCACCTCATGATAATAACATTTTAAATGTTTAAAATTGTTGTTGCATTAAATTGCTTATGCACATGAGGATTTTCCAGACTTGTTGTTTGGTGGTTCGGCCTCATTTAAACTTGCCTAGATAGGTAGTTTTCATTTGCTTCACCCCTTGCCGTGCTAACAAACATTTAATGTTGTTGAGTACATAAACAGGAGAGAACTAAATAATTGATGTGGTGTTCTGTCAATATGCAACCCGTTGCATGTTGAGCTCCACTTATTTTGTGGTTTTGGTTGTTGCACTTTGCCATGTCATGCATATTTAAACCGGACATGCCTCATACTTGGTTGTGCATCATGCCATGATTATGTGATGGTTGTTTACTCTATTGTTTGCTTCTTTCCGGTGTTGCTTCTTCAGGTTAGTTCTGATAACTTTGCGTTTGTGAGGATCCATTCGACTTCGTCTGTTTGTCTTCTTCTAGGACTCGTTCTGCTTCCTTGCGGGATCTCAGGCAAGATGACCATACCCTCGAAATCACTTCTATCTTTGCTTGCTAGTTGCTCGCTCTATTGCCATGTTGCGATAGCTACCACTTGCTATATCATGCCTCACATATTGCCATGACAAGCCTCTAACCCCCCTTGTCCTAGCGAACCGTTGTTTGGCTATGTTACCGCTTTGCTCAGTCCCTCTTATAGCGTTGCTAGTTGCAGGTGAAGATGAAGTTTGCTCCATGTTGGAACATGGATATGTTGGGATATCACAATATCTCTTATTTTACTTAATGCATCTATAGACTTGGTAAAGGGTGGAAAGCTCGGCCTTTTGCCTGGTGTTTTGTTCCACTCTTACCGCCCTACTTTCCGTCATACCAGTGATATGTTCCTTGATTTTGCGTTCCTTAAACGGTTGGGTTATAATGGGAACCCCTTGACAGTCCGCTTTGAATAAAACTCCTCCAGCAAGGCCCAACCTTGGTTTTACATTTGCACTAACAACCTATCACCTTCCCTTGGGTTCTGCAGACTCAAGGGTCATCTTTACTTTAACCCCCCGGGCCAGTGCATCTCTAAGTGTTGGTCTGAAACGGGCAGCCTGCGGGGCCACCTCGGGGAAACTTGAGGGTTGGTTTTACTAGTAGCTTGACCTATCCGGTGTTGCCCTGAGAACGAGATATGTGCAGCTCCTATCGGGATTGTCGGTGCATCGGGCTGCTTTGCTGGTCTTGTTTTACCATTGTCGAAATGTCTTGTAACCGGGATTCCGAGTCTGATTGGGTCTTCCTGGGAGAAGGAATATCCTTCATTGACTGTGAGAGCTTGTGATGGGCTAAGTTGGGACACCCTGCAGGGTTTTGAACTTTCAAAAGCTGTGCCCGCGGTTATGGGCAGATGGGAATTTGTTAATATCCGGTTGTAGAAAACTTGACACTTAACTTAATTAAAATGAATCAACCGCGTGTGTAGCCGTGATGGTCTCTTCTCGGCGGGGGTCCGGGAAGTGAACACGGCTTTGGAGTTATGCTTGAACGTAAGTAGTTTCAGGATCACTTCTTGATCACTTCTAGTTCACGACCGTGCTTTGCTTCTCTTCTCGCTCTTATTTGCGTATGTTAGCCACCATAGTTGCTAGTGCTTGCTGCAGCTCCACCTCACTACCCTTTTTCCTACCCATAAGCTTAAATAGTCTTGATCGCGAGGGTGTGAGATTGCTAAGTCCCCGTGACTCAGAGATACTTCCAAAACCAGTTGCAGGTGTCGTTGATACCAGTGCAGATGACGCAGCTGAGCTCAAGTGGGAGCTTGACGAGGATCTTGTTCGTTGTTTTGTTTCATTTTCTGTTGATCAGTAATGGATCCCAATTGGGGCGATTGGGGATCTATTGCATTAGGGGTTGTCTTTCTTTATTTGGTTTCGTAGTCGGACCTTGATTGTATCTGGATGATGTAATGCTATATTTATGTATTGTGTGAAGTGGCGATTGTAAGCCAACTCTGTATCCCTTTCTTATTCAGTACATGGGATGTGTAAAGATTACCCCTCTTGCGACATGCCTACTATGCGGTTATGCCTCTATGTTGTGCTCCGACATGTGGGAGATATAGTCGAATCGTGGGTGTTACAAGTTGGTATCAGAGCCATCCCCAACTTAGGAGCCCCCTGCTTGATCGAATCGCTGGCGTTGTTGAGTCTAGCAAAATGTTTTGAGTCTTAGGATTATATATATCGGAGAGTAGGATTCTTTTTACTCCTCAGTCCCTTCGTCGCTCTGGTGAGGCTTCCTAACATAGAGTTTTGACTCTTCTCTCCTCAAATTTCACAAATTTTTTTAGGATCACGCGGGTATCTTGGTATCATTCCGATGGTTTTGTGACGAGAACATTGTTCTTGGTGCCTCCTGAGATATAGGGGTTGTGGCAGTGTCCCGGGGAGTTGAGCTCCGAGGTGTTGTCGTCACAATTTTATCGTTGCAGTTCTGGAATACCTAAGTTTCGCCGACATCAAAAATCTCTTTTATGCAGTTGTTGGTGAGATAACCTCGACGCCACCCAGTACTGGGGAGGGAGATCAGGAGTATTGCCATAACTCGTATAACAGATGCTTTTCGAAGGTTGAGGTAAATGATTTCCGAAGGTTTCTTGGTTATGTGTTGAAGGATGGATATAGCTGGATGTAGGATTGTTAGTTTTGGATGAGATATTATGCTTCTCCTGTATCGCCAACACCTGATTGCATAACCAGAAAGTTTCAGGAGTTTATAAGTGGGAATTTAGGTAGCTCCTAGGATATCTTTCCGACAGATGCATGATACGAAATTGGGGTTCGACGTCTAGTGGTCCGACTAGCCACGGTTGGTTTTACAGTGTCCTCGCTGTGTCTTAAAGAGTCCTTGGCTATGCTGACTCGGGAACGCTTCATTTGTCATGTGCATTGTCTTGTACATGATGGTGCTGTACGATCGAGCCCGTGTGGGCCCCACCACGCAAACTTCAGACGAAATCTCTATCATATGTTTCTTCCGGCTTATTCTGCAAGCCAATCCTTTGTTTTGTTTTTTTGTGGTATTCGAGTTGCTTCGAAATCAAATGTTGGTTCCATGTCTCCTTTCCTAAGTGGTGTTCACATACTTCTATGTGAATACTAATCCTTCATGATAATCGAGATGCCTACTATGCGGTTATGCCTCCAAGTCGTGCTCCGACTATGCCTACTATGGGATGTGTAAAGATTACCCCTCTTGCGACATGCCTACTATGCGGTTATGCCTCTAAGTCGTGCTCCGACACGTGGGAGATATAGCCGCATTGTGGGAGTTACAAGTTGGTATCAGAGCCATCCCCGACTTAGGAGCCCCCTGCTTGATCGAATCGCTGGCGTTGTTGAGTCGAGCAAAATGTTTTGAGTCTTAGGATTATGTATATTGGAGAGTAGGATTCTTTTTACTCCTCGGTCCCTTCGTCGCTCTGGTGAGGCTTCCTGACGTAGAGTTTTGACTCTTCTCTCCTCAAATTTCACGAATTTTTTTAGGATCACGCGAGTATCTTGGAATCGTTCCGATGGTTTTGTGATGAGAACATTGTTCTTGGTGCCTCCTGACATTTAGGGGTTGTGGCAGTGTCCCGGGGAGTTGAGCTCCGATGTGTTGTCGTCTCAATTTTATCGTTGCAGTTCTGGAATACCTGAGTTTCGCCGACATCGAAAATCTATTTTATGCAGTTGTTGGTGAGATAACCTCGACACCAGCCAGTACTGGGCGGGAGTTCGGGAGTATTGCCATAACTCGTATAACGGATGCTTTTCGAAGGTTGAGGTAAATGATTTCCGAAGGTTTCTTGGTTATGTGTTGAAGGATGGATACAACTGGATGTAGGATTGTTAGTTTTAGGTGAGATATTATGCTTCCCCTATATCCCCAACACCTGATTGCATAACCAGAAAGTTTTGGGAGTTTATAAGTGGGAATTCAAGTAGCTCCTATGATATCTTTCTGACAGATGCATGATACGAGATTGGGGTTCGAAGTCTAGTGGTCCGACTATCCACAGTTGGATTTAAAGTGGCCTCGTTCTGTCTTAAAGAGTCCTTGGCTATGCTGACTCGGGGACGCTTTGTATGTCATGTGCATTGCCTTGTACATGATGGTGCTGGTCGATCGAGCCCTTGTGGGCCCCACCACGAAAACTTCAGACGAAATCTCTATCATATGTTTCTTCCGGCTTATTCTGCAAGCCAATCCTTTGTTTTGTTTTTGTTGTGGTATTTGAGTTGCTTTGAAATCAAATGTTGGTTCCATGTCTCCTTTCCTAAATGGTGGTCTCATACTTCTATGTGAATACTAATCCTTCATGATAATCAAGATTGTCATGTTCTATGTGAATACTAATCCTTCATGATAATCAAGATTGTCATGTCAATCCTTTTTCAACCGGTGAGCTTCCCTTCAAGTGGATCCGTTCATTTTCAACATCCACAAGACCAACTCTAAGTATTCTCAATGGTGTTTGTTTCATTCGTCCCAAATTAACTTTGTTTTCCCACCCTCCCACCCTTTTTCTTCAACAACTCAGATTTCTTAATCATGTATCCTTTTATTTGTGAGAAGTCTCTTCATTCTTTTCTTTTAATGTTCTTATCCGGTGATTGTCATGAAGATTCTAACGGAGCTTCAAGTTCATAATTCTTCGTCCTTTTCCTTCTCCGGTGGATTCAATGCAAGCTTTCGGTGTTGATCATATCTTTTTCATTGGTTCACATGCTTTCCATGTTGGAAGTCCTTACCGAAGACTCTCTTAATTGTTTACCTCTCTCTATTCATTTGTTCTGGAGTGCGAAGATATCTCAAAAGATGTTATCTCATTCAATCCATTCAAGCTATTTCGAGGTTGTTATCTCATTCAAACCATTTAAATCAACCGGTGCATTATCTCTTCCTAAGTAATCGTTCAACGGAGTTTCTTTTGAGGGGCCCTAACCCACAGGTCTTTTCCCACGATCTTACCTGACACTTCTTATTTTCCCGGAGTTATTCTCAAATTCATTTCAAAGTTTGACATAAGATTGAGTTATCATCAGTCAAATATCTTTCACCAAGATCTTCCAAATTCTTTTCATCATTTGGTCAACCTTTCTATTTTTCATCCCGGAGTATCTCAACAATTCATGGTGGTGTTTCTCGTCGTCATTCTCGTATTTGAAAACCGAAGAAGAATTTCTCTTCAATCTTATCCATTCTCTCAGAGATGCGTAGTTCAAGCTTGATACCATCCTCTCATAATTGTTTTCGATCGTGAGAATTCTTTTCACCTATCCGGAGCAATTGAAGATTCTTTTCAGTTTGATTCTCCGAAGGCCATCATTTCGGTTTTATTGATTCTCAGCTTTCATCTCTCGTTCTCTAAATCTAACTGGTGCATCATTCAATTATTCTCTAATCAACTTGGGATCTATTCGTTCTCATGTATGTAAATTCCTTCAAGTATCTTCATTCGTTTTCCCAATTCTTCCCAGTGAATTGTGCCTTTTCTACATTCATTTTTCAATTCTTACGGTGGTTCATTCAATATTTTTCTCTTCCTTCTTTATCATATTAATTTATTCATGTTTCAGTCCTACCGGTGGTTCCCTGAAGACCTTTGCAAGTCTGTGCTATATCTCTCTTCAATCCTTTGCAACGGGAATAAGTAGTATGCCAAATTCTCTTCTTGTCATCAATTTAAATTGGTGAAGGATAAGCATAAGGTAATTCTTATTCTTGCTTCATCAAAGTAATGGACTCATCTTCCAGAGTTTGTTCATGATGAATGCATTCTCGGTCTCAATTGTTTCATCTTTTCTTTCCCGGAGTTCCAAGCTCTCATCATCACGAAGATCCATCTAAATTATTACAAGGCTTCACCTTGTGTTTTCAACTTCTCTTTCTTTCTATCATCCTTTTCTTTACCGGCGTTATTCATGGAGGCTCTACATGGTAGTTCATCAAGGATTCTTTCCATTCTTCTATTGCTCTTCAAGATTTCTCTTGGAGTTAAGATTCGTCTAGCTTTACTCTAAAATAAGTGTGCTCTCTCAAGATCTTGTTTTCTCCTCCGTTCATTCCATTCCATTCTCTCTTTTCTTCCGGAGGTTTTGTGATGTTGCTCTTTCACTCATCATATCGAATTGTGAAGATCGTGTTCTTTCCTTTTCTTATCCATTTAACCAAAGTGTTGTGCCCTTTGCTCAAGTTCCTTTCGCCTTATCAAGTCTTGCATCTCTTTTCAACCGGAGTGCTGCCCGAATTTGTTCTTCCTTATTCCTCTTTCCTAACGAAGTGTCTTCAACTTTGTTCATCTTCGCGGCATTCTTCCTTTCTATTTTGTCAACCTCTTGAGGTTCGTTGGTTTCACTCGTTTGTCAAAGATGCAACTAGTTGTACCTCTTCTCTTCCTCTTTCATTTCTCTCCGGTGCCATCCTATATCTCGGGACGAGATCCTATCGTACTGGTGGAGTGTTGTGACGCCCCGAGACCAACGCTCCAGTCGGCTTTCATGTTTTTCGTTGTTGTCATGTGTTTCGATTGCTTTGTTGCATTCATCTTGGCATATCTTGCATTGCATCATGTCATCATGCACCCCTTTTTAAAACTCAACTAAATAAATTGCATGGATCTTCGATCCATTTAAATCGAGGGAGATGCACATGGTGATTTCTCTTTACAACATATAAAAGTATCCCAATATTATTAGGGAGCTATAATAAATATTCTAACACACTTGCAAAATAAATTCATGTTTTTAAACTTCAAGTTTGGTCCCCAAACTTTGCCCATATTTTCTTTCAACGTTTTCCCGTTCTCCACAAAATTCCGAACATTTTTGGGCTCTCCAAAAATGTTTTCCTAATTCAAACTTATTTGATTCACATTCAAATGTCTTCAAATGCAATCCTTCCAAACGGTGCCAAATGTATTTTTCTTGGATCAAGCTCCTTTTTATGAGTCCAGGAAAATTGTACTCCTCCTCTAATTCTTCTCCTATCTCTATCTACATTTCTTTTCTCTATTTATTTGTTAATCAGGAAATAAAGAAGAGATGAGAGAGGGAGTGGAGAGCCTAGCAGCCTCCCTCTCCTTCTGGCCGGCCAGCCAGGCCGCCCTGCTTGCCTCGGCCCATTTGGCCCTCCAACCAGTAGCAGTAACTGGGCCAGCCACTAAGGCCCATTTGCTCCTGGAGGCAACAGCCCAGTCATTCCCTTCTAACCCTAGTCGCAGGAGAGGCCTCTGCTCGATCCCATCTCCTCTCGTTTCCCTCACCGCCAACAGGAGGCTGCCGCCCGCCTCGCACCCCTGCTGCCGGCGACCTCGCCTTGAACCCCACGCTGAATCTCCTCCGCCCTGTGCTCCGTTCGCCCTGCCGTTTTCCCGCATCCGGCTCCGGTTTCACTCGTCTTCGTTGTTACCGGTGCTGCCGGAACCGTGCTCCAAGTCCTCGCTGTCGAGCGCCATGTCGCCGCACTTGCTTCTCCTCGAGCCCTCTTCCGAGTCGCTCGCTCAGGCCGCCAGCAACCTCAACACGCCAAGGCCGGTCGTGCTGCTTTCTCGATGGCCCATCTGCCCGTCCTCGCAGGCGTGCCCAACCTGGTCACCGCGTCCAGCCGGAGGTCTTCGCTCCTTTGTCCTGCTGCTGCCGTATGACTTCTGAAGGGTCATCCTCTGCAGCTGATTTCATGCACCTCCGCTGCCGGTTGCATGGATGCCAAGACCCCCTTCGATTTGCCAAGATGCGACAACCAGGAACACCCAAGGACACCTTCGCGGATTTCGCCATGTTCGACCACCGCTGAACAAAGGGTCTTTGCCTTGCTCATTTTGGATACGCCAAGTTCACCGGATGCCTAGTACGATTACAGGACCGGAACCCAAGTTCCATGGGGACCTTGTACCACGGCCGTCACAAGAACCGAGATAGGCAAGTCCAAAGAACCCAAGTACCACGACAATTGACGCGTGTACCACTACGCCCGGAGGCATCGGATCCGGCAAGTCCAACAACGACTATGCTCAACTACCCACGACCCCGAACGTCTACGGAAACGTGTACCACTGCCCCCACCCGAACGTCTTTAGAACATGTACCGTCAACCCTCGAAGACCCGTGGACGGCAAGTTCCTTGTTGACCCCGAACACCTACGGAGTGTGAACATCTACGAAGCGAGAACGACTACTTCCACTACCGCCGTCGCGAGAACGCCTACTTCCCTCTATGAACTTGATCTGTTCCGATAATGAACGCGTCGAAAGGTATAACCTCGAGACGACGCCCATTAACGAATAAATGCATGTTGTATGACATGCACCCTTGTTCGCCTCGAGTCTGAACTGTCGGTGCACGTTGCCCCTCTTTTGCCTTGCCACCGACATGTGGGACACCCGGTATCCGGGATCACTCCCCGTCAATCTTGCATGTTTCGCGCACCCACACTTGTTCCTTTGCACTAGCATCTCATTTGAGTTGATGGATCACCGGAATGTTGCCATGGTAACATTTCCGTTTTGCCGCCGTGGCACCCCTTTTTCCTTCCGCCATGGCGACAAATGCCTCATATCTTATCATGTCAACTTTTCCATAAAACTTGCATAAGCTTGTGCGTGTCATACGCATCATGATAATAACATTTAAAATGTTTAAAATTGTTGTTGCATTAAATTGCTTATGCACATGAGGATTTTTCGGACTTGCTGTTTGTTGTTCCGGCCACATTTAAACTTGCCAAGATAGGTAGTTTTCATTTGCTTCACCCCTTGCCATGCTAACAAACATTTAATCTTGTTGAGTACGTAAACGGGAGAGAACTAAATAATTGATGTGGTGTTCCTTCAATATGCAACCCGTTGCATATTGAGGTCCACATAATTTGTGGTTTTGGTTGTTGCACTTTGCTATGTCATGCATATTTAAACCGGACATGCATCATACTTGGTTGTGCATCATGCCATGATTATGTGATGGTTGTTTACTATATTGTTTGCTTTTTTCCGGTGTTGCTTCTTCGGGTTAGTTCCGATAACGTCGCGTTTGTGAGGATCCGTTCAACTTCGGCTGTTTTTCTTCTTCATGGACTCGTTCTTCTTACTTGCGGGGTCTCAGGAAAGATGACCATACCCTCGAAATCACTTCTATCTTTGCTTGCTAGTTGCTCGCTCTATTGCTATGCCACGATACGTACCACTTGCTATATCATGCCTCCCATATTGCCATGACAAGCCTCTAACCCCCCTTGTCCTAGCAAACCGTTGTTTGGCTATGTTACTGCTTTGCTCAGCCCCTCTTATAGTGTTGCTAGTTGCAGGTGAAGATGAAGTTTGTTCCATGTTGGAACATGGATATGTTGGGATATCACAATATCTCTTATTTTAATTAATGCATCTATAGACTTGGTAAAGGTTGGAAGGCTCGTCCTTTTGCCTAGTGTTTTGTTCCACTCTTGCCACCCTAGTTTCCATCATACCGGTGTTATGTTCCTTAATTTTGCATTCCTTACATGGTTGGGTTATAATGGGAACCCCTTGACAGTTCGCTTTGAATAAAACTCCTCCAGCAAGGCCCAACCTTGGTTTTACATTTGCACTAACAACCTATCACCTTGCCTTGGGTTCTAGAGACTCAAGTGTCATCTTTATTTTAACCGCCTAGGCCAGTGCTTCTCTAAGTGTTGGTCCAAAATGGGCAGCCTGCGGGGCCACCTCGGGGAAACTTGAGGGTTGGTTTTACTCGTAGCTTGACCTATCCGGTGTTGCCCTGAGAACGAGATATGTGCAGCTCCTATCGGGATTGTCGGCGCATCGGGCGGCTTTGCTAGTCTTGTTTTACCATTGTCAAAATGTCTTGTAACCGGGATTCCGATTCTTATCGGGTCTTCCTAGGAGAAGGAATATCCTTCGTTGACCGTGAGAGCTTGTGATGGGCTAAGTTGGGACACCCCTGGAGGGTTTTGAACTTTTGAATGTCGTGCCCGCGGTTATGGGCAGATGGGAATTTGTTAATATCCAGTTGTAGAAAACTTGACACTTAACTTATTAAAATGAATCAACCGTGTGTGTAGCCCTGATGGTCTCTTCTCGGCGGGGTCCGGGAAGTGAACACGACTTTGGAGTTATGCTTGAACGTAAGTAATTTCAGGATCACTTCTTGATCACTTCTAGTTCACGACCATGCCTTGCTTCTCTTCTCGCTCTTATTTGAGTATGTTAGCCACCATATATGCAAGTGCTTGCTGCAGCTCCACCTCACTACCCTTTTTCCTACCCATAAGCTTAAATAGTCTTGATCACGAGGGTGTGAGATTGCGGAGTCCCAGTGACTCATAGATACTTCCAAAACCAGTTGCAGGTGCCGTTGATACTAGTGCAGATGACGCAACTGAGCTCAAGTGGGAGCTCGACGAAGATCTTGTTCGTTGTTTTGTTTCGTTTTCTGTTGATCAGTAGTGGAGCCCAGTTGGGGCGATCGGGGATCTATTGCATTAGGGGTTGTCTTTCTTTATTTGGTTCTGTAGTCGGACCTTGATTGTATCTGGATGATGTAATGCTATATTTATGTATTGTGTGAAGTGGCGATTGTAAGCCAACTCTGTATCCCTTTCTTATTCAGTACATGGGATGTGTAAAGATTACCCCTCTTGCGACATGCCTACTATGCGGTTATGCCTCTAAGTTGTGCTCCGACATTTGGGAGATATAGTCGACTCGTGGGTGTTACAAGTTGGTATCAGAGCCATCCCCAACTTAGGAGCCCCCTGCTTGATCGAATCGCTGGCGTTGTTGAGTCTAGCAAAATGTTTTGAGTCTTAGGATTATATATATCGGAGAGTAGGATTCTTTTTACTCCTCAGTCCCTTCGTCGCTCTGGTGAGGCTTCCTAACATAGAGTTTTGACTCTTCTCTCCTCAAATTTCACAAATTTTTTTAGGATCACGCGGGTATCTTGGTATCATTCCGATGGTTTTGTGACGAGAACATTGTTCTTGGTGCCTCCTGAGATATAGGGGTTGTGGCAGTGTCCCGGGGAGTTGAGCTCCGAGGTGTTGTCGTCACAATTTTATCGTTGCAGTTCTGGAATACCTAAGTTTCGCCGACATCAAAAATCTCTTTTATGCAGTTGTTGGTGAGATAACCTCGACGCCACCCAGTACTGGGGCGGGAGATCAGGAGTATTGCCATAACTCGTATAACAGATGCTTTTCGAAGGTTGAGGTAAATGATTTCCGAAGGTTTCTTGGTTATGTGTTGAAGGATGGATATAGCTGGATGTAGGATTGTTAGTTTTGGATGAGATATTATGCTTCTCCTGTATCGCCAACACCTGATTGCATAACCAGAAAGTTTCAGGACTTTATAAGTTGGAATTCAGGTAGCTCCTAGGATATCTTTCCGACAGATGCATGATACGAAATTGGGGTTCGACGTCTAGTGGTCCGACTAGCCACGGTTGGTTTTACAGTGTCCTCGCTGTGTCTTAAAGAGTCCTTGGCTATGCTGACTCGGGAACGCTTCGTTTGTCATGTGCATTGTCTTGTACATGATGGTGATGTACGATCGAGCCCGTGTGGGCCCCACCACGCAAACTTCAGACGAAATCTCTATCATATGTTTCTTCCGGCTTATTCTGCAAGCCAATCCTTTGTTTTGTTTTTTTGTGGTATTCGAGTTGCTTCGAAATCAAATGTTGGTTCCATGTCTCCTTTCCTAAGTGGTGTTCACATACTTCTATGTGAATACTAATCCTTCATGATAATCGAGATTGTCATGTCAATCCTTTTTCAAGCGGTGAGCTTCCCTTCAAGTGGATCCGTTCATATTCAACATCCACAAGACCAACTCTAAGTATTCTCAACGGTGTTTGTTTCATTCATCCCAAATTGTCTTTGTTTTCCCACCCTCCCACCCTTGTTCTTCAAGGATTCAGATTTCTTAATCATGTATCCTTTTATTTGTGAGAAGTCTCTTCATTCTTTTCTTTCAATGTTCTTATCCGGTGATTCTCATGAAGATTCTAACGGAGCTTCAAGTTCATCATTCTTCGTCCATTTCCTTCTCTGGTGGATTCAATGCAAGCTTTCGGTGTTGATCATATCTTTTTCATTGCTTCACATGCTTTCCATGTTGGAAGTCCTTACCGAAGACTCTCTTAATTGTTTACCTCTCTCTATTCATTTGTTCCGGAGTGCGAAGATATCTCAAAAGATGTTATCTCATTCAATCCATTCAAGCTATTTCGAGGTTGTTATCTCATTCAAACCATTTAAATCAACCGGTGCATTATCTCTTCCTAAGTAATCGTTCAACGGAGTTTCTTTTGAGTGGGCCCTAACCCATAGGTCTTTTCCCGCGATCTTACCTGACTCTTCTTATTATCCCGGAGTTATTCTCAAATTCATTTCAAAGTTTGACATAAGATTGAGTTATCATCAGTCAAATATCTTTCACCAAGATCTTCCAAATTCTTTTCATTGTTGGGTCACCCTTTCTATTCGTCATCCCGGAGTATCTCAACAATTCATGGTGGTGTTTCTCGTCGTCATTCTCAGATTTGAAAACCGAAGAAGAATTTCTCTTCAATCTTATCCATTCTCTTAGAGATGCGTAGTCCAAGCTTGATACCATCCTCTCATAATTGTTTTCAATTGTGAGAATTCTTTTCACCTATCGGGAGCAATTCAAGATTCTTTTCAGTTTGATTCTCTGAAGGCCATCATTTAGGGTTTATTCATTCTCAGCTTTCAGCTCTTGTTCTCCAAATCTAACCGATGCATCATTCAATTATTCTCTAATCAACTCGGGATCTATTCGTTCTCATGTATGTAAATTCCTTCAAGTATCTTCATTCGTTTTCCCAATTCTTCCCGTTGAATTGTGCCTTTGCTACGTTCATTTTTCAATTCTTACGGTGGTTCATTCAAGATTTTTCTCTTCCTTCTTTATCATATTAATTTATTCGTGTTTCAGTCCTACCGGTGGTTCCGTGAAGACCTTTGCTCCGACACGTGGGAGATATAGACGCATCGTGGGTGTTACAATGTCCAAACCCCGCTCTTAAATGAGGCTTTGGACCTAATGCGATCCCTCGTTATCACAGAGGATCCGCTTCTGAATCATGCCCAGCCCGGACAAGGGGCTGGAAATAGGCAATTTTACTTCCCACCCACCACCCACTTCATAGCCACTGTGGAGTACCTAACTGACATGCTTGATTACGCCTCCGGAGACATTGACGGTATGGACGACGATGCCGGAGAGGAGCAGGACCAAAACCCGCCGGTCAACAGACCTTGGACAGCCACCTCCTCATATGACATATACATGGTGGATACACCTAAAAACGGCGACGACGATGACGAGAAAAACACAGTCGAGGACGAACCTCCTGAGATACCGCCGAAACATCGACGCCAGTGGTGCCACTCTAAATCGCGTTGCAATAAGAACAGAAATACCGACTCCGAAGACAATGATACTCCGGAGAACGCCGAAGACCAAGAAAACCCTACCGAACAGGATGATCGGGAGGAGGGGCAAGTTGACCCTGACGAACAAACAGGGAACAACGACTCGGAGGACAGCAACTATCTGCTACTCTCCGAGGATGACATAAGCCTCGGAGACGAAGATTTTATCGTGCCAGAGGAACCCCTCGAACAAGAGTGCTTCAAGCGCCAGCTAATAGCCACGGCTAGAAGCCTAAAATAGAAACAACAGAAGCTTCAAGTTGACCAAGACCTGCTCAACGACAAATGGACTAATGTCCTAGGAGCCAAAGGATACGACCTTGAGTGACCAAAAAAGAGTTATTCGAAGTGCAAGCTGCTACCCCAATTCGACGACGAGGCGCTGGAGCCCATACCACCCGTGCGTAATACGGCTGAGGGACCCGATAGACCACCACGTGGCCGGGACAGAGCAGGAACTCAAGCCGAACACCAGCCCGCACCACCTCGCCGTAAAAGTAGAGAAACGTCAGCTCGGGGATACACATACGACCTATGACAGGACCTGGAAAATAGGGCAGGTCAGACCAGGTCAATCTACGGATCGCAGGGCCGTGCTCCAGCGTGAAAGGTGGGCTATCAAGCCTGGTGCGATAAACACAACCAACCCCGAGTTGAAAACCGCATACGGACTCCATCTGAACTGGGTCGTGACATGGCCCGATACAGAAGCGCCACACACCCCCTATGCTTCATCGATGAGGTAATGGAGCACGAGTTCCCTAAAGGGTTTAAACCCGTGAACATGGAATCATACGACGGCACAATAGATCCCGTAGTATGGATCAAAGATTTTCTTCTCCACATTCACATGGCTCGCAGTGATGATCTACACGCCATCAAATACATACCCCTAAAACTTAAGGGGCCAGCTAGGCAATGGTTAAACAGCCTCCCAGAAAACTCTATTGGAAGCCGGGAAGACTTGTAAGATGCCTTTTGAGACAACTTCCAATGCACTTATGTCCGGCCTCCGGATGCCGATGACCTCGATCATATAGTCCTACAGCCCGGAGAGCCGGCCAAGAAATTCTGGACCAGGTTCCTAAATAAAAAGAACCAGATTGTTGACTGTCCGGATGACGAAGCCCTAGCGGCCTTGAAACACAGCATCCACGACGAATGGCTTGCCCGGCACCTCGGCCAAGAAAAGCCGAAGACCATGGCAGCCCTTATAGCACTAATGACCCGCTTCTGCGCGGGCAAGGATAGCTGGCTAGCCCTTAGTGGTAACAGTACCAGCGACCCCGGCACTTCCGAAGCCCAAAACGACAACGGAAGGACCCAACGCAACAAACATAAGCGTCAGAGCAACAATGATGGTACAGAGAATACGATAGTCAACGCGGGATTCAGTGGCTCCAAAGACAGTCAACGGAAGAAGCCATACAAACGAAACAAAGACGGTTCATCAAGCCTGGACCGAATACTTTATCGACCCTGCCAGATCCAAGACACTCCTGATAAGCCTCCCAACCATACCAATAGAAGTTGTTGGGTCTTCAAACAGACCGGCAAGTTAAATGCCGAACATAAGGAGAAAGGGTCACCCAGTGAGGATGACGGCGAGGAACCTCGCGCACCGAAAACTATGGGTCAGAAGAAATTCCCCCCGAAGTCAAAACGGTGAATATGATATTCGTCACCCATATCCCCAAGAAGGAGCACAAGCGCGCGCTAATGGACGTCTATGCGGTAGAGCTAGTTGCCCCAGAATTCATCCCATGGTCGGCCTATCTAATCACCTTCAATCGCTGGGACCATCTGACCAGTATCCATCACGGAGGGTCGGCCGCATTAGTCCTCGATCCAATCATCGATGGATTCCACCTTACGTGAGTCCTCATGGACGGCGGCAACAGCCTTAACCTGCTCTATCAGGGCATAGTCCGCAAGATGGGTATTGATCCGTCAAGAATCAAGCCCAATAAAACTAGCTTTAAAGGAGTGATACCCGGTGTAGAGGCCCGCTGCACCGGCTCAATCACATTGGAAGTGGTCTTCGGCTCCCCGGACAACTTCCGCGACGAGGACTTGATCTTCGATATCGTCCCCTTCCACAGTGGCTACCACTCACTGCTCGGACAAACCTTGTTTTCTTGTTTCAATGCAGTCCCGCACTATGCCTATCTCAAACTCAAGATGCCCAGACCACGCGGTATTATAACAGTGAATGGAAACATGGAACGCTCCCTCCGCACTAAGGAGCACACCGCGGCCCTGGTAGTGGAAGTACAGGGTGGCCTCATTAAGCCAACTATTACGACGATGGCCAAGTCCTCGGACACTGTCAAATGAGTCTGAACTACCCCATTGTACGGCAGTCCAGCTCGTCAGGAGCTTGATTAGCAATCCAGCCTCCATCTCACCCCCTACTGTATTGTGGCATATGTGCCACGCGTACATAAGTACGCACTAAAAATACCATGGGAAAGGATGGAGGCACAATAAGGACAATGCCTGCAATACGGCCAGACCCTACCAGGAAACTCACATTCCTCTTATTTTTCTTTTCTTTTATTTCTCTTTTAGGTCCCTTGCAACCCACATCATCCTTTCGATGATACCAAGGCCTCTTCCCGTTGCCTATTATAAAAACACTGGTCGATGATCCTCTCGAAGGACAAAACACCAAGGAGAAAAGCAGCATAGACGCGTGCCAGAGTACCTAAAGGATCCTTAAAGATCACCGGGTCCTCTTTCAGGACGCATGCATGGTTTCCCCTTGTGTTCAGCATGTAAAATAGCCTTGTTGCTTGTTGCGCTATTCGTATCAATGCGTTTTGATGTATCAATCGGACTATAATGGAAATATTTTTTAGCCCAAACCTACATGGCATCGGCTCATCTCTTAACATATGTTTCCCTGTTTTTGTCTGATTATCATGTACACCTCGGTATGGCCTAAATTGCCAGGGGCTTTATTAAGCCGTGTACATCTTTTAAATATTAAAAAGTCTGAACACTTTAATAGTGCAATTCGGCGTCCCAAATATAGCATTATATGCATTGGCTCCGAATCATGTCTTTGGTCAATAGTTGGGTTGGCTGGCTCCAATGCTTGCTACCTTACGTTCCGTCTGATCGGCTAGGGTAGTAAAGGGAGAACTACTGTGATTGTGTTTCTAGTTCACCGGGACAAACACCTCAGTAGAGAAAGCCAAAAACTGTCTGTCATGATGCGGCGAGAGCTGGTCAGTTATTCGGTGACTAAGTATAAATCTATAGTGATTTGTTCCACATTATGCGATAAGCCGGCCTTCACCCGGCCATTCATTCACAGCACCCGAGTTCGGATAATCGAACAATACTAGGGGCTATGCCCGCTCTCCCATTATAAAACTCCTATGGCTATGTGGGGGCGATAAAGCCGCATAGTCCGATTGCCTAGTTCGCCGCACTAACACCTCCTTCACGGACTAGTACATTGGGTCAAGTGTGTTTAAGTGTTATCCCGAACACCCCCGTACTACCTACGTGGGGGCTGAAACCGACCACTAGCCAACTCTCAGATATCATAAACAGCCGCACAGGACGAGATATTTTAAAGTAAAATAAGCAATATATCATACATAAGCCTTGTCTTGTGATACAGGTGAGGGAGTCCTGGATTAGGGGGTCTCCGGACAGCCGGACTATATCCTTTGGCCGGACTGTTAGACTATGAAGATACAAGATTGAAGACTTCGTCTCGTGGAAGGATGGCACTCTACTTGGCGTGGAAGGCAAGCTAGGCAATAGATATGGATATCTCCTCCTTTGTAACCGACCTTGTGTAACCCTAACCCTCTCCGGTGTCTATATAAACCGGAGGGTTTAGTCCATAGGACAACATACAATCATACCATAGGCTAGCTTCTAGGATTTAGCCTCTCTGATCTCGTGGTAGATCTACTCTTGTACTACCCATATCATCAATATTAATCAAGCAGGATGTAGGGTTTTACCTCCATCAAGAGGGCCCGAACCTGGGTAAAGGATTGTGTCCCCTAACTCATGTTACCATCCGGCCTAGACGCATAGTTCGGGACCCCCAACCCGAGATCCGCCGGTTTTGACACCGACATTGGTGCTTTCATTGAGAGTTCCTCTGTGTCGTCGCTGTTAGGCTTGATGGCTCCTACTATCATCGGTAGCGATGCAGTTCAGGGTGAGACTTTTCTCCCCGGACAGATCTTCGTATTTGGTGGCTTTGCACTGCGGGCTAATTCGCTTGGCCATCTAGAGCAGATTGAAAGCTACGCCCCTGGCCATCAGGTCAGATTTGGAAGTTTGAACTACACGACCGACATCTGCGGAGACTTGATCTTCGACGGATTCAAGCCATAGTCGGGCGCGCCGCACTATCGCGATGGGTATGACCTAGCTCTGCCACCGGACGGTACCCTAGAGGCCGCGCCCGCATCAGCTCCGACCCTTATCTCGGAGCCGGCTGAACCAATCGAGGACGGGTGGTTAGACACTGCCTCAGGGGTTACAGTCTCAACGGCGATCGAGCCGAATACCAGCTTAAATCTCCGCATAGCCCGTAACTCGAAGGTGCCGGACTCTCTTCCGGACCCCGAACCATCCGCGCCCCTGCCAATCGAATCCGAGTGGGCGCCTATCATGGAATTCACCGCCGCGGATATCTTTCACCACTCGCCTTTTGGTGATGTTCTGAATTCACTAAGGTCTCTCTCTTTGTCAGGAGAGCCCTGGCCGGATTATGGCCAACGGGATTGGGATGCGGACGACGAAGAAATTCGACAGCCACCCACCACCCACTTTGTAGCCACTTTCGAGGATTTAACTGACATGCTCGACTTCGACTCCACTGACATCAATGGTATGGACAATGATGCAGGAGGCGAAGATGAACCGCCGCCCACAGGGCGCCGGACGTCCACTTCATCATATGATGTATACATGGTGGACACACCAAAAGAAAACGACGACGAGTAACGGAAGGATGCACCGAAGGCTTGTTCCCTTGATAAGCAGTCAAAGCGGCGGCGCATGCGCCGCCCCAAATACCGCCTCGCCAGAAATAGCGACCACACAGACCCAGCGTTGGAGCAGGGCGAATCACTGCCGGACCATGGCTATACGGAAAATCAAACCAAACAAACCAATTCTGCCAAAGATAATAGTCCGGATGACACAACGCCGGACAGGCACCTGGAGCAGTAGAATGCGCGTCAAAGGCTTGTTGCCACCACGAGGAGCCTAAAAAAGCAGAAGCAAAGGCTCAAGGCTGCGCAGGACACACTCCAAATCAGATGGAGTAAAATACTCAACACAACAGCGAAGTACGGCGACAATCGCCCCACCAAGAGCTACCCGAAGCAGAAGTTGCTACCTGAATTCGATGAGGAGGCCTCAGACCCCTCACAACCAAAAATCAAAACAGCCACCTAGCCGGATAGACGACCACACGGCCAACATAGAGCGGCAAATAATTCCACTCACAAGACAATACGCGATTCACGCGGGGGCTTGCACCAAAAGGACAGCGCAACCAGATCCATCTATGGACCACGCAAACACACCCCAGCATACGATATAACATCCGAAAAACGCGGTACACCCAGATATAGGGGTGCCGCACACCCCCTATGTTTCACCGATGAGGTGCTGGATCATGAATTTCCAGAGGGATTCAAACCTGTAAACATAGAGGCATACGACAGAACAACGGACCCTGGGGTCTGGATCGAGGACTATATCCTCCACATCCATATGGCTCGAGGAGATGATCTCCATGCCATCAAGTACTTACCCCTCAAGCTCAAAGGGCCAGCCCGCCACTGGCTTAAATTCCTCCCCGAAAACTCCATTGGAAGTTGGGAAGAGCTTGAAGATGCTTTTCGGGCAAATTTCCAAGGAACTTATGTCCGGCCTCCGGACGCGGATGATTTGAGCCATATAACTCAACAGCCCGGAGAGTCAGCCCGAAAACTTTGGAACAGGTTTCTTACTAAAAAGAACCAAATTGTCAACTGTCCGGACACTGAAGCATTGGCAGCTTTTAAACATAGCATCCGTGACGAATGGCTCGCCAGACACCTCGGCCAAGAAAAGCCGAGAACGATGGCAGCATTAACAAGCCTCATGACCCGCTTTTGCGTGGGTGAGGACAGCTGGCTAGCCAGATGCAGGACCAGCGACCCCAGTACATCCGAAGTTAGAGATGGAAACGGGAAATCACGGCGCGACAGCAATAACAAATGCCGAAACAAAGGAGACAGCACGAAGAGCACGGCAGTAAACACCGGATTCAAAAGTTCTCGGCCAGGTCAGAAGCCGCCCTCTAAAGGCGCCAGAGACGAACTGTCCAGCTTGAATAAAATTCTGGACCAAATATGTCAGGTCCATAGCACCCCTGGCAAACCAGCTAATCATACCCATAGAGAATGTTGGGTCTTCAAGCAGTCCGGCAAGCTCAACGCCATACACAAGGGGGAGGATACACCAAGCGAAGATGAGAATGAGCCTCTCAAGGGAGACGCTGGGGAACAAAAGAAATTTCCACCAGAAGTCAAAACAGTAAATGTGCTACACGTGATCAATGGAAAAAACAAAACGGCACTCCCAGAAAAATACGCCCGAAGGCCTATCACCGCAGAGTCCTGCCACTGATTGTCTCAACCGATCACTTTCGACCATCGCGATTACTCGGCAAGTATCCGGCGTGCAGGATGGGCTGCCCTGGTATTAGACCCAATAATTGACGGATACCGCCTCGCACGAGTCCTGATGGATGGTGGCCGTAGTCTAAACCTGATATACCAGGATACAATCCGCGAAATGGGGATAGACCCAACAAAAATTCGCCATAGCAATATTACCTTTAAAAGAGTAACGCCAGGCCCAGGGGCTCGTTGCACGGGCTCCCTGCTACTAAATATTATATTCGGCTCCCTTGATTCCATGGAGAACATCTAACCTTCCACATCGCTCCATTCCGATGTGGCTATCAAGCACTACTCGGACGTGAAGCTTTCGCTCGCTTTAATGCAATACCACACTACGCTTCCCTCACACTCAAGATGCCCGGTCCACGTGGCATCATTACAGTGAACGGAAATATTAAGCCATTTCTGTGCACCGAAGAGCGTGCGGCTGCCTTAATAGCCGCACACTAAAAACGGCCTCACCAACTAATTAGCAGGTCCCCTATTACAATACAAGGGGCTCAACGTGCGCAGACAAGTGGCAATTCTTACTCTGAATTCTACATGGTTTATTTAAACAACTATCCTTTTGCATGACAACTTTTTTACTTAAGCTCCTCTCTTTTACAGATAATCATCGTGCTACACCCGTCCAGGATACGGCACAACGGAGACACAGGCGCAGACGTGCAGCAGGGACCCGCTCCAAGGATTCTTTTTAGATTAAGACCCTGTGTAAACCTTTTTTACTGTCTCTTGTTGATACATATCCACCGAATTCTCAGCACAATTGAGAAGGATACTGACGTCTTGGCATGTGGCCACGTCATAATAACGCACGTACCTGGACACAAGGGGCTTCTTACAAGCGGCACTATTTTGGCCCGGTTTATACCATAAAGACCGAATACCTTAGGGAGTGTTCGGCGTCGCGAGTTCGGCCTTATATGCATCATCTCCGAATCATTGTCTTTGGTCAAATGTTGGGTTTCCCTTGCTCCTGTGTTTTGGTGCCTTACGTTCCGCTTTGCTGGCTAAGGTAGCACTAGGAGAACTACTGCGATTGTGCCCTGGTTCATCCGGACGAGTGGCTTAGTAGACAAAGTCGAAAACTGACTGTCATGATATAGCGTGAGACTGGTCAACCACTCGATGACCTATCGGAATGTTAGAATTCCTCCGCCTTAACGAAGGGCCGTTTTCCGGCCAGGCATATGCGCACCCCGCGATCGGGAGAGTGCGGAGCCACCAGGGGTTATCTAGTAGCCCCACTGTCAAACTCCTATGGCTAAGTGAAAGTGTTCAAGCATTATAGTCCGGTTGCCTCGCTCGCTGCGCTATCACCTCCTTATCAGGACCAAGACGTTGGGTTAAGTGTGAACATGCGTTTTTTGCGAGCACCTCCGCATTATATGCGTGGGGGTTGAAGTCGACGGCTGCAATTTTTCAGGTTATATACATATATACATAAACGTCCCCACAGGAGGCATCACATTACTTTCCGGCAAAAGTATAAATACAGCCTTACTATATTTCATAAAAACATTGTGTTTACAATGGGAATACATGTCATTCAAACATAATATTCTTCGAGCACTGGGACTCTATCAAACGAGCACCCTCAAGAACCTCTTAAAAATAGTGCTCGGCAGCTACTCATCCCATGGCCGAACCTTGCGCCACAACAGTGGTAGCATCCATCTCTGCCCAGTATGCCTTGACACGGGCAAAGGCCATCCGCGAGCCTTCTATGCACGCCGACCTCTGCATCGCGTTGATGCGCGGCACCGCGCCAAGTAACTGCTACACTAAGCTGAAATAGCTGTTTGGCTTCGGCTTCTCCGGCCACAACTGATCTACAACAGACCTCATGGCGAGTCCGGACAACCTATTAGGTTTGGCCCATTCGGCTAGGTGATCAGTCAAGGGAAGCGGACGCTCTGGAACGTTGAATTGCGACTAGAATAGCTTGTCCACTTCATGACCTGATTGATCTTGGAAGTATTCGACCGCATTGACAACGCTCGCCGCCAAGTCCATATATGCGTCTGCCGAACTCAACAGACGATGCAGAGGGGCATACCGCGGATCTCCGAACTTCCTCCGCAGCAGAAAGGGCTTCCCAGCCGCAATATTCCCGGCTTCGCGCAGCTCCTCCTTCTTCGCCCTCAAAGCAGAGCGACTGTCTTTGGTCGCCATAGTAGCCTTCTCCAGCTTTGCTGCCTTCACTCGGTTCTCCTCTTCAAGGAACTGGCAACGGTCGGTAGTGCCTTTTAATTCTACGGCCATCTTGGCCATCTTTTCTTTGCTTTCGCAATGGGCGGCCTTCTCGGCTCTTAACTCCTTGGCCGCCTTCAAAGCAGCTGCAATACTAACCCTCGCTTGTTCCTTGGCTCGGGAGAGCTCCGCCCGAAGGGTCTCCACGGTGGCAGCTCCGTCTGCAGTCACAACATATTAAAGATACTGGCATCATGTTGCTCTTATTGTGTGACATTCACCAGAAAACATTACTTACCCTATGTCGGTGTGTGCCGCATCCAGTTGCCGTTTTAATTCGGCAAACTCACTAGTCCGGCTAGCCACTGGAGCTTCCACCACCTGCACATAAAGGCAGTCTGGTTATTGCCTGGGACTATGATCCTCTATTCACCTCCGTTCTCGACGACAACCAGAGTGTCAGGGGCTACTATCTACAAAGGGCACACCTAACATGTGCGGTACTATCACATATTATCTCACGTACCTCAAAGCCTGTTAGTAGACTCATAAAGGCTTCATGTAATCCACTTTCGGCGGACGAAATTTTCTCCATCACCGTACCCATCAGCGTACGGTGTTCTTCTGAGATGGCCGCTCGCCCCACCAGCTCCCTCAGAATGTCCGACCGCATACCAGACGCTGGGGACTTCGGGTGTCTATGGGATTATCTTCTGGCCTCACCGGATCCGGAGAGGCCCTCCGTGACGACACTTCGGGGTCGCCCGCTTCTTGAGCGGAGGAGTCCGGGGGAGGCGTTTCGCTCTCCATCATCTGCGGAAGAAGATCCCCCGAAGACGAGCTCAGCTGAGATGGGCTAAGACCCGAACTGCAAGATATATGCGGCGGTTATTTTCTCGGAGGAAAGATGGTATACCTTCACTATTAAAGCATTTTTTGGATCACTTATGACTCGTGGGAGGGCTGATCCCCCCACGGACTTTGTGCGGCAAGAGCGCCCCCCGAGGCAGGACCCTCTGTGGGATACTTCTTCTCCCGTTTGGAGGCCTCGGCTTCCGGATCCTCGAAAGCAGTCCTCTTCCTCCCCCGGTTATCCTCCTTTATGGAGGCGCTCATTCCCTCGGTTGGAACTGGCAGCGATGGGGGCCCGCTTCCGCCCATATTATTCTCCCTGTATCTTCCTTCGAGGGCTCCAGGCAAGGTGCGAGCTCGAGCATCTTTTCCAAAACCGGATTTTCCAAACCCTCAGGGAGGGGGGCCGAACACCGAATCATCTTCGCCTTTGTTAGCCAGTCCTGGTCAAAGAGAGATCTCTCAAAAATAACTTCATGAATAAAAGACGGTGTGTTCGGCTAGAGGATTTCTTACTTGTTCGGCGTCCCGGTTACTGCTCAGGCCCACGTCCTCGGTAGTATCCGGACACTCTATTTGAGGTCCGAAGAATGACTTGTACATCTCCTTGTGCATCAGGCCAAGGAAACTTTGAATGGCACGCGGTCCTTCTCGGTTGAACTCCCACAAACGAAGGGGCCGGCGTTTGCAAGGCTGGACTCGACGAACCAGCATAACTTGCATTACCACAACCAAATTAAAATCTCCCTCGAAAAGAACTTGAATGCGGCTTTGCAGTATAGGCACGTCCTTGGCTGGACCCCAGCTCAGACCACTGCTAATCCATGACATCAGTTGTGGTGGGGGGCCCGAGCGGAAAGCGGGGGCAGCCGTGACGTAAAACCACTCCTGTTGCCATAATTCGGACACCTCTGGAAAAGAACCTTTCAGCCACGGAGCTCCTGCCATCCTTCCTATTGATGCGCCTCCGCACGCTGCATATTGCCCCTCGATCATCTTCGGCTTCACTTCAAAGGTCTTGAGCCATAGGCCAAAGTGAGGGGTAATGCGGAGGAAGGCTTCACACACGAAAATAAATGTCAAGATGTGGAGAAAGGAGTACGGAGCTAGATCGTGGAAATCTAGCCCGTAATAGAACATCAAACCCCTGACGAAGGGATCCAGAGTGAGGCCTAGGCCTCGGAGGAAGGGGGAGACGAACATGACGTTCTCGTCGGGTTCGGGAGTGGGGACAACCTGCCCTCGAGCAGGCAGCCCATGCAAAACCTCGGCGGTCAGGTATCTGGCCTCCCTCAACTTCTTGATATCCTCTTCCGTGACGGAGGAGGGCATCCACCGACCTTGAAGGCTGGATCCAGACATGATTGAAGATCCGGAGCACCTGACCTGGGCTTTGGGTGTTAGAACTCGAGGCGGGGGAGGGGTTCGATTGAGCACGAGAGGGAAAAAGCGAAAACCTTGTCCCTTTATAAAGAGGGTGAATATCAAGCGTCCTCTCCGTAGCCGTTTGGGACTTACCTATAATCTAGGAGTCCTAGACATGGTTGGGTTACCCATGACCGTATTTATGAGAATCCCGTAATTGGGGGAACGCGATCTCTGCTTTGACAAGACGTGTCAAGAAACCGCCTCACGTTATGTGTGGAGCTGGTTGAAGAAAAACGGTTCGAATAATCACCGGGCCATGACATAACGTCGTGCTGCCAAAACAAGTCAACAAATTAGTTTGCGAAAATATTATTCTCTCTACGGTGGTATGTGGACCTTATTTTGCAGGGTCGGACACTATCCTTGTATTCAAATTCTTCCATGGTGTATTTGGAGGTGGAACCCGCCTTCCAATGCCGAAGAAAATAATGTGTGCCGGACTCATCGTCATAGAAGCCTGGTTCAGGGGCTACTAAGGGAGTCCTGGATTAGGGGGTCTCTGGACAGCCGGACTATATCCTTTGGTCGGACTGTTAGACTATGAAGATACAAGATTGAAGACTTCGTCTCGTGTCCGATGGGACTCTACTTGGTGTGGAAGGCAAGCTAGGCAATAGATATGGATATCTCCTCCTTTGTAACCGACCTTGTGTAACCCTAACCCTCTCCGGTGTCTATATAAACCGGAGGGTTTAGTCCGTAGGACAACATACAATCATACCATAGGCTAGCTTCTAGGATTTAGCCTCTCTTGTACTACCCATATCATCAATATTAATCTAGCAGGACGTAGGGTTTTACCTCCATCAAGAGGGCCCGAACCTGGGTAAAGCATTGTGTCCCCTGCCTCCTATTACCATCCGGCCTAGATGCACAGTTCGGGACCCCCTACCCGAGATCCGCCGGTTTTCACACCGACAACAGGATTGGACAACATAAATACATTCATTCAAAAATGATGTCATTCAAACATTGGCCCTCTACAATGCGGGATCCTTTCAGGACATCATCAAAGTACCGCTCCGGCGTGCGATGCTCTTTTCCAGCGAGGGGGGGGGGTCCTCGGTTGCAAGCTTAACAGCGTCCATCTTCGCCCATTGCACCTTGTCGCAGGCGAAGGCCATCCGCGCACCTTCAATACAGGCCGACCACTTCACGGCATCAAGCCGAGGGCAGGCGCTGACCAGCCGCTTGACGAGACCGATGTAGCTATTGGGCATGGGTTCGGCGGGCCAAATACGGATTATCGAGTCCCTCATGGCCAATTCAGCCACCCTGTGTAGTTCGGTCCATTGCTTTAGCGGATTGCTGAGGGGCACAGGATGCTCTGGCACAAGGTACTGCGACCAGAACAGCTTCTCCATTGAGCTCCCCTCTTCAGCTTGGAACAACTTCGCGACATCAGCAACACTCCATGGCAAGTCTGCAAAAACTCCTGGAGAACTCCAAATCCGGGTTAGAAACATATACATTTTCTTCACAAATTTGCTCTGCATGTTAAAGGCCTTACTAGCCGCAATTTGCTTTGCCTCTTGGATCCCCCGGACAACGCTTTGGGCTTCGGCCCGGGCTTCTTGCGCGCTCTGGAGTGCCTTAGCAAGTTCGGAGTTCTGCTCCGAACTCTTGTGCTCTAAGGATTCACATTTGCCTATGGCATCCTTGAGCTCCTGCTGGACTTCCTCCACTCGAGATTCATGTTTAAGGTGGTATGCTCACTCCATCTCTGCCTCCTTCCTAGCCTCGGCCGGCGCACTCTTGAGGGCCTCGACCTCAGATGTGTCAGCTGCAAACATAATTATGAAACTCATTAAGATACCACATCATAGCTGGCATCATTTCAAGACATGCTTCGGTACTATATAACTTGCTTTTCTTCTAGCTTCCGCCTTAGCATGGATGCTTCGGCGGCATGGGCAGCTGACACCTGCTTCGCAGCCTGCTTGTTCAAACAGATATGTGCGTTAGCCTCCTGCATGAGTTATTAGATCCTTTGTTCGGCTTTCTTTCCGAACACCGAACAGAGTCTTAGGGGCTACTATCTATACAGTTAAAAGACATTGTAAAGAACATACCTCAAAGCCTCTTAAAAGGCAGGTGTAAGCTTCGCTCAGTCCACTTTTCACGGACTGAACCTTTTCAGTCACCATACCCATAAGGGTACGGTGTTCTTCCACAATGGTGGCATTCTGAAGCGCTCTCACCAGAGTGTCCAACGCCTCCGCATTGATAGAGGACGCCGGTGTTTTAGGCACACCCCCTTCTTGTAAGGAGGGTTGCTCATCTGTCTCTGGAACCGTGTGGGTTTCCGGAGAAACATTTGGTTGTGGGTCAAACTGGACTTGGCCCCCGTCTCCTGCCTCCATGGGGGTCGGTTCCCCCATGTTCTTTGCAGCCTCTGGCACCTCTCCGTATTCCGCAAGGGTCCTTTGGGATGACACCTGAATGTTATCCACGGCAGGGGGCAGGAAGCTGGTGGAGGTGAATTGCTCTCCATCATGTTCGGATCCAGCGAATTCCCGGAAGAGGAGGATCGCTGGGGAAGGATCTTAACCGGACTACAGCATACAATTTAAAGGCATTACAACTATAATCCAAAAAAGCCAGAAATATATATACCTTTGAGTACTTATGATCCAGCCAGGGGCTTCGTCCTGGGGTGCCACTCGTCGGCGTCCGATTCAGAGTCATCCGTAAGGGACACCCTCCCTTTCTTGGACGCCTCCGCCTCTAGATCGGCGGAGGCTGCCCTCTTCTTCTTCTCCCACTTAGGGGGGAGTTGCTCTCTTCCTCCTCCTCTTCCTCTTGATCATGGGAGGAGAGGGTTCTGGTGTCCTCGGACATTACATCTGAAGCACCCTTACGGCGGAGGCCGCTCTTGGCCTCCTTGCCCTTCTCCTTGGCTTTCTTTTCCGGTGCCTCGTACAGCGCCGGGACTAGCATCCTCGTCAACAGAGGAATAGCTTCATCTTCGGGCAGCATGGGTGCTATCGTAGCCGAGGTCTTCGGTTGTCTCTGGCCATGACTTCTGGTTCTTGAAGAGAAGCTTCCACATGCCTTCGTGCTTCGTGCCGAAGAACCGCTGTAGGGTCCGGGGACCAGCCGGGTCAAACTTCCACATGGGCTCTTGACGCGCTTGACAGGGAAGTATCCGGCGGAAGAGCATCACTTGTATCATGCTGGCGAGGCTGGTATTTTTATCTACCATGCTCTTGATGCACTTCTCCAGCATCGTTACCACATCAGATGATGCCCAATCCAGTCCCTTGTTGAGCCAGGATGTCAGCTGCATTGGGGGCTCAGACTTGAACTCCGTGGGAGAAGCCCATGTGGAGTCACGGGGCTCTGTGACATAGAACCACCCCTGCTACCATCACTTCACGGTCTCCACGAAGGTGCCCTTGGGCCAAGTGACATTGGGCAGTCTGCTCACCATAGTGCCACCGCAATCTGCGTGCTGGCCGTCCACCACTTTCTGATTCACATTAAAGACCTTGAACCATAGGCTGAAGTGGGGGGAAACACGGAGGAAGGCCTCGCATACGACGATGAATGCCGAAATGTTGAGGAAATAATTTGGGGCTAGATCATGAAAATCTAACCTGTAGTAGAACATGAGGCCGCGGACAAAAGGATGAAGGGGAAACCTCAGTCCGCGAAGAAAATGAGGGATGAACATTACCCTCTCGACGGGCTTTAGAGTGGGGATGATCTGCTTTTTGGCTGGAAGCCGGTGGGCGATTTCCTTAGCCAGATATCCTGCTTCCCGGAGTTCCTTGATGTTTTTCTCTGTGACGGAGGAGTCCATCCACTTTCCCTCCGCTTCGGATCCGGACATGGCTGGAGTACTTTCTGGGAACGGAGTTGATCGAAGCTTGAGCGCTGGAGCTTGAGGGTGGATGGAATGAGGAAGGGGAAGGCGTGGGGTAAAAAGGGAGGAATCTTATCTCCTTATAAAGGCAGTGAATACCATGCGTCCCCCACGAGCCTTAAAGCTCACCTATTTCCAAGGGGTCGTGCGAAACGGCACGGTTGGGTTTCACATACCCGTATTGATGAGAATCCCGTAATAAGGGGGCACGATCTCTGCTTTTACAAGATGTGTTGTTGGTGGTTGCGTCTCGAAACGTGAAATTGGAGGCCGAAAAACGGTTTCAAATAATCGAATGGCCGGGCGTAACGTCACACCAGTGAAATTTTTGGAGGACCGAACTTATCTGTATTCTAATTTAGAGGTATGACTGTTGTACAGAGCCGAATATAGTACTGATGGTCAACTGCTTTGAAGAATTCGAAGGAGGAACCCACCTTGCAATGTTGAGGACAATTTGCGCACCGGACACATCGTCATTGAAGACTGGTTCAGGGGCTACTGAGGGAATCCTGGATTATGGGGTCCTCAGGTGTCTGGGCTACATGATGTGGGCCGGACAAATGGGCCATGAAGATACAAGATAGAAGGCCTTCCCTCGTGTCTGGATGGGACTCTCCTTGGCGTGGAAGGCAAGCTTGGCATGCGGATATGGATATTCCTTTCTCTGTAAACCGACTCTGTACAACCCTAGCCCCCTCCGGTGTCTATATAAACCAGAGGGTTTAGTCCGTAGAGATAGAGTGCTGTGTACGAATCAAGTGGTACAAATTGTCCTCCACGAACAAAAGAAAATTTGTCAACTGAATGATATGTCAACTATCTTTTATCTGTCCATGGTTTTCCTAGAATTATTTAACAAGTATGCATGTGCATAGGAAGCACATCACACATGACTAGATCACCATATCCACATAGAAAAAACCGTACCTCTACGCGATGCATGATCTTGAGAAACTTGTCCTTCCATCAAAGCTCGTACGGTTCTGGATGTTCTATCAATGGTAGGTTCAAAGCATCAACCATAGTCTGACTCACTAAATTCATACTGGAATGGCAATTCATCAACGTTGCATAACTCGCCAGTATGATGCGCACACGCGTAAAGCATTGGTACCAAGGCAAGGTACGCAATGGATCCTTCTCTGCCACCATCATCATTTGCGAACTACAATCTTTTCTCATGGTAAATAAATATCAATCGTGACTCCAAGAAACCAACTGTGTCGTGAACAACCTTTCTCTGAATACCACCTGATATATACCGAACCTCGATGGCAAGATCTGATCTGTTATTGCGGCCTGATTTTTTCACGACAGTCGACCACCAGTAACAAACTCTTGCCCGCACACATGATGTACACGAAGTAGATGGTTTGAACCTTGTGGCCTAGCATGAGAAAACCAATCTCGACGAAGGTACTCACGCACAAAATAATTTCCACGAATAGAAATCACAACACAGAGGTTTTCTAAAGATCCCTCCAAAACTTGATACGGGTGTCTACCCTGAAAAACATATCGAGTCTATTTCATAAAAAATAACCTCATTGTCCTCCTCACATAACTAAAAATAATTAGGCACATAAATATTTATGACATTTAGTTCATCAACCTTCTTCAAAGCTTCAGAAATACCGACGTTAGCGGTGGCTTTA
Source organism: Triticum urartu (assembly GCF_056163025.1). Lineage (NCBI taxonomy): Eukaryota > Viridiplantae > Streptophyta > Magnoliopsida > Poales > Poaceae > Triticum > Triticum urartu. The sequence goes on along the minus strand of NC_141879.1, from coordinate 348,943,439 downwards.
TCACTATCATTTGAACCTTGATTTCTAGCCTTCACCAAGTAGATTTCCACTCAAATACTCCGTCCACCATCGCCAAAGATGTGTGTGTGTGTGTGAGAGAGAGAGAGTTGGGTGTTGGGGAGAATATCATTTGAAGCACAAGAGCAAGGAGTTCAGCTTGAACACACCATCTAGCTATTACCTTTTGGAGAGTGGTGTCTCCCAAATTGGTTAGGTGTCACTTGGGAGCCTCCGACATGATGTGGAGTTGAACCAAGAAGTTTGTAAGGGCAAGGAGATCACCTACTTCAAGAAGATCTACTCGAGTGAGGAAAGTCCTTCGTGGACGATGGCCATGGTGGGATAGACAAGGTTGCTTCTTCGTGGACCCTTCGTGGGTGGAACCCTCCGTGGACTTGCACAGTCGTTACCCTTCGTGGGTTGAAGGCTCCACCAACGTGGATGTACGATAGCACCACCTATCAGAACCATGCAAAAATTCTCCACATCTCCATTACTTTTGCACTTTCCAATTCTTATCCCTTTACATTCTTGCACTTGCATGCTTTACTATTTCCACTGCCCATACTCTTGCTATGCTTGTGTAAAATGTATTGTGTGCCCATTAGCATGTGCTAAACTCGACCTTAACTTAAAGAATCTTAGAAACTGCCACTTTTACTAGTTAAGGGTCAAATCACCCCCTCTAGACCCCTCTTCTCAATCTTTCAGTAGTGTTTGTAGCCGAATAATTGCCACCGGCGGCTGTGTCAACCTCGATCTCGACAATGTGGTGGACAGGTTCAAGCACAGCCTTGGCGGAGTTGACATCCCTGATGAAGTAGAACATTGCCAAAGTGATATCAAGAGCCTCTCAGTGCCAGCGGCTGCATGAGCGGAGACGGGTATCGTAGCCGCGGGTTTGGACACTCAGAATGAACGGCCGCCAGGTTGCTATGCTGATCATGGAGTCCGAGAAGACCATCGTTGGAAGGCTGCCAGCTCAGCCTTTTAGCCTATATTTTATTATAATTCTATTAAAATGTCGCATATCGACATTTGAAGTCACTAATCATATGTAGGTTGTTTGTGTTTTGGGCGTTGCCGCACACAGAATTTTAAATTATCCTGAATATGTAAGACAATTATTAACCGTTGCGATTGTAAATTTGCCTCAAAGGCGAGCAGAGCGCGCTTAGGGACACTAGAGCGGAGCCCACCACGGGTGCCACAATGGCGAGCAAAGTGCGCGGACGGACGTGAGCAGAGCGTGCTATGGCCGCCTCAACGGCGAGCAACCAAACCAGCATATTACAATTCTAGTCAACCTTCTGGCACCGCGTGGGAGGCCCGATGGCTCATCTATCAGACACGATGGTGATATTTGGACCGTGTGTGATAGTGGGCAGACATGTACACATCCGAGAATGCGGGCCCACATACACCATCCGGGAACCATTTCAAGCTTTGAGCCCAAGACCATCAATAAACTTTGAGCTTGTTTCCCGTCACATTCCAGATTACCACGCAATAAGTAATTACAAATAGGTTCACAACGATCAAACCTAAATGTGTTCACACTTAGCACTGGGCTATAAAAACTACCCACTCGGAAATTACTTCAGATTCCTCGGATCTCCACATTCCTTTCCTCATCACCAAAAAATATGTCTTTCCTATCAAGTCATTCTTCCATGACCGGTAGGAGGAGTTCTGGGTCGACATATAACCAGGGAGCAAAGACAAAGGCCGCAGAAGCACTAGAGAGGTGACGCCGCTATGCGGCGGCCATAGTGGAGATGTCCTGGCGCACCATGGAGCCATCGAACGAGCCCTCATGTCTTGGGGAACGTAGTAATTTCAAAAATTTCCTACGCACACGCAAGATCATGGTGATGCATAGCAACGAGAGGGGAGAGTGTTGTCCATGTACCTTCGTAGACCGAAAGCGGAAGCGTTAATCAACCCCGAGTGGATGACATGTGGGACCCGCACTGTTAGTGACACAATTAAAGTTAAATAACCCCTGTTAACCCCTGAGTCAATGACAGGTGGAGCCCGCCAGTCAGTTTTGACTTTGGTTAATGCTGACGTCACCATGACTTAGTGCTGACGCAGTAAAGTTTTTCTGGAATTTAAAATAAATCAGAAATGATTTATGAATTCCAGAAAATAACCAAAACTACTAAAAATCATAGAAAATCAACTGTAACTACAAATGAAATAATTTATATATGAAAAATGATCAACAAAATTCAATCTATCCATCTGTACCATTTTCACGCATGTTAGAACAACTTATGGCTGATGTTTAGGACAAATCATATAAAGGGCATTTAAACCTTCACATATGGAGTTTGAATTTGAATCTTGGATTCAAACCAACCTCATTTAACCTGTTGCTAGTTACATTAGCTCAAATCACAGCATATTGACATGTCATGATCATGCATCACATTGTTGCATTGATTGTGTTCATTCTCTGTTGTCGGTGGTTGTTCCCCCTCGGTAGACGTATGTTCTGACGATGAGTTCGATGACATCGATGAAGAGCTATACTATCTTCAGAAGTGCCAGGCAAGCAAAACCCCCTTGTTCATTCCGATACAATCCCACTCTCTCGCTCCTGCTCTCTTTTACTGCATTAGGACAACAACGATTCAACTGTTACATGCTGCGGTAGTTGAACCCCTTTCCTTTGCATGACCTGTCATTGCCACAGTAAATAGATGAAACCCACTAGTATGAGTAGGAATTGTTTGATCCCTGATGTGCCTACTCATTCATGCTTGTTTGTCATGCCTGCTATGGCTTAGAGTTGTGTTAGGTCTGATTCATCGGGGGTGAATTGGAAAGTTGTGAACGTGTCCTACTGTTGAGAGCTAAGTGTGTGAACACGATTTGGTAAAGGTAGCGGTGAGAGGCCATGTAGGAGTACATGGTTGGTTGTCTCACTGTGGCCATCCTCAAGAACTGAGTTCTGTGTTTGTGATCCATGAACAGTTACTACCACACATTGGGCTCCGGGCGCTCCAAGCTCTCTCGACTTATTAATAAACTTGATCTCTGTCCTGGAGTTGCAACTAGTTTTTGGTGTTTGTAGGTTGTGTTAGTAGTCTACCAAGTGGCACCTGGTACAGGTGGGCTTGGGACAGACTAGGCATAGTGGCCCTGTGTACCAAGTGGCACCCGGATGGTGGGCTTGGGAACCCTGTACACATTGTTTGGGGCCATGAGCGACACCCTGGCCGGACCTCCTTGCGGATGGAACCCGAATAGGCGATAAACCTGGACTAGAGACTTGTGTGGTTAGTTAGGTCGTGGCCAACTCCCTCACCAGGCTTCCGCTTGAAGGTTGCCGAGATACACGATGTGTACATGGTGGTAAGTGGCGAGAGTGTGTGTGAAGAAGTACACCCCTGCAGGATTATCATTATCTATTCGAATAGCCGGATTCCTCAGATATGGAAACTTGGACCCCTTGCATAGTTCATAGACAAGTGAAAGTGGTTACTCTAAAATGCGCAAGATAAGTGTGAGTGCTATGGATGGCGTTCTCGCAGGGAGGCGGGAGCGGATCCATAGTGGAGTATTGATATGGTGAATATGTGGACTCGTGTGTGCCACCTCAAAAAGTTACTTGCAGTCGTAGTTCAGGATAGCCACTGAGTCAAAGATGGCTTGCTGCTGTTAAACTCCACCACCCCCCTTTTTGTTGATAATGATGCATATGTAGCTAGTTCTGATGTAAGTCTTGCTGGGTACATTTGTACTCACGTTTGCTTAATTTATTTTTTGCGGGGAGACTTCCGTCTCGCTAGTAGTTCCACGTGGACTTCGACGTTTAGCTTGATACCTCAGCTATGATCTTGTGCCCTCGGCAGGATCTGGTAGATAGTCAGGCTTCTTAGCCTTTTTCATTTGTAGAAGTCTGTACTCAGACATGTTAAGCTTCCGCATGTGCTTTGACTTGTATGCTCTGAATGTTGGGTCCTGAGACCCATGTTTGTGATATCTCGCTCCTCAGAGCCTAATGAATAAAACTTGAGTCGTAGAGTTATGTTGTGATGCCATGTTGTATTTACACATATCGAGCATATTGTGTGTATGATTGAAATTCTTGGTATGTGTGGGATCCAACATCCTAGTTGTTCATCACTGGTAGCCTCTCTTATGGGGAAATGTAGTATTGTGCTTCCATGAGCCATAGTAGTCTGATACAGCCCGGTTCACCGGAGTCCTGCTAGCCCAGCACTACTGCTCTGGAACACTTGACTGGCCGGCATGTGATTCACTTTGTTCATGTGTCTGTCCCTTCGGGGAAATGTCACGTGGTGACATCCGGAGTCCTGCCTAGCCTGCTACAGCCCGGGTTCCCGGAGTCCTGTTAGCCCAGTGCTATAGCCCGGATTCGCACGCTGCTGACCGACATGCTGTTGATTGATGTATGCCTATCCCCGTAAGTTAGTGCCACTTTGGGTTCACGACTAGTCATGTCGGCCCAGGTTCTTTGTCATATGGATGCTAGAGACTCTATCATATACGTGAGCCAAAAGGCGCAAACGGTCCCGGGCCATGGTAAGGCGACACCCATGGGAATACCGTGCGTGAGGCCGCAAGTTATATGAGGTGTGACTTGGAATCGGAGTCCTGACACATCTAGGTCGTACTGCGGTAGTGCGAGGCGTGCTAGCTGCCGGTGCAGCATGCACTCACCTTGCGGGCCAGTGTGCTGTCGGCACTGCTCGCGGATTCACCTCCGAACACCGGCGATCGAGCGACGAGGGGCCCTGGTGGACTTCGCCCAACGTACACCGATCTCGAGCTATAAAATGACCGAGGTGCTCCTTTCTTCTTCCTCACACCTGGCCTCGCCTCTCCTTCTCCTTCCTCCTCCTCCATTTTTGTTTGCAGGAGCTCGAGATGAGGCTCTAATGGCGGAGGTGATGTTGGAATGGTACATGATCCTGGTTTGCGGAGGGTTGGCGGCATTGCTGGGGTTCTCTGTGCTCCTGTGCGTGATGATCCTCGATGATCGTCGTGATGCTGCCGCTCGAGTGTTAGCTCTTCGTGGTGGCGGTGATCATGAGGATTAAGTGTGGTGTCGGGTGCTAACTGTTGTCAGTGCTGGAGACAACTTGCACCGGAATGATTACCCACTAATCTTTCCTTCAGAGAATGTGGTGTGCTAGAGTGGGATCATTTAGGTTCAAAATGTGCACGTGGATTTGAAATTAGTGCACGTGGTCGACTGGTTGTGGTTGTGAGTCTGCTGTCATGGTGCTGCGTGAATAAAAACCTATGTCGTGAAGAGATATATGCCGCAACAACTCAAGGAAAAATCTCACTTCCGAATTTACTGAGAGCGACGACAGTTAATCAAAATTAACAGCAGTAAAAACTACTTCACATTAATTGAATCCAATTATTTAATTCGTCGCACAAATTTAGGATACCACGCATAAGTTGCAACACATAAACAAAGGTTGGGACAATAAACGTAGCAGTGACGCCTATAATGAAAAAGGCAAATAGACAGGGTCCTGAGAAAACGTCTCTGGTACTGGGGCACACTCTTCTTCTATCGGGGGAAGTGCATTGACTAGTCGATGAATGCGTCTCTCTTGGTCAGGCCTCAGTGGTCTGCCGATGGCGATCTGAGGATTTAAATCAATGAGGCTCTAGAGATAACCCATTACTCGCTGGGTCAAACGCTCTTGAGCAATAACATATTGGGCAATGTTGGCCAGTACTGGGTCTCTCTCAATTCGTCCACCAGGAAACGATGCTACTTCTCCGGATGCTGCACGACTCGGGAAGTAATAATACCCTCGTTACCACGAATCGAAGGCGAGTAAGCACTTCATACGCAGCAGCTTCTATGGCCATTTGCGGAGTCGACATAGATTTTCCCACGAAGGAGACTTCCGTTGGGTCTTGGTTTGGGTTTGCGGGAGGGAGGTGCACTACTGCCCAATACTTCGAGGTGGATGGGGTGATCCTCGATTTGAGCAACTCGTACTGGGGTGGATGGGTAGAACTCATTGTACTGCAGGTAAAATCCCACAATATTTTAACAAAGCTACCTGGGGTTGCATGTGGAGTTCTCGGATAAATACTAGGGCTCGTAATGGCAAAGAAATGGTTGTGAGGGTTGTGCACGAGGAAAGGGATGCTTGGTAAGGTCACGACGTGGCCTTTTATATAGCATCTGGGCTGGGTCATTTATCACGGTGAGGGGCAACTAGTTTGTCGGTTCTGCTCTATGGGGCCGGGGTTAATGCCACAGATACACATATCTCACAAAAGTGACGTATTACTGTGGGTGTCGTCGGGGGTGGTTTTTGGAAGCTACGCCCGGAATTAAAAATGCAATTGTACACCAACATACTTATGCATGGCTACTATTTAAAATAGGGGCGCACAAGCAGACATCATTTAATTATGGTGATACTAGATCACACAATTACAGGGCGTGGACATACTAAGACTCGGTACTACTCGAGTGACTTAGTCTACCTCGTTTGTATCTAAGCATGGCTACTTGAGTGCCTTGTGGACGTCGAGGCTTCTCAACGGGTTCCACCGTCGGGGTTAGCTGGAGGGGGTTGAGGAGTTGCAGGGTCGGGGTAGCGATGATGACCATCTCGGGGGTTGTTGGCCACGATCCTGTTGGACCGTGTTCCCAAAAGTCGACGAAGCACTTCTGGAGACACCAAAGTGTTTTGGTCGATGGCTGGGGCAGACCTCAAGGATTCGATTGGTTGTCCGAACAGCACGACTGGGTTATCAGCGTCGGGCTCATCCCCTCCTCTTGCCGGGCTCGGCAAACCAGTTCCCCACGAGCTGCGATCAGATCAAGGGTGATTTGATCGAATAGTTCCTCTAGTGCACTTACATAGCGCACCAGATGCAACAATGCAGGATCCGTCTCGTGATCTCCGTTGGCAACCTGGGGTGGCCTAAAAACCCGTCACGGCTGGGGTAGTAGTAGAACGAGCGACAGTTAACCCTGGGCGACAAGTGCCAGAGTTGAACTATAGCCTCTCGAGCAGCTAGTTGGATGGCTTGTGGCTCAAAGGAAGTTGCCTTTCCGGTGAACCGGTAGGGGCATTCTGGCGATAGACCCCTACCATAGACGTGCACAGTGGCCCAAAATTGACGGCTCTCACCGCTCATGGGTCCTTGGTACACAACATATTCTGGGGGCTCTTGTAATGCAAAGGCACGGCGGGTAAGGTTTGCTAGCACGGTCACAAAACCTCCAAGGTTGGTTGCTGTGACCTCATTGTGCACAACGGGGCCAGGAATTTTAGCTTGGTTTTGGCGTAGAGGTTGTTCTCTGCTGGGTTGTGGCTAGCGTTCCCTTTTTATAGAAAAAGGGGACGGAGTCTTCCTTCGCACGCTTGCGAATGAGACATTTTAGGTGTCGGTCACTGGCGCGTGATCGACAGGCTAGGCTGATAGGTTGGGCACCGACTACCAAAAGGTGTCGGGGTCAATGTGTGGCTATCTTACACGAGAAGCTTGGCCGGGGTTAGGTTAAGGTCTGGTGGGTTGATTTACCTAGGTTTATTGACCTGGCCAAGATAGGATTAGCCAATGGTCAGCCTGGCTCTGATACCAAGGTTGTCAGGACCGGGTTTTCAGGATATTAATTTCCCAGAAAATGGCCCTTGTGCTCACCAGCCCCAGGATTACTGTTAGCTGATGAGACACCAACTTGACACAGAAACTCTAAGCAAAATAAAAAATGTGTAGTACAAGACCATCCTGGCCTATGAGTACAACAAATGGTTTCTAGTGGTTGATGGCGGAAGCGGTTTGTGGTTCATCAGTGTCTGTGGGACTCCATTTCCCACAGGAGCAGCTGACCTAGATAAATCCTATCTTCGTGAGGCTTCTATCACCATTGCGTAGGTTCCGAGGCTGTCATCGCAATGCTCCTCTTCACGCAAGAAATCTGTCCAAGACAATAGCCAGGGACAAGCCAGTGAGTACTTTGAATGTACTCGCAAACATTATGAACACATGTATAATATAACAAATGGTAATAGTGCTCAGAGATATTCCATGATCACAGCGTTAGTCATGAAATAAAAATCCATGATGCACGCAAGCAGGTTATTCATGTAAAATATGAATATGTAGTTAGAGAGTATAATTAGAATGCACCGATCGGATGTCTGAAGCGACGCCTCGAAAGGATAATAATATAGAGCATGCCTCAGTCGGGCGTCTGAGCGACACCACATAAAGGGCTTATAAGTAAATAAATAACAAGCATGCCATAGTCAGGTGTCTTCGCGACACCACATAAAGGCCTTATAAGTAAATGAATAACAAGCATGCCACAGTCGGGCGTCTCCGCGACACCACATAAAGGTCTTATAAGTAAATGAATAACAAACATGCCACAGTCGGGCGTCTCCGCGACACCACATAAAGGGCTTATATGAGAACAATCAAAGTGAATATCCAGGAGGTAGAACCGTCCCAGGGATATTCAAATAATGTAAATGGTTAGTCCATAATAACAGTAATCATAATCATCATGAGTCACAACTCGTGTTCCATGTTATGGTTTAGCAATCTTTCCTCCGAAGACTGACACTTGACCCATCCCAGACTATAGTCCTTAACCATGGACACGGCTATTAGAATAGATATAATCTCTGCAGAGGGTGTACTCTTTACCCACGAGTAACAGATTCCTTTTGTCCATCGGGACTAATTCCCTCTACGGTCTTTTAATTGAAAACACACCTGACCGCACACACCAGCCTAACTTACCGGTGTCTGGAATCACCCACGACACCCGTTAAGCAAAACTCTAAGTGGGGAGGCTACAACCTCGAATAGAATGGGATCACAAAATTTATAACGTGCGCAAACTAGGGGAGCTACCCCCTTCGGCTCCAACCAAAAACACCCATGCCCCCGGACCAGGTGGCATGCCTACCGGATGCAGCCGGTATCTTCCACCATGGCCTCTCTGTACTGTGTGTGCTAGGAAGGGGTTGACAACTTACTAAACCGTACCCTACCTATGGCAGGGACGAGTGGTAGTACGAAACAAGTATGGGGGTTACTGGAACAAGACTCGGTGTATGGTCGACTCAGGAGTTTAAAGCATTTCCTGCATGATAAGCATAAGAAATATATTTCACACCAATCAGACAGAATCACCACTCATCATACCTCGCCATGCCTTAACGAACAGAACCGTCTCGACAAAGAACTAGAGACAAGCTCGTGTCTACCCAAGACAGAGGCTTTCCCGGATTCCCTTCGGTAGGCATAAACGGCATACGAGTGTGATTACTATCAGAAACATATCAAATTCCAACAGCACGGAATCATCGATATGCACTCATGAGTATGATCATGACACCACATATAATACCGAATACTTCATGTCAAGGTGGCATCGTATTTGGATCAAATGACACACAACAAATATTATGTCGGGGTTCAGAATGCTTACCTTCAAGAGTATGCAAGTGGGAGTGCACTTTTGAAAGTTGCTTCCTTCTTCAAAAATCATATTTTAAGAAAATCTAAATTAACACATAGTTTCAAAATAGTACAAAACAGTTGCTTTTAAAATTTTCAAATAAATATGAAAAAAACTAGACAAAATTTGAGAAATAACAGAAAAAGAATCAAGTCAATTGGACTTATATTTAAAAAGTTATAGCCAGTCAAAGTTTAGTCAAAAATCTGTTTTTAATAAAAAACAGAAAAAGAAAACGTTTCGGGGAGCTTACGCTTTTCTTTTAGCGAAGACGTAATCGGTGGAGTACGCTTCCACTTAAGCCAGCGCGGGCCGTTGCTGTGTCGCTGACAGTGGGTCCCTTGGGCCCACTGGTCGGGTCGCCCGCGCCTCCTTCCTCCTCTGGCCGAGCAGAAGCGGGGCTTCGGCGATCGCCGTCGATGAACGGCGGCTCCCCACGAGGTCCCGAGGGCAGGGATGGATCCGCCAGTCCAGGGCAGTCCTCCCAGTGGTCGAAGGGCTGACGGGGACGAAGGGAGTTACCGGCGGAGAGCTCCGCGGCGGACGATGGCTATGGGGGGATTGGGGTCTCGAGCTACGGTGGCTCTCGATTGTGTTTGAGAGGTGGGGTGGCTCCGCAAGGTCGAGGGGGAGAGGATGGTGGTGCTAGAAGGACAGGGGAGGCCCTGCTCACGGCGTTCGGCACCAGAGCGCGGCGGCAGCCGAACTAATCGTGGACTGCTGTCGATTGCTGGCCGTGGGGGCTCTAGAGGGACGGCCTGAGGTTGCCTGAGGGTCTGGACGAGCTTGGGGGTCCCTATTTATAGCGGTTGAGGTCGGTTCCGACGGTGGCCGTGGATAGGAATGGCGAACCACTGTTCTATAGCCAGGGGGTGCGTGGCGACGATGGCCGCTAGCGGATGTGTGCGTGGATAAGCTCATGCTGCTCAGGGGCGAGCTGGCGCGCGGCTGTGGCTCGGGCGGTGCCGTCCATGGCAGGGGCGTGCTGTGCACGCCGGCGTGCCGCCAAGGGGCTCTGACGGCAGCGCTGTAGGGTGCCAGGGGTGGTTTGGAGGGTTCTGGCGAGTGGATGAGGACGAGGCGCGGCCCTGCGGGCGAGCGGAGGCCAGGGGCAAGACGCGGCGGCTCGGTTGCGCGCACGTGCAAAACGTGCGCTCTGGGCGCGCCCGGAGCACGCACGCCAGGCGTTTGACAAAATGACAACGCGTTCTAGGCCTCTTTGATGCCTCTGCAACTAAACAGAACTAGTCTAATGACTATATGAGTGCTAATAGACATGCTGGTAAGGCCATTAGAGCAACTTCCTAATGCAAGTCTAAAAGCATGCCAAAACTGGTCATGCTCCTAACCTGCTCGACAGAATGCGATGGGCATCTAGGCATCTCTAGTGGTATCCAAAAACTCCAGATCATAGTCTCTTTAGATGTAGGTGATGGTGGCAAGGTTAGTTTGGCAAGACCAGAAACTTGTTAGTGCAAGTTTTTGAGAAAACCAAATCTGGACAGAAAATGAAAGGCATTATTGCATGGACCAAAAATACTCCAATTGGGTCCAATCTCCTGGACTTAGGGGTTTGGTATGGTGGTTTACAAGCAGGAGAAAGATCAAGGGCAACAGGGCAAGATAAAATGTGAATGCAGTGCAAAGCACTAAACTGGACCAGAATGAAGATGAGGATGTTTTGCTCAAATTTTTCAAAGAACACCAAAGGGTTTTTGCATAAAGTTGAGTTATATACTCCTACTAACATCTCCCAACTTTGGTGGAATTTTTAAAGGAATATTTAAATAGGTTGCAGTGCAAACCACAAACTGATCCACATCTGAAAACTTGAGGTAGGGCTCAAAATTTCCAAATGACTAAAAGAGGTTTTTGCATAAAAGTGATGTGGGAACATCACATGACATCCCCAATTTTTGGTGGGGATTTTAAAGGAGTATTTGAAAGGGTTGTAGTGCAAATGGAACCCTAAAACTTATGAAAACCCATTTTTAGAGAAATAAAGCTCAGGAAAAATAATTATAGAAATAATTCCACTGATAAAAGAAATGGTCTTGGAAAGATATACAAGTCCAACAATATTCTGAAAGGTTTTCAGTTGGGGTGAAAACTCCACAATATCAAAGAAAAGAGTAGTTCTGAAATCAAAAGATAAATCCAGAAAATAAAAATTTAATTTACCATGGCAAAATTTTAATTAATAAATCATGGTTAAAATTTTGGGGTGTTACACCTGCTTTTACGCGAGAGCTGCGACAAGTCTGTTGGCCGCCCGTTCGCACGTTCAAGCCAGAGAAACCTGAGAAGTACGATGGGAGGCTGAACCCGGCAGAGTTCCTGAGCATCTACACCATTGCTGTTTAGGCTACCGGGGAAGAGATGAGTAGGTGTTCGCCAACTACTTCCCTTTGGCCCTCAAGTACAATGTGAGGTCTTGGCTGATGCACCTACCGGAGAACTCCATTTTGTCATGGGCTGACCTGTGCCATGAGTTCATTGGCGCTTTCACTGAAGGTCATCAGGAACCCGGCAGGCCCGGCGATTTGCAACTTCTCCAGCAAAAATAAGGAGAAACCCTCTATAAGTATTTACAGAGATTCAACAAAGTTCATAGGAATATCCCAAATATCCATCTGGCAGCCGTATAGCTGCCTTCCAGTCCAATGTGCGCAACCATCATATCCATTCCAATATGAATGTGTGGTTGCCCAAGACTTTGAAGGAGCTTTACACATTTGTGAATAAGTGTGCTCGGATGGAGGAGGGAAGGAAGTTTCCCAGAGAGGAAGATTGCACCAATGTTGATTCAGAGGATGATGATGAATCAACCAGTCAGAAAAAGAGCAAGAAGCGATGTAAGAAGCGGAAAGATAAAGCAGTGATGACCGTTGAAGGATCGGGTACGCCTAATACTGGCAAGAAGGCCAAAGCTGAGGTCCCCGGCAAGGAAGCTGTCGTGTGCACTGATTGTAAGGAAGCCGCTACTGCTGAGAAAGCCGGGAAGGGTGATGGGTCATATTCCAAGATTCATCAGACCAAGGGCCACGACCTTCAAGAGTGTCATCAGGTAAAGCAACTCGTCAAGAAACAGAGAGCAGAGTATGAGAAGCAGGATAAGGAAAAGGTTCAGAATGTTGCTGGCGGTAAGGGCCGAGGTGGTGAAGTAAACCGCCCCGGAAAACCCTTTTGGAACCAAGGAAAGCCCGCCAATGGTCAAGAGAAAGCAACCTGTGATGACGAGAGTGATGGAGGGGATGAAGAGGAAACCATTAAGCAGGAGTTTAAGAAGGCCACATATGCCCTGTGCATTATCGGAGGTGCATCTCTTCATGCTTCTCACCGCCAACTCAAACAGTGGGCAAGAGAGGTCAATATCCTGGAACCAGCGCCAGAGGCCTGAAAACCGCTCAAATGGTCCCGTACATCCATCATCTACGAGGAAGACCATCCTGGCCGTACCACTGCGGTAGGGTGTTTGCCGTTGTTGGTCTCCCCAAAAATTCGCAACCTCAAGGTCACAAAGATGCTAGTGGATGGCGGGGCCAGGTTGAATCTGATTTCCCTGACAGTTATCGGTAAGCCTCAGATAGCAGAAGAAGTGCTAGAGGTTATAGGCACGTTTCAAGGACTGAATCCCAGCAAGAGTCATCCTAAGGGGAAGATCACGTTGCCGGTAACGTTTGGAGGAGAATTGAACTACCGGACTGAGGGGATTGTGTTTGATGTGGTTGATCTCCCCCTACCACACAATGGGATTCTTAGACGCCCGGCTCTGGCTAAATTCATGGCTACGTCACACTATGCCTACAACACATTGAAGATGCCTGGGCCACTGGGATTCATTACCATCCCATCAGATGAGAAGGATGTGATCATTTGTGTGGACAAGATGTACCGCGACGCGGTCATGGCAGAGGCAACAGCAGCTGTAGCTCCCGCCAAGGGAAGTAAAGGACAAAAGAGAGATTGTAGGGTCTTCGGCAAAGAGTCCGGGAAGCGTGCCCCCACTGAGTGCATGACACTCGTTGGCGATGTGTCGGAGTGTTTTAACAACAAGAGATCCAAGGCCGCTGCACCCCTAGTGAAGAAGGTCCCAGTAGGGCTAGCTGGCGTGGATGGTACTTTTATGATCAGCGCCACCCTCGATGACAAATAGGAAAGCGCGCTCGTTGCCTTCCCACGGGCGAATATCGATGTGTTTGCCTGGCAACCATCTGATATCCCCGGTATTCCCAAGGAGGTAATCGAGCACCACCTTGCTGTCTGCCCACATGCCCGACCTGTCAAACAGAGAGTCCGGAAGCAGGCCTTGGAGAGGCAGCAGTTTATTGCAGAAGAGATCAAGAAGCTTGAGGCAGCCGGTTTAGTCAGAGGAGTATTGCACCCCACGTGATTGGCAAATCCAGTGGTAGTCCGGAAGGCTGACAGGAGGTGGAGGCTTTGCATAGATTTCACATATCTCAACAAGGCTTGCCCAAAGGACCCATTTCCCTTGTAGCGCATCGAACAGATTGTGGACTCCACTTCAGGATGTGATTTGCTCTCCTTTTTGCATGCATATTTTGGGTATCACCAAATCTTCATGTCCAAGGAAGATGAACAAAAGACGACATTTATCACTCCTTGTGGTACGTACTGCTTTGTTCGCATGCCATTCCGATTGAAGAGTGCCGGATCCACTTTTGCAAGGGTAGTCCAGATTGGTTTTGGGCCATAGTTGCACAGAAACATAGAAGCTTGTATGGATGATATTGTGGTCAAGACCAAGGATAAGGCCACCCTTATTCAGGATTTGGAGGAAACATTTGCCAATCTACACAAGATCAATTTGAATCTCAACCCGAAGAAGTGTGTGTTTGGTGTTCCCTCGGGCAAGTTGCTTGGTTTCTTTGTATCCCATCGCGAGATCAAAGCCAACCCCAACAAGATCAAGGCCATTGAGCAGATCCAGACGCCAAGGACAGTTAAGGATGTGAGGCGCCTGACAGGATGTGCTACCGTGCTAAGCAGATTCATTTCTATGTCTACCGAGCGCGCCCTGCCATTCTTCAAGACTTTGAAGAGGACTGGCCCTATGAAGTGGAACCCAGAAGCAGATGCATCTTTGCAAGGGTTGAAAGATTACTTGTCCTCTATGCCTACCTTGGTTGCTCCTAAACCCCAGAAGTCATTGTTGCTATACTTGGAGGCAACCAACCAAGTGGTCAGTGCATCCCTGGTAGGGCAGCGAGAAGTGGATGAGGCAGAAAGTGAACAGAGACTGGCAGGATCAGAGAAAGATCAGGACAGCAATGAGCACGACAACAATAGCAACCCTAGGGACGCGGCAAGGAAGAAAGTGGTGCAATGTCCAGTGTACTTTGTCAGCTCCTTATTCCAAGGGGGCAGATCAAGGTACTCTGGCTTACAGAAGTTGATATTTGGCCTCATCATGGCCTCAAGGAAACTTCGCCACTACTTCCAAGCCCATGATATCACGGTTGTTACCCGTTTTCTGTTGCAGAATAGTGGAGTGGGCTTTGATGTTATCTAGCTTTGGTTTGAAGTTTGAGAGCACATCAACTATTCAGAGTAGGGCATTGGCAAAGTTCATTTCAGAATGGACGCCAACCCCTGATGAGGAGGTGACAGAGACGGCTATCCCCGGCAAGGAATCACCCCAAGAATGGATTATGTATTTTGATGGTGCTTCTTCCCTACAAGGTGCAGGGGCTGGCGTGCTTCTTGTTGCCCCCTCCGGGGAGCACTTGAAGTATGTCGTCCAAATGCATTTTGCGCGGGAAGAAGTAACCAACAATATGGCTGAGTGTGAAGGGGTGGTTGCCGGGCTCAGGATTGCAGCCAAATTGATAATTAAGAAGCAGATCATTCGAGGAGATTCACAACTTGTGGTGAGACAAGTCAACAAGGATTATCAAAGTCAATTGATGGAGGCATACATCGAGGAAGTGAGGAGATTGGAGGAGCACTTTGACAGATTGCAAATAGAGCACGTACCCGGTGCAGAAAACAACATAGCTAATCATATCTGTCAAGGTGTGTTGCACAGAAGCTTCCTGTGGAAATAGGGACTTTTGTTCTCCATCTCACTCAGCCCTTCGTATCCCCAGCAACAATGGCCCAGAAGAGGAGAAAGTTGGGCTATGATAAGCCTCTCCCGGTAGAGCCGTCCGCTCCCGGCAAAGACCTGCCAGAAACAACTCCTCACAGCGTACCGGACCACGCCCTCCAGCCAGGTTCATGAACCCCGCGAATGAGGCTGGTGCTCCCGCAGCAGAGGTGCCGCTAGTCCTTGTTGCCGAGCCCCAGGTTCCCACTTAGGCAAGGCACATTGTCCGCTTTCTACAAACCGGAGAGCTTCCCGGCGACAAAGATGAAGCTGAAAAAGTAGCTCGAAGGGCCAGTATGTATCAGTTTGTCGATGACACTCTGTACAGAAGGAGGCCCAATGGTGTGAAATTGAAGTGTGTCTGCCAAGAAGAAGGAAAGGAACTACTGGCTGAGATTCACAGAGGAATGTGCGGCTCCCACATTGGATCAAGGGCATTAGTTGGGAAAGCATTCCGGCAAGGATTCTATTGGCCCACAGCCCTCCAAGATGTGGTCGAGCTAGTCACGACATGTTAGGCCTACCAGTTCCATTCCAAGAAAACACACTTGCCTTCCCAAGCTCTTTAAACAATCCCTCTATCATGGCCATTTTTGGTATGGGGGCTCGCTTCGGCCCCTTCCCTCGAGCAATCAGGGGCTTTGAATTATTGTTCGTTTCCATCTACAAGTTTACAAAGTGGCCGGAAGTGACTGTCCTGAGAAAGGTGACTGCTTAGTCAGCTATCATGTTCCTAAAAGAATTGATGTGTTGTTTTGGAGTTCCGGCAAGGATCATCACTGATAATGGCATCTAGTTCACGAGCCACGCCTTCATGCAATATGTTCATGCCCTCGGATGCAACATCTCATTCGCCTCTGTGGCACACCCTCGGAGCAATGGACAAGCTGAGAGGGCGAACGCTGAAGTGTTTTGTGGACTCAAGACAAGAACTTTTGATACGCTGCAGAAGAACGACATGCGGTGGATTGAGGAGCTACCGGTAGTTCTCTGTTCCCTCAGAACGACACCAAACTGAGCTATCGGGCAGACTCCCTTCTCCCTGGTATACGGGGCAGTAGCAGTTATCCCCACGGAACTCATTTACGGGTTGCCTCGAGTGCCTGCCTATGATGAAGTAGCGCAAGATCAGCACCGACGTGACGACGCTATCCTATTCGAGGAGAACCGTCTCTGGGCTACTATGTGTGCTGCATGCTACCAGCAAGCCCTGTGTCACTACCATGGTCGCATTGTTCATGCCCTGTGTTTTGAGGAAGGTGACCTTGTCCTTAGGTGTGTTAAGTTCGCAAAGGGTACACACAAGTTATCACCGAAGTGGGAAGGGCCTTACCTGGTAGTACGGGTCACTAGACCTGGCGCAATCCGTCTGGAGACCGGAGATGGCACTCAGTTGCAAAGCTCATGGAATATTGAGCATCTCCGCAAGTTCTACCCACAAGGCACGGCTATCAGGCCCTGCCCGGCAGCGACCCTTTTGTACAGGCCTTGCCTCCGTTGCATGTAACCCCTTGTACAAAGCCGGGGCGATGACCCGTGCAAGAGAAAATAAAGAAGCGCTGTGGGGGGGGGGCACCAAGATTGCATGCATGCATGAGCATTCCAAGATCATTGCATAGGCATTTCATGAGCATTTGCATATGCATATAGATAGGATCGCATCCTGCATTATTTCTCATCTGCATGAAGTTGCAGGTCCTGTTGTGGACTTGGCTTCGACAAATATTTGAGAAGATTGCCCGGTACAGCAGTCCCCGGCAAGCCAAGCAGATAAGTTCCATCTCCTGTCCATTACTGTTTTGTAAGGCTATAACTTCGCATGAGAAAACCTCACCTCTCTTTTGAGACTTAGGTGGTCCCATCTATGACTCGAACGCTGCTTCAGTTAGTATGGTCGCAGTGGCCTTTGGAAAAAGGGAGTTGACAGGGGCTGGTCCCTCTATCTGTTCCCTGGCAGACGCGCTCTCTGGCAAACAAGAAGGGTACCGGCATGATAGCTTGCTGGGGAAAACTCATTTATTTATATTAAATAGGCATCTCACCTTTGCATGGACATACACATGCATGGGTTCCCGGCAAGGCTCATCTTTTTCCATTGATATGCTAATACAAGTACAAGCGTTACAGAACACAAACATGGGCTAGAGAGATTAATTTATTTGAATTAAAATTTGGCAATCGCCTATAAATTTAAGATTGAAAAAAGATAAGTGTTCTGTAAACTCCTCTCCCTGTCCCTCTTGTCCCAGGTAGTGTGGTGGGAAGAGAGGGAGAGCGGGATGTACACAGCCACCACGCCATCCCGATCCTGTCAGGACCCGCCCAACACAGCCTAACAAGGTCGGGGAGTGGCGAGGCTACGAAGGAGGAAGACGTGCGAAGCACCTCAACAGCCCCTGATCACCACCTCTAGGGCTGAACAGTGGGCTCCAACATAGGCACCGGCAGAGGAGGATGTAGGCATCTAGCTAGAAGGTCCCTTTGGGGAGGCGGAAGCACCAGGGGAACGAGCCTTTCCCCGGCAACCGAGAAAACGGTGATGACGGTGTCGGGGAAAGTGGGGGAGAGTCAGGCAGGCGGGCAACGGGTCACCAGTACAAGACAAATGCGTCGATGTGGTCGTGCTCCTACTGGGTGGCCTACCTCCCATCTTCTCCTACTCCCCTGGCTTCGTCTTCATCAACACCGCTCCACGGGAAGGCCGGGACTCCATTCCGGCACCTCCTCGGGAAGACGGCGAGCGACCAAGACAGCCAGGGGACTAGAGGCGCGCTGTGATACGTCCATTTTACTATTACTTATGATGTTCTTATCCATAATAAAACTTTTGGCGTAATTCTAATGCCTTTTCTCTCATATATGCAAGGTATACACCAAGAGGGAGAATTCTGGCAGCTCGAAATCTGGACCTGAAAAAGCTACGTTAGGCTACCTATTCTGCACAACTCCAAATGAGCTGAAACTTCACGAGGATTTTTGATGGAATATATGAGGAATATTGGGGCCAATAAGTACCATAGGGGGCACACCAAGTATATGAGGAATATTCGACACTCTTACATATCAAAAAAAATCTATAATTGATCCCCTATACTTTAGGTTCATCAAGGCTATTTTCTGGCACCGTTGCTGGGGAGCTAAGCGCCTTTGGTATGTGGAATTTGGTAAGGAAACATTTATATAGTGTGCTGAAATTTATTGTCATTTGTTACTATGGAAAAAAATCCTTGGAGGGGTTCGTTCGGGGTATCTTCACCTCGCCCGGAAGCACAATTAGCTACCCGTCAACCTACAGCACCTATTGAAAATATTCAATATGAAATTCCTTCAGGTATGATAGAACAACTGCTAGCTAATCCTAATGTAGGAGATGGAATGGAACATCCTGATATGCACTTGATCTATGTAGAACAAATTTGTGGATTGTTCAACCTTGCGGTTTACCCGGAGATAAAGTTATGAGTTTTTCCCCTGATCTTTGAAGGGAAAAACATTAGTGTGGTATAGGCTATGCGATGATATTGGATCATGGAATTGGAATCGTCTGAAATTGGAGTTCGACCAAAAAATGTATCATATGCATCTAGTTCACCATGATTGGAATTATATATATAATTTTTCGCCTTGTGAAGCAGAAAGTATCGCTCTAGATTGGGGGAGGCTTAAGTCAATGTCATATTCATGCCCCAATCATGAGCTCTCAAGAGAAATTATTATACAGAATTTTTATGCTTGGCTTTCTTGTAATGATCAAACCATGCTTGATACTTCTTGTGTTGGTTCTTTTATGAAGAAGACTATTGAATTCCGGTGGGACCTTTTGGAAAGAATTAAACACAAATCTGAAGATTGGGAACTCGACAAAGGTAAAGAGTCAGGTGTTAAACTTAAGTATGATTGTGTAAATCTTTTATGGATACCGATGCTTTTCAAAACTAAATATGGACTTGACTCTGAGATAGTAGCCTCCTTTTTGTGAATCATTTGCTACTCATATTGAACTCCCTAAAGAGAAGTGGTTTAAATATCACCCACCAATTAAAGAAGAAACCAAAGAACCGGTACCAGTTAAAGACGAAACTATACTTTATAATGTTGATCCAGTTGTTCTTTCTGCTTATATTGAGAAACCACCTTTCCCTGTTAGGATAAAGGAACATGATAAAGTTTCAACTAATGTTAACAAAAGCTATATTAGAACACATAAACCCGATGAACAAATTAAAGTAGAACCTAGTATTGCTATGGTTAAAGATCTCTTGGAAGATGATATGGATGGGCATGTTATTTACTTCTGTGAAGAAGCTACTAGAATTGCCAAACCTGACAAAAAAGATAAACATAGACCTGTTGTTGGCATGCCTGTCATCTCAGTTGAAATAGGAGATCACTGCTATCATGGTTTATGTGACATAGGTGCTAGTTTGAGTGCTATTCCTTACACATTATATCAATAAATTATGAAATACATAGCACCTGCAGAAATAGAAGACATAGATGTTACTATTAAACTTTCCAATAGAGACACTATATCACCGACTGGGATTATTAGAGATGTTGAAGTCTTGTGTGGGAAAATAGAATACCCTACTGATTTTCTTGTTCTTGGTTCCCCACAAGATGACTTTTGTTCCATTATCTTTGGTAGACCTTTCTTGAACACCATTAATGCTAGAATAGATTGTGAGAAGCAAATTGTCGGTGTTAGTTTTGGTGATGAGTCTCATGAGTTTAATTTTTCCAAGTTTAGTAGAAAGCTTCATGAAAAAGAATTGCCTAGTAAGGATGAATTAATTAGTCTTGCTTCTATTCCTGTTCCACCTACTGATCCTTTAGAACAATATTGGCTAGACCATGAAAATGATTTACATATGCATGAATGAAATGAAATAGATAAGATTTTCTTTGAACAATGTCCTCCACTTAGACACAACTTGCCTATAGAAATTCTAGGAGGTCCTCCTCCACCTAAAGGTGATCTTGTGGTTGAATTAAAACAATTGCTAGACACATTGAAATATGCTTATCTTGATGAAAAGAAAATATATCCTGCTATTATTAGTGCTAACCTTTTAGAACAAGAAGAAGAAAGATTATTGAAAGTTCTGAGGAAGCACCGAGCTGCTATTGGATATACTCCTGATGATTTAAAGGGCATTTGTCCCACTCTATGTCAGCACAAAATTAATATGGAACCTGATGCTAAACCCGTTGTTGATCACCAACGTTGGTTAAATCCGAAGATGAAAGAAGTGGTAAGAATCGAAATATTAGGACTCCTGGAAGCAGGTATAACCTATCCTATAGCTGATAGTAGATGGGTAAGTCATGTTCATTGTGTTCCTAAGAAAGAAGGTATAACTATGGTTCCTAATGATAAGAATGAACTTATTCCACAAGGAATTGTTACAAGCTATAGAATGGTAATAGATTTTAGAAAATTAAATAAAGCAACTAGAAAAGATCATGACTCTTTGCCTTTTATTGATCAAATGCTTGAAATATTATATAAGCACACACACTTTTGGTTCCTTGATGGATATTCTGGTTTTTCACAAATACCTGGTTCTCAACCTGATCAAGAAAAGACCACTTTTACTTGTCCTTTTGGAACCTATGCTTATAGACGTATGCCTTTTGGTTTATGTAATTCACCTACTACCTTTCAAAGATGTATGACTGCTATATTCTCTGACTTTTGTGAAAAGATTGTTGATGTTCTCACGGATGACTTTTCTGTTTATGGGAAGTCTTTTGATGATTATTTAAGCAATCTTGATCGAGTTTTGCAGAGATGTGAACAAACAAGTCTTATCTTGAGTTGGGAGAAGTGCCACTTTATGGTTATTGAAGGCACTGTCTTGCGTCATAAAATTTCTGAAAGAGGTATTGAAGTGGACCAAGCTAAGGTTGATGCAATTGAGAAAATGCCATGTCCTAAAGATATAAGAGGTATTTGTAGTTTCCTAGGTCATGCTGGTTTCTATAGGAGATTTATCAAAGACTTTTCTAAAATTTCTAGGCCTCTCACTAGTCTCTTGCAAAGGATATCCCCTTTGTTTTTTATGATGATTGTTTAGAAGCCTTTGAAACAATCAAGAAAGCCTTAATTTCTGCACCTATTGTTCAACCACCTGATTGGAACTTGCCTTTTGAAATTATGTGTGATGCTAGTGATTATGATGTTGGTGCTTTTCTACGACAAAGAGTTAATAAGAAACTAAATGTTATTCACAATGCTAGTAAAACTCTAGACAGTGCTCAAAGAAATTATGCTACTACTTCTTAGCAGTGGTGTTTGCTTGTGATAAGTTTAGACATTATATTGTTGATTCCAATGTAACTATTCACACTGACCATGTTGCTATTATATATCTTATGGAAAAGAAAGATGCTAAACCTAGACTTATTTGATGGGTTCTCTTATTACAATAATTTGATTTACATATCATTAATAGAAAAGGAGCTGAGAACCTAGTAGATGATAACTTGTATAGGCTTGAAAATGTGCTTGATGACCCACTACCTATTGATGATAGTTTTCCTGATGAGCAGTTAGCTGCAATAAATGTTGCTCACAGTACTCCTTGGTATGCTGACTACGCTAATTACATTGTTGCTAAATATTTACCACCTAGCTTTACTTACCAACAAAAGAAAAAATTCTTCTATGATTTAAGACATTACTTTTGGGATGACCCACATCTTTATAAAGAAGGAGTAGATGGTATTATTAGACATTGTGTACCTGAGCATGAACAGGAACAAATCTTATGGAAATGTCACTCCGAAGCCTATGGAGTACATAATGCTGGAGATATAACTGCTAATAAGGTATTTCAGTCTGGATTTTATTGGCCTACTCTCTTCAAGGATGCCCGTAAGTTCTTCTTATCTTGTGATGAATGTCAAAGAATAAGTAATATCAGTAAGCGGCAAGAAATGCCTATGAATTATTCACTTGCTGTTGAACCATTTGATATTTGGGGATTTGATTACATGGGACCTTTTCCTTCCTCTAATGGGTATACACATATTTTGGTTGTTGTTGATAATGTTACTAAATGGGTAGAAGTTGTTCCAACCAGTAGTGCTGATCACAACACTTCTACTAAAATGCTTAAGGAAGTTATTTTCCCAAGGTTTGGAGTCCCTAGATAGTTAATGAATGATGGTGGCTCACACTTTATTCATGGTGATTTCCGTAAAATGCTTGCCAAGTATGATGTTAACCATAGAATTGCATCAACCTATCATCCTCAGTCTAGTGGTCAAGTTGAACTTAGCAATAGAGAAATAAAATTAATTTTGCAAAATACAGTTAATAGGTCCTGGAAGAATTGGTCTAAGAAATTAGATGATGCACTTTGGGCTTATTGAACAGCATAAAAAATCCTGTGGGTATGTCTCCTTATAAAATGGTTTATGGATAAGCTTTTCATTTGCCTCTTGACTTAGAACATAAAGCATTTTGGGCAGTCAAAGAACTCAACTATGATTTCAAACTTGCTGGTGAAAAGAGGTAGTTTAATATTAGCTCATTAGATGAATGGAGAACCCAAGCTTATGCAAATGCAAAATTATTCAAAGAAGAAGTAAAAAGATGGCATGACAAAAGAATACAAAAGCATGAGTTTAATGTCGGAGAATATGTTCTTTTGTACAACAGTCATTTTAGATTCTTTGCAGGAAAACTCCTCTCAAAATGGGAAGGCCCCTATGTTATCGACGAGGTTTATCGGGTTGGAGCCATCAAAATAAATAAATCCGAAGGTACTAACCCGAAGGTTTCAATGGGTAATGAATAAAGCATTATATCTCAGGTACGCCTATTAATGTTGAAAGTAATGTTATCCAAACTTTGACACCGGAAGCACACATAA
This sequence comes from Triticum urartu, assembly GCF_056163025.1. Classification (NCBI taxonomy): domain Eukaryota; kingdom Viridiplantae; phylum Streptophyta; class Magnoliopsida; order Poales; family Poaceae; genus Triticum; species Triticum urartu. Next base: position 348,919,951 of record NC_141879.1, on the reverse strand, counting down.
AAGAGTCCTTATGGAACACTCCAAAATCGTGAAAATAAGGAGGTACGTGATATGGTAAGTAAACGGACTCTGAAAAATCCACAAAAATATTTTTTATCAATTTTGGAATATTAAAGAATTTTGGAAATAAAGAAACTTCCTGGAAGCGTCCCCTGGTGGGCACAAGACACCAGGGCGCGCCAGGCATGCCTGGCGCACCCAGGTGGGTTGTGCCCACCTGGGACACGTTCCGGACTCTGTTTTTCTTCCATATGCTTGTCCTCCAAGATAAAAAAAATCTATATATACTTCCCGAACCTGTTAATCACCGTATCGCGAAGAAATCCTCTGTTCTCTTTTCTTGCTGTTTTCTGCGTAGACCTAAAAATATGTCTTCCGAAGACTCTGAGGGTGAGAGCTATGTTGTTGATCTCATCGCAAACCCCAAGTCCAATGTGGATGAGGGGCACTATAGCTGGACCTCCGAAGAAGATGAAGATGAATCGGTTCCTCCCTGGTTAAAAAATGAGAGCATGGAGGCATTATGAAAGAAGGCAATAAAACTCGAGATAGATAACGACGATTTGAGGATAGATAATTTCATTCTCCGTCAGAAACTGGAGGAAGCAAAGGGCAAACCCTCCACCTTCTGACCACTCCCACTGCCATGGAAATCCGAGGACAAGATCTCTCCTTCATCATCATCATCTTCTTCACCACCAAAAGAGAACTGAGTATCGCGTATGGGCACTCCCCTTGGCTCCCTCCAAGCTTGGGGGAGCTGCCCCGGTATCGTATCATCCCACTATCTTTTTGCCTTTACTTATTTCATTTTAATCTTTTTCTTTAGATGAATAAAAGTTAGTTTGATCCTTTTTCTTTGAGGTTTTTCTTAGTGATCTATCCTTGTAATTGTGTGCAAGTTATACAATAAAAGTTTAGTTTGAGTTTTTGCTTTCTTTACTTTCATATTGCAAACAAAAGAAAAGAAAGAAAGAAAGAAAGAAAGAAAGAAAAAGAGAAAGGAAATAAATAAAGAAAATATTATATACTAATCCTATGGTAGGTGATGGCACCCCATAAGGAAAATTATAAGCAGAAAATTTTATTAGAGATTGACAAGCATTTCATTAGTCAATGATGCAACTCGTGAAAGAATTAATAAGGGAAGAGAAGACTCACATATAAATATACTATCCTAGAATTTTTTTGTGATTGTGAGCCCTCATCAAAATATTATATGCCAAAATTGTTGACGTTGGACAAGGAAGACAACTTAATGATTTATGTTTGTTTATATTAACATAGAAGTCATATTGTCATAGATCCTTCAACATGTGGTTCTTTCCCCTATCTTTGCTAGCCAAAAATTCCGCACTAAGTAGAGATGCTACTTGTGCATCCAAAAACCCTTAAACCCAAATCTTATTTTCAAGTGTCCACCATACCTACCTAGGGATTGAGCAAGATCCCTCAAGTAAGTTGTCATCGGTGCAAAAGGACAATAAAAATTGCTTCTAAAAGTGTGAGATCATTTAGTGTAAGAGAAAATTGAGTGTTGCACGAACTTGTGATGGTGAAGAATAAAAGCGACAGACTACGTAATAAAGGTCACTATCACAAGGGGCAATGTAACGTGATGTTCTTTTGCACCAAGGGATTGAGCATACAAACAAATAAGCGCATGGCAACCTCTACTTCCCTATGCGAAGGGCCTATCTTTTACTTTTATGTATTTACTTTTATGCAAAGAGTCAAAGTTTTCCTTCTATTCTTTTTTATTTTTCTCTTTTGGCAAGCATCATGTGGTGAGGAAAGATCTAGGCACATATGTCCATTTGAATATAGATAGCATGAGTTATTATTGTTGACATCACCCTTGAGATGAATATGTCGGGAGGCGAAACTATAAGCCTCTATCTTTCTATGTGGCCGGTTGAAACGTTTTGCTCATGTGTACGCGGTGAGTGTTAGCAATCATAGATGACTATATGATGGTTGAATATGCGGACTTGCCCAAAGCTTCGCATACGTGACCCTTCCTGAAAAGATGATGAATTGTAGTTGCAAAGTTGACTGAGAACATAGTTTGTTGGTTTTTAATAGAGTTTTGCTTTATACTTCGATTGTGTGATGGACTGTTACTTATTCATGATAAGTATATGATTAAAGTTCCATGATAAGAGTCCTATGTTTAATTTTATTGCTGTTATGATAATCAACATGATGCTTCTATGCCCATTTTTGTTTTTATCGACACCTCTCTCTCAAAGCATGTGGACATGTTTTCGATTTCGGTTTTCGCTTGAGGACAAGCGAGGTCTAAGCTTGGGGGAGTTGATACGTCCATTTTGCATAGTGTTTTCTTACTGTTATTTATGATGTTTTTATCCATAATAAATCTTTTTGGAGTCTAATGTCATTTGTCTCATAATATGCAAGGTATACACCAAGAGGGAGAATTCCAGCAGCTGGAAATCTAGACCTGAAAATGCTACGTTAGGCTACCTATTCTGCACAACTCCAAATGAGCTGACACTTCACGAGGATTTTTTTATTGAATATATGAGGAATAGTGGAGCTAATAAGTACCAGAGGGGGCCCACCAGGTGGGCACAACCCACCTGGGCGCTCCAGGGAGCCAAGGCAGGCGCTGGTGGGTTGTGCTCTCCTCGGCCCACCTCCGGTGCCCATCTTCTGGTATATAAGTCATTTTGACCTAGAAAAATAAGGAGAGGACTTTCGGGATGGAGCACCACCGTCTCGAGGCGGAACTTTGGCACGAGCACTTTTGCCCTCCGGCGGAGCGATTCCGCCGGGGGAACTTCCCTCCCGGAGGTGGAAATCATCATCATCAGCATCACCAACAACTCTCCCATCTTGTTGAGGGCAATCTCCATCAAGATATTCAACAACACCAGCTCCTCTCAAACCCTGGTTCATCTCTTGTGTACAATCTTGCTACCGGAACTATAGATTGGTACTTGTGGGTGACTAGTAGTGTTGATTACATCTTGTAGTTGATTACTATATGATTTATTTTGTGGAAGATTATATGTTCAGATCCAATATTCTATTTAATACCCCTCTCATCATGAGCATGTTTATAATTTTTGAGTAGTTACTTTTGTTCTTGAGGTCACAGGAGAAATCATGTTGCAAGTAATCATGTGAACTTGATATGTGTTCGATATTTTGATAGTATGTATGTTGTGATTCCCTTGGTGGTGTCATCTGAACGTCGACTACATGACACTTCACCATATTTGGGCCTAAGGGAATGCATTGTGGAGTAGCAATTAGATGATGGGTTGCTAGAGTGACAGAAGCTTAAACCCCTGTTTATGCGATATTCCGTAAGGGGCCGATTGGATCCAAAAGTTTAATGCTATGGTTAGAATTTATTCTTAATACTTTTCTCGTAGTTGCGGATGCTTGCGGGAGGGTTAATCATAAGTAGGATGTTTGTTCAAGTAAGAACATCACCTAAGCACCGGTCCACCCACATATCAAATTATCAAGGTACCGAACACAAATCGAACCAACATGATGAAAGTGACTAGATGAAATTCCAGTGTACCCTCAAGAACGCTTTGCTTATCATAAGAGACCGTTTTGGCATGTCCTTTGCCTCAAAAGGATTGGGCTACCTTGCTGCACTTTTGTTACTACTATCGTTACTTGCTTGTTACAAATTATCTTGCTATCAAACTACTTTGCTACTTACAATTTCAGCACTTGCAGACATCACCTTGATGAAAATCACTTGTCATTTCCTTCTGCTCCTCGTTGGGTTCGACACTCTTAAAATTGATCCCCTATACTTGTGGGTCATCACGCCGCTCCCCACCTTGGCGGTCAGGAAGAAGCGCCTCTCATCGACATCAGCCCCAAGGCCTCCGGGAGGGGTAGTGCTGGGATTACCAATGATCTCCAGCCCCGCATCTCCACCAAGCCTTAGAAGAGCCAAGAGCTTCTTCACATGAAGGACCAGGCTCACTCCCCGAGCATCAACGTGGCATGCGGCAGCATTAGCCCCAACCAAGAGCCCGGGGGCTGGCCCCGGACTCTCCCCTTCGACATCGCCAGCAGAAGCAGAAGATAAGAAGATGAGGAGGGCAAAGATGAATGACTCCGCCCTCCTCCGCCCGCTCCTTTTATAGGTAGGGCGAGGAGGGGGCTACTCCATCAACGGGCGACCACAGCCGTCCTCCACAAATAAAATATGACCGGACCCTCATCATAATGCTCTCCCTCGCCACGCGCCCTCGTTACCTACCCTGCGCGATGCAGGCAGCATACGTGGCCAAGGATAAGGACGTGGTGGGAAGAGTGAATTGGCAGTTTCTACCCCGTGCGTTAAAGCCATTCACATGCCATTAATAGAGCAGCCCCACCACTATTGGCTTTACACGACGCACGGGGAAACCGAAAACTGGCCCGGAATCAAGGCTAACGAAGAAGCAAAGTAGACTTCAAGAGACCAGTGAGGGAGTCCTGGATTATGGGGTCCTCGGGCGTCTGGACTATGCAACATGGGCCGGACGGATGGGCTGTTAAGATACAAGATAGAAGACTTTCCCCCATGTCCGGATGGGACTCTTCTTGGCGTGGAAGGGAAGCTTAGCATGCGGATATGAAGATTCCTTTCTCTGTAAACCGACTCTGTACAAACCCTAGCCCCCTCCGGTGTCTATATAAACTGGAGGGTTTAGTCCATAGAGACATAGTCATAATCATATAGGCTAGACAATTAGGGTTTAGCCATTACGATTTCGTGGTAGATCAACTCTTGTAACCCCTATATTCATCAAAGTCAATCAAGCAGGACGTAGGGTATTACCTCCTTCAAGAGGGCCCGAACCTGGGTAAACATTGTGTCCCGGTCTCCTAATACCATCGATCCTTAGACGCACAGTTCGGGACCCCCTACCCGAGATCTCCCGGTTTTGACACCAACATTGGTGCTTTGATTGAGAGTTCCACTATGCCGTCACCGAAAGGCTCGATGGCTCCATCAAACATCTACAACAATGTTGTCGCGAAGGAGATTTTCCCCCCGGCCAGATCTTTGTATTCGACGGCTTCACACTGCGTGCCAACTCTGTTGGCCACCTGGAGAAGATCGACAGCTATGCCCCTGGTCACCAGATCAATTTGGGAAATCTGAACTATGTCGCTGATACCCGAGGAGACTTGATCTTCCAAGGGTTCGTGGCCTCAACCACCACTTCGGCCTTAGATCCGGAGCGCATCATCAGGTCCGAAGACGGGAGTCTAGAGCCTGCCGGACTCTTTGCGGCCTTAGAGCTCAACACCGAGAGAATAGCGTCTCCGGAAATCATTGCAAGGCCGGACTCTTCTCCGGATACTACTTCCGAACCTTGGAGGCCTGCGTCATGCGAGCTCGGCCCAGAAACTTCCGACCATGTCCAAACCCCGCTCTTAAACGAGGCTTTGGACCTAATGTGATCCCTCATCATCACCGAGGAACCGCTTCTGAATCACGCCCAGCCCGGACTAGGGGCTGTAAATAGGGAATTTTACTTCCCACCCTCCATCCACTTCATAGCCACTATCGAGGACCTAACCGACATGCTTGATTACGCCTTCGAAGACATCGACGGCATGGACGACGATGCCAGAGAGGAGCAGGCCCAAAACCCGCTGGTCACAGGAGTTGGACGGCCACCTCCTCGTATGATGTATACATGGTGAAAACGGTGACGACAATGATGAGAAAACCCTAGCCGAGGACAAACATCCTGAGATACCGCCGAAACGTCGACGTTAGCGGCGCCGCTCTAAATCGCGCCGCGGTAAGAACAACAATATCGGCACCGAATACAATGATACTCCGGAGAAGGTCGAGGACCAAGAAGACCCCACCGAACCAACATCTGAACAAGATGACCGGGAGAACGGGAAGTCGACCCTGATGAACAAACAGGGAACAACGACTCGGAGGATAGAAACTATCTGCCACTCTCCGAAGATGACGTAAGCCTCAGCGACGAAGATTTTATCATGCCAGAGTAACCCCTCAAACAAGAGCGCTTTAAGCGCCGGCTAATAGCCATGGCTAGAAGCCTAAAAAACAAACAGCAACAGCTGCAAGCTGACCAAGATCTGCTCAAGGACAGGTGGACGAATGTCTTGGCAGCCGAAGAGTACGGCCTTGAACGCCCAACAAAGATTTTCCCAAAGCGTAAACTGCTACCCCAATTCGACGACGAGGCGATGGAGCCCATACCACCTACACATAACGTGGCTGACGAACCCAACCGACCACCATGTGGCCAGGGCAGAACGACAACTCAGGCCGAACACCAGCCCGCTCCACCTCGCCGTAAAAGTAGAGAAACAACAGCTCGTGGGTATACATATGATCTGCGACAAGACTAGGAAAATAGAACAGATCAAACTAGATCAATCTATGGACCACGGGGGCACGCCCCAGCGCGAGAGGACGGTTACTAATCCCGGCGCGGCAAGTATAATCACTCCCCGGCCAAAGACCGCATACGTACTTCATCCGAACAGTGTCGTGACACGGCCCGATATAGGGGCGCCACACACGCCCTATGCTTCACCGACGAGGTAATGGAGCACCAGTTCCCAGAAGGGGTCAAGCCCATGAACATCGAATCATACGACGGCACAACAGATGCCGCAATATGGATTGAAGACTTTCTTCTCCACATTCACATGGCTCGCGGTGACGATGTACACGCCATTAAATACCTTCCCCTCAAACTTCACGGACCAGCACGACACTGGCTGAACAGCCGACTGATGTCTACTACACAACCTTCTTCTTGTAGACATTGTTGGGCCTCCAAGTGCAGAGGTTTGTAGGACAGTAGCAAATTTCCCTCAAGTGGATGACCTAAGGTTTATCAATCCGTAGGAGGCGTAGGATGAAGATGGTCTCTCTCAAGCAACCCTGCAACCAAATAACAAAGAGTCTCTTGTCTCCCCAACACACCCAATACAATGGTAAATTGCATAGGTGCACTAGTTCGGCAAAGAGATGGTGATACAAGTGGTATATGGATGGTAGATAAAGGTTTTTGTAATCTGAAAATATAAAAACAGCAAGGTAACTAATGATAAAAGTGAGCGTAAACGGTGTTGCAATGCGTTGAAACAAGGCCTAGGGTTCATACTTTCACTAGTGCAAGTTCCCTCAACAATTATAACATAATTGGATCATATAACTATCCCTCAACATGCAACAAAGAGTCACTCCAAAGTCACTAATAGCGGAGAACAAACGAAGATATTATGGTAGGGTACGAAACCACCTCAAAGTTATTCTTTCCAATCAATCCGTTGGGATATTCCTATAAGTGTCACAAGCAGCCATAGAGTTCGTACTAGAATAACACCTTAAGACAGAAATCAACCAAAACCCAAATGTCACCTAGATTCTCCAATGTCACCTCAAGTATCTGTGGGTATGATTATACGATATGCATCGCACAATCTCAGATTCATCTATTCAACCAACACATAGAACCTCAAAGAGTGCCCCAAAGTTTCTACCGGAGAGTCAAGACGAAAATGTGTGCAAACCCCTATGCATAGGTTCATGGGCGGAAACCGCAAGTTGATCACCAAAACATACATCAAGTGGATCAATAGAATACCCCATTGTCACCACCGGTATCCCACGCAAGACATACATCAAGTGTTCTCAAATCCTTAAAGACTCAATCCGATAAGATAACTTCAAAAGGAAAACACAATCCCTTACAAGAGAGTAGAGGGGGAGAAACATCATAATATCCAACTATAATAGCAAAGCTCGCGATACATCAAGATCGTATCACCTCAAGAACACGAGAGAGAGAGAGATCAAACACATAACTACCGGTACATACCCTCAGCCGCGAGGGAGAACTAATCCCTCCTTGTCATGGAGAGCACCGGGATGATGAAGATGGCCACCACAGAAGGATTGCCGGATCAGGTCTAGATTGGTTTTCGGTGGCTACGGAGGCTTCCGGCGGTGGAACTCCCGATCTATTGTGCTCTCCGAAGTTTTTAGGTTATATGGGTATATATGGGAGGAAGAAGTACGTCGGTGGACCTCCGGGCTGCCCACGAGGCAGGGGGCGCCCAGGGGGGTGGGCGCGCCCCCCACCCTCGTGGGCATCCCGTGACTCTCCTGGTCCATCTCCGATACTCCGTGGGCTTTTTCCGGTCCAAAAATAAGTTCCGTGAAGTTTCAGGTCAATTGGACTCCGTTTGATTTTCCTTTTCGGTGATACTCTAAAACAAGGAAGAAACGGAAACTGGCACTAGGCTCTGGGTTAATAGGTTAGTCACAAAAATCATATAAAATAGCATATAAATGCATATAAAACATCCAAGGTTGATAATATAATAGCATGGAACAATAAAAAATTATAGATATGTTGGGGACGTATCAGCATCCCCAAGCTTAATTCTTGCTCGTCCTTGAGTAGGTAAATGATAAAAACAGAATTTTTGATGTGGAACGCTACCTAACATATTTATCCATGTAATTCTCTTTATTGTTGCAAGAATATTCAGATCCATAAGATTCAAGACAAAAGTTTAATATTGACATAAAAATAATAATGCTTCAAGCATACTAACAAAGCAATCATGTCTTCTCAAAATAACATGGCCAAAGAAAGCGATCCCTACAAAATCATATAGTCTGGCTATGCTCCATCTTCACCACACAAAGTATTTAAATCATGCACAACCCCGATGACAAGCCAAGCAATTGTTTCATACTTTTGATGTTCTCAAACTTTTTCAATCTTCACGCAATACATGAGCACGAGCCATGGACATATCACTAGGAGGAATAGAATGGTGGTTGTGGAGAAGAAAAAATGGAGAAGATAGTCTCACATCAACTAGGCGTATCAACGGGCTATGGAGATGCCCATTAATAGATATCAATGTGAGTGAGTAGGGATTGCCATGCAACGGATGCACTAGAGCTATAAATGTATGAAAGCTCAACAAAAGAAACTCAGTGGGTGTGCATCCAACTTTCTTGCTCACGAAGACCTAGGGCACTTGAGGAGGCCCATTGTTGGAATATACAAGCCAAGTTCTATAATGAAAATTTCCCACTAGTATATGAAAGTGACAAAACAAGAGACTCTCTATCATGAAGATCATGGTGCTACTTTGAAGCACAAGTGTGGAAAAAAAGGATAGTAGCATTGTCCCTTTTAATTTTTTTATTTTTTATTTTTTTATTTAGCCTTTTTTTATTTGGCCTTTCTCTTTTGTGTTGGGACAATGCTCTATTAATGATGATCATCACACTTCTATTTATTTACAACTCAATGGTTACAACTAGATACTAGAACAAAGTATGACTCTATATGAATGCCTCTGGCAGTGTACCGGGATGTGCAATGACTCATGAGTGACATGTATGAAATAATTATGAACGGTGGCTTTGCCACAACTACAATGTCAACTACATGACCATGCAAAGCAATATGACAATGATGAAACGTGTCATAATAACGGAATGGTGGAGAGTTGCATGGCAATATATCTCGGAATGGCTATGGAAATGCCATGATAGGTAGGTATGGTGGCTGTTTTGAGGAAGGTATATGGTGGGTGTATAATACCGGCAAAAGGTGCGCGGTATTAGAGAGGCTTGCAATGGTGGAAGGGTGAGAGTGCGTATAATGCATGGACTCAACATTAGTCATAAAGAACTCACATATTTATTGCAAAAATCTATTAGTTATCGAAGCAAAGTACTACACGCATGCTCCTAGGGGGATAGATTGGTAGGAAAAGACCATCGCTCATCCCCGACCGCCACTCATAAGGAGGACAATCAATAAATACATCATGCTCTGACTTCTTAACATAACGGTTCACCATACGTGCACGCTACGGGAATCACAAACTTCAACACAAGCATTTCTCAAATTCACAACTACTCAACTAGAATGATTCTAATATCACCATCTTCATATCTCAAAACAATCATCAAGTATCAAACTTCTCATAGTATTCAATGCACTTATATGAAAGTTTTTATTATATCCCTCTTGGATGCCCATCATATTAGGACTGAATTCATAACCAAAGAAAACTACCATGCTGTTTAAAGACTCTCAAAATAATATAAGTGAAGCATGAGAGATCAATTATTTCTATAAAATAAAACCACCACCGCGCTCTAAAAAGATATAAGTGAAGCACTAGAGCAAATGACAAACTACTCCGAAAGATATAAGTGAAGATCAATGAGTAGTTGAATAATTATGCAACTATGTGAAGACTCTCTAACATTTAAGAATTTCAGATCTTGATACTTTATTCAAACAGCAAGCAAAACTAAATAAAATAAAATAAAATGACTCTCCAAACAGAACACATATCATGTGGTAAATAAAAATATAGCTCCAAGTAAAGTAACTGATGAACAAAGACGGAAGAGGGGATGCCTTCCGGGGCATCCCCAAGCATAGGCTTTTGGTTGTCCTTGAATATTACCTTGGGGTGCCTTGGTCATCCCCAAGCTTAGGCTCTTGCCACTCCTTATTCCATAGTCCATCGAATCTTTACCCAAAACTTGAAAACTTCACAACACAAAACTTAACAGAAAACTCGTAAGCTCCGTTAGTATAAGAAAGCAAATCACCATCATAAGGTACTGTAATGAACTCATTATAAATTCATAGTGGTGTAATATCTTCTGTATTCCAACTTCTCTATGGTTCATACCCTCCGATAGTACTCATAGATTTATCAAAATAAGCAAACAACACATAGAAAACAGAATCTGTCAAAAACAGAACAGTCTGTAGTAATCTGGATAAAACGTATACTTATGGAACCGAAAAAATTCTAAAATAAATTTATGGACCTGAGACATTTATCTATTAATCATCTGAAAAAAGACTTGACTAAATATCACTATCCAATAAAAAATGGCAGTAATTCTTGGGAGCGCCAAAGTTTCTGTTTTTTATAGCAAGATCAACAGGACTTTCCCCAAGTCTTCTCAACGGTTCTACTTGGCACAAACACTAATTAAAAGCATAAAACCACATCTAAACAGAGGATAGATGAATTATTTATTACTAAACCAAAGCAAAAGGCAAGGTATAAAAATAAAATTGGGTTGCCTCCCAACAAGCGCTTACGTTTAACGCCCTTCGCTAGGCATGATGATTTCAACGATGCTCACATAAAAGATAAGAATTGAAACATAAAGAGAGCATCATGAAGAATATAACTAGCACATTTAAGCCTAACAGACTTCCTATGCATAGGGATTTTGTGAGCAAACAATTTATGGTAACAATAATCAACTAGCATAGGAAAGCAAAACAAGCAAAACTTCAAAATTTTAAGCACATAGAGAGGAAACTTGATATTATTGCAATTCCTACAAGCATATGTTCCTCCCTCATAATAATTTTCAGTAGCATCATGAATGAATTCAACAATATAACCAGCACCTAAATCATTCTTTTCATGATCTACAAGCATAGAAAACTTACTACTCTCTACATAAGCAAAATTCTTCTCATGAATAGTAGTTGGAGCAAACTCAACAAAATAACTATCATGTGAGGCATAATCCAATTGAAAACTAAAATCATGATGACAAGTTTCATGGATATCATTATTCTTTATAGCATACAAGTCATCACTATAATCATCATAGATAGCAACTTTCTCTCATAATCAATTGGAACCTCTTCCGAAATAGTGGATTCATCACAAAATAAAGTCATGACCTCTCCAAGTCCACTTTTATCAATATAATAATCATAAATAGGAGGCATGCTATCATCATAATAAATTTTCTCATCAAAACTTGGGGGACAAAAAATATCATATCAAACATAGCATCCCCAAGCTTGTGGCTTTGCATATCATTAGCATCATAGATATTCAAGGAATTCATACTAACAACATTGCAATCATGCTCATCATACAAAGATTTAGTGCCAAACATTCTAATGCATTCTTCTTCTAAAATTTTGGCACAATTTTCCTTTCCATCATACTCACGAAAGATATTAAAAAGATGAAGTGTATGAGGCAAACTCAATTCCATCTTTTTTTGTAGTTTTCTTTTATAAACTAAACTGGTGATAAAAGAAGAAACTAAACAATTCAATTGCGAGATCTAAAGATATACCTTCAAGCACTAACCTCCCTGGCAACGGCGCCAGAAAAGAGTTTGATGTCTACTACACAACCTTCTTCTTGTAGACGTTGTTGGGCCTCCAAGTGCAGAGGTTTGTAGGATAGTAGCAAATTTCCCTCAAGTGGATGACCTAAGGTTTATCAATCCGTAGGAGGCGTAGGATGAAGATGGTCTCTCTCAAGCAACCCTGCAACCAAATAACAAAGAGTCTCTTGTGTCCCCAAAAAACCCAATACAATGGTAAATTGTATAGGTGCACTAGTTCGGTGAAGAGATGGTGATACAAGTGGTATATGGATGGTAGATAAAGGTTTTTGTAATCTGAAAATATAAAAACAGCAAGGTAACTAATGATAAAAGTGAGCGTAAACAGTATTGCTATGCGTTGAAACAAGGCCTAGGGTTCATACTTTCAATAGTGCAAGTTCCCTCAATAATAATAACATAATTGGATCATATAACTATCCTTCAACATGCAACAAAGAGTCACTCCAAAGTCACTAATACCGGAGAACAAATGAAGAGATTATGGTAGGGTACGAAACCACCTCAAAGTTATTGTAATAAGCGTCACAAACAACCCTAGAGTTCATACTAGAGTAACACCTTACGACACAAATCAACCAAACCCTAATATCACCTAGATACTCCAATGTCACCTCAAGTATCTGTGCGTATGATTATACGATATGCATCACACAATCTCAGATTCATCTATTCAACCAACACATATAACCTCAAAGAGTGCCCCAAAGTTTCTATCGGAGAGTCAAGATGAAAATGTGTGCCAACCCCTATGCACAGGTTCATGGGCGGAACCCACAAGTTGATCACCAAAACATACATCAAGTGGAACAATAGAATACCCCATTGTCACCACGGGTATCCCACGCAAGACATACATCAAGTGTTCTCAAATCCTTAAAGACTCCATCCGATAATATAACTTCAAAGGGAAAACTCAATCCCTTACAAGAGAGTAGAGGGGGAGAAACATCATAAGATCCAACTATTATAGCAAAGCTCGCGATACATCAAGATCATATCACCTCAAGAACATGAGAGAGCGAGAGAGATCAAACACATAGCTACCGGTACATACCCTCAGCCCCGAGGGAGAACAACTCCCTCCTCGTCATGGAGAGCATCGGGATGATGAAGATGGCCATCGAAGAAGGATTGCCCCCTCCGGAAGGGTGCCAGAACGGGTCTATATTGGTTTTTGGTGGCTACAGAGGCTTCTAGCGGCGGAATTCCCGATCTATTGTGCTCTCCGAAGTTTTTAGGGTATATGGGTATATATGGGAGGAAGAAGTACGTCGGTGGACCTCCGGGCTGTCCACGAGGCAGGTGGCGCGCCCAAGCGGGGTGGGCGCGCCCCCACCCTCATGGGGAGCCCGGGACACTCCTGGTCCATCTCCAATACTCAGTGGGCTTCTTCTGGTCCAAAATAAGTTTCGTGAAGTTTCAGGTCAATTGGACTCCATTTGATTTTCCTTTTCTGCGATACACTAAAACAAGGAAAAAACAGAAACTGGCACTGGGCTCTGGGTTAATAAGTTAGTCCCAAAAATCATATAAATAGCATATAAATGCATATAAAACATCCAAGGTTGATAATATAATAGCATGGAACAATAAAAAATTATAGATACATTGGAGACGTATCACCTACCAGAAAAATCTATTGGTAGTTGGGAGGACCTGGAGGATGCATTCACAGACAACTTCCAAGGTACCTATGTTAGGCCACCAAATGTCGATGACCTTAGCCACATAATCCAGCAACCCGGGGAATCGGCTCGACAGCTTTGGACAAGGTTCCTGATCAAAAAGAACTAGATTGTGGATTGTCCGGACGCAGAATCCCTCGCGGCCTTGAAACATAGCGTCCGAGACGAGTGGCTCACCGGACACCTCGGCCAAGAAAAGCCGAAATCCATGGCAGCCCTGACCGCACTTATGACCCATTTTTCCGCGGGAGAAGACAGTTGGCTTGCTCGCAGAACCAATTGCACCAGCGACCCTGGTACCTCCAAAACCAGGGACGGCAATGGCATGCCATGATGCGACAAGCATAAGCGTCGAAACAACAATGAAGGAACGCAAGACACGGCGGTTAATGCCGGACTCAGTGGCTCCAAATCCGGTTGAAAGAAAAAGCAATTCAAGGCAAACAGAGATGGCCCATCCAGTCTAGACAGAATACTTGATTGGCCCTGCTAGATTCATGGCACCCCCAATAAACCCACCAATCACACCAACATAAATTGTTGGGTCTTCAAACAAGTCAGCAATGTCAGGACCCCGATCCTAAGTCACACCGATCTAGCATGTAACACATCATATCACTTTGCGGCCTCACGCACGATATTCCCACGGGTGCCACCTTACCTGGCCCAGGACCGTTTGCACCTTTTGGCTCACGTATATGATAGTGTCGCTAGCATCCATAGGACAAAGAACCTGGGCCGACATGGCTAGTCGTGAAACCAAAGCGGCACTAACCCATGGGGACAGACATACATGAATCAACTTCGAGCATGTCGGTCAACAGCGTGTGAATCCGGGCTGTAGCACTGGGCTAACAGGACTCCGGTGAACCGAGCTGTAGCAGGCTAGGCAGGACTCCAGATGTCACCGCGTGACATTTCCCTAAAGGGACAGACACAGGAACGAAGTGAATCACATTGTGGCCAGTCAAGTGTTCCGGAGCAGTAGTGCTGGGCTAGCAGGACTCCGGTGAACCGGGCTGTAGCGGACAACTGTGGCTCATGGAAGCACAAGACTACATTTCCCCATAAGAGAGGCTACCAAGGATAAACAACTAGGTTGTCGGATCCCACACATACCAAGCATTTCAATCATACACACAATATGCTTGATATGTGTAAATACAACATGGCGTCACAACATAACTCTACGACTCAAGAATTTATTCATTAGGCTCTGAAGAGCCAGATATTACAAACATGGGTCTGATGACCCAGCATTCAAGTCATACAAGCAACAAGCACAAGAGGAAGCTTAACTTGTCTGAGTACAGAAAACTACAAATGAAAAATGCTGAGAAGCCTGACTATCTACCATATCCTGCCGAGGGCACAAGATCGTAGCTGAGGTATCAAGCTAAACGCCGAAGTCCACACAGAACTACTAGCGAGACTGAAGTCTCTCTACAAAACATAAAATAAGCAAACGTGAGTACAAATTTACCCAGCAAGACTTACATCAGAACTATCTACATATGCATCCGTATCAACAAAGGGGTGGTGGAGTTTAACTGCAGCAAGCCAGCTTTGACTCGGTGGCTATCCTGAACTACGACTGCAAGTAACTCTTTTGAGGTGGCGCACACGAGTCCACAAATTCACCATACCAATACACCACTATGGATCCGTCCCTTCTCCCTGCGAGAACGCCATCCATAGCACTCACGCTTATCTTGTGAGTTTTAGAGTATCCACTTTCACTTGTCTATGAACTATGCAAGGGGTCCAAGTTTCCATATCCGAGGAATCCAGCTATTCGAATAGATGATTATAACCCTGCAGGGGTGTACTTCTTCACACACACTCTCGCCACTTACCACCCTGTACACGTCATGTACCTCGGCAACCTTCAAGCGGAAGCCGGGCGAGGGTGTCAGCCATGACCTGACTAACCAACAAGTCTCTAGTCCAGGTTTATGGCCTATTCGGGTTCCACCCGCAAGGAGATCCGGCCGGGGTGTCGCTCACGGCCCCAAACGATGTGTACAAGGTTCCCAAACCCACCATCCGGGTGCAAATTGGTAAACCGGGCCACTGTGCCTAGTTTGTCCCAAGACCACCTGTACCGGGTGCCACTTGGTAGACTACTAACACTACCTACAAACACCAGAAACTAGTTGCAACTCCTGGACAGAGATCGAGTTGATTAATAAGTCGAGAGAGCTTGGAACGCCCGGAGCCCAATGTGTGGTAGTAACTGATCATGGATCACAAATACAGAACTCAGTTCCTGAGGACGGCTGCAATGAGACAACCCACCATGTACTCCTACATGGCCTCTCACCGCTACCTTTACCAAATCGTGTTCACACACTTAGCTCACACATAGTAAGACATGTTCACCACATTCCAATTCATCCCCGATGAATCGGACCTGACTCAACTCTAAGCAGTAGCAGGCATGACAACACAAACATGAATGAGTAGGCACATCAAGGCTCAAACAAATCCTACTCATGCGAGTGGGTTTCATCTATTTACTGTGGCAATGACAGGTCATGCAGAGGAAAGGGGGTTCAACTACCGCAGCATGTAACAGTTGAATCACTGTTGTCCTAATGCAGTAAAAGAGAGAAGGAGCAAGAGAGTGGGATTGTATCGGAATGAACAAGGGGGTTTTGCTTGCCTGACACTTCTGAATATATTATAGCTCTTCATCGGTGTCATCGAACTCATCGTCGGAAGCACGTCTATCAAGAGGGGACAAACACCGGCAAACAAGGAAGAACACAATCAATGCAATGCAACAATTATGATGCATGATTATGACATGGCAATATGATGTGATTTGGCCTAATGCAACTAGCAACACAATTCAGTGTAGTTGGTTTGAACCCAAGGTTCAAATCCAAACTCCACATATGGTTATTTAAATGTCATTCATTTGATTTGTCCTAAACAGTAGCTATAAGTTGCTCTAACATGCATGAGAATGGTACAGATGGATAGATTGGATTTTTCTGATCATTTTTCATATATAATTTATCTTATTTGGAGTTACGGTTTAATTTCTATGATTTTTAGAAGTTTATACTATTTTTTGGAATTTCCTGGATTATTTTAAAACTAGAAAATCATTACAGTGTCAGCATGACATCATGCTGACATTAGCAGGTCAACTGCGCCAGCCCAGGTCAAAACTGACCAGTGGGGTCCACTAGTCAGTGACCCGGGGTCATCAGTGTCACGGACAGGTGGGTCCGGTCAACGGCCATGTGAGCAGGGTCAACTCTGACTGGTGGGGCCACTGTTATTAGTTAAAACTAATCAGAAACTAAACTACGGTTAATTATGGGCGTGGGGCCCATATGTCGGTGTCACTGGAGGGTTAATTAGTGGGGCGGTTAGCTACTAATGACGGGCCATGTCATCTCACCGGAGTTCAACTGGCGGCGACCACAGAACACGGCGGGGCGCGCCAGATTTGTGCTAGAGGCGTCGGGTTAGCGCGCTGAGGGCACCAGGGCATAGCCCTTGCTCGCCCGCTTCAAGAGGAGGCGGAGTTGGGCGCGGGGCTCGCTGGAATCAATGCCAGCGACGAGGTTTGCGGCGACCGTGGTTCGGTCAAGCTCGGAATCAGCGCTGTAGTGCACGGTGGGTCGAGCGGTGGGGTGCTTCGTGCTCCTGCAGACATGCTAAGCACGGTGACGCTCTCAGGCTCGAGCTGCAGTGGCTGCAACGACGACGGCGACATGGCCGGCGGCAGGGGAAGCTCGGCCATAGCGGTTACAGACGCTAGAGGTCGCAAACGGCGAAGATAACGAGGGGGAAAAGATGGTGATCTCACAACGGTCACGTAGACAAGCTCAGCGGGCTTGGGGACGCTCTGGACGAGGCGAATCGACGGAGTCGATCTCCGGGCACCGGAGGTGAAGACGACCACGCTCCGGTCGACTGGGGCCTCTTCTGGTCGCGTGCGTCGGGTGTGTTGCTCCACGGGGTCGTGGCGGAGCTCGGGGACGCGGAGAGGCAGCGAGGGAGTGGCTGCGGCCGTGGTGGAGGTCGTCGGTGGCGGCTGCGGGGTTCGGTGAGGTGGGGAACAGCGAGGGGAAGAGAACCAGAGGAGGGGAGAGAGAGCAGCGAGGTCCGAAGAGAGAGGAGAGGATCGAGGGGGCCGCGGTCGTCTCCGTGGCGCAGTTAGGAGGCCGGGGAGGCTGCCACCGCGAAGCAGGAGGTGGAGGCCTCCGCGTGCGCGCGTGCGACTTCGCCTCTGCCTACTGGCAAAGGTTGAAGATAGCACCGGCTGGGCTAACTGGGCCGGCTGTCTACTGGGCTGCCAGGTAAAACCCTCTCTCTCTGCTTTCTGTTTTGTTACTGTTTTCTATTTATGCAAATGGGTTTTAATTTGGTTTTTGAACCAAACTAATTTTTCCGCTTCTGATAATTTTTGCAGGGACTAAATAGATTATTCCAAAGCCCCTCAACAATTATCAGAATTATTGGACATATAGTTAATATATCACAAATATAAGTCCAATGCAAATAATTATTGGATTAACTCAAATGCCCCAAACAAATATTTCTGATACTCCAAAAATATTGGTTTGAGTTTTATTTCTTGCCAATATTTTTATAGTTTAACAAGAACATTTTCTTGGGTTCGTTTGAAGCAATTTTTAAGGTTGATCATTTTTAGAAATGATCTATGAGGCTTCAGAATTCCCTCAATTCAATTTCACTGGAAATTTAGACATGATGCATGGATGCCACTCACTGATGCAACTAATTATAAAGCAGAATTCTAGGGCTGTGACAACTCACCCCCACTAAACAAGAATTTTGTCCCGAGATTTAAGACGTGGGGTAAGAAGATAGAGGGGACACAAGGCTAACACGGTCTTCACGATCCAGGTTGCACTTCATAAGAACGTTGACACGATCACCATCTTTGTCTCGATGTCTTTCTTTGAGAACTCCATCCAACACGATCATGGGAACAAAGGAAACTCTCGAAGAATCGATCTTCTCGAAGATCGAGCAACCGACGATCAACTCACAGAACGAGACATAGCGACATCTGTCGAGATGAGAGACGATACACACATCAAGAATGATGGAAATGAGCATACGACAAGGTTTAAATAAGTAGCGGAATTCCCACACCTAGGAGGGTGGTGAAAGGTCTCAACGTAGCAAGGAGTTGGGTTGCCATGATACCACAACAAGGCACCTCGGGGGAGGTGACTCATGGAATTATTACCTTAAGTGGCAAAAAGAATTACTTTTGATTCATAGGTCATTGAAACTCTTCATACCAGCCTGAGGCAAATCACAATTGATCGTTTGAAACAATTTGAGAGAATGGCATACTCAGTTTGGAGAGGAAACTAGAGTTATAGGACAACTCAGCATACGGAAGGCACATTCCAATTGATACCGAGGATATAACCTAGTGTCTGAGCATGCTCTCAAGAACTTGAGCATTTCCATATTCATCATGGTCTTACCAACATCCATGCCGAGGGTCCTAGCGACACATCATACTACCATGATGAATAGTGATGGACGATGCAGACGCAAAGGAAGATAACACCTTCCCAGATTTCACCTTAACGAGGCCAAGTAAAAATCTGGATGATCGACCGAGAGACATTGAGCACTCCGCTTCTAATGTTCTCCTTGATGTGCTAGCGTAACCCATTTATTGATATGGTTTGGTATCTAGAACATCAAGTAAAAGGTCGGACTTCGGGAGCACAAGAATCCATAAGGAACAACTTGTGGAAAAAATCATACCAAATCCTCATGGAGAAGATGGTCGAATTGCTCTTTCAAGATACTACAATAATAGATCTTCCGGCTAGGTGTGTCGCCCAGAACATCAACCTCGTCGGGACATACATCATAGATCTTGGAAATGTTCCAGCCATCATATCTGCCTGAGATTCAGATCTGGCTGGTAACAGGATTTCTCAGACAACATGTCTAGAAAAGAAAGGTTGCAACACAAGTCGACGAGATAACGTTGCGAGACTCTCGGGAGATGAAGTATGATAGCAAGCTCCAAAACATGAGCTAGTTCTGCTACATACATGTGAACATGTTGTCCAAGACAAGCATGACCACAGAGTAGTCTTACAATAAAGCACTACCGAGTTCAGGTGGGGAACCATCATCAAGGATATTAAAGTCTCCACGCATGGAAGTCCAAAGGATTACCCTTAGAACAGACTCCGTGTTTCTTGAACAAGTCAATCAGTGGCTTGGTGTACTAGGAGATACATATGGAATGGAGGTAATTAATCTACCAAACCATATAATACTTCGCATGTATGCATGACTGATTTGGGACGATTCCAAGGGAAACAAAAAAAACCTTTCCCAAATTCATGGCGGCAACTTACACCTAATGCAGGTGAACTTGGAGAATGTCACTTCTTTCATCCAAGCATAAGCTTCATGAACGGAACACGGAGGCATTGCTTACAAAGTTTTCAACACTAGGTTGATGTTTAACATGAATCATGGGGAGACAAAATGCTGCTGATGGGCTCAACAACAACTCATCGAAAATTCCATATCACTGGACTTCCACCATCATGTGAAAACGATGATAGCATTTGTCAAACCAAAAGATGTAATGGTGTATGCTCGAAGGATCAACCACGAGTAAGACAACATTACGAACATCGCTGGTTCTGATTTGACTTGACGATAGCCCATACTCAAGTCAAAATTTTGACAAGGCAATAGATCCAACAACTGATCACGAGGACGAATCGATGGAGGTACCATCTTTCTTCAACACACGTATACAAAGAGATATCCCTTTGGAATGAACTAAGT
Source organism: Triticum urartu (assembly GCF_056163025.1). Lineage (NCBI taxonomy): Eukaryota > Viridiplantae > Streptophyta > Magnoliopsida > Poales > Poaceae > Triticum > Triticum urartu. The sequence continues at coordinate 348,899,230 of NC_141879.1, read as the reverse complement.
CGGATAAAGCATTTATCTTCCAAGTCTCCAAGTTGTTGTTTAGCTTAACCAACTAGCTCTGGGATATCCAACACAGATTCTTGGAAAAGGGGTGGTTTGTAAGAAAACCAACTTGATCACGAACTCAACATAGCGGTTAGGTGACAACCTGGTGATACCTCCGAGAAGATATTCGGAAAATCATGAACCACCGATATGTCTCTAAGCTCGAGAACAATCTGGCTTTTCGAGGCAAGACGACATGATCCGAAGAGTAAGGGATTCAATCCTAACTCAAAGATCGAAGAGTGCACCAGAAATAAGGACAAGATAGCACGATCAATCCTAGAATAGTGATTCGATAACCAACACGCTGAGAATGATATTAATGTCCATTAACTACCAAGCAACATGGTTGCTAGGAGTATTTATTCCACACATCATGGTTCACTTGTCGGTATTCCGGTTACAATAACATGGAGACCGAGGAATGAACGATGATGGCGAGAAGTATCACTATATCAAGAGTTCATAGGAGGTTGTGCAATTCCTATGATATTCCTGACATAAAGAGGGTAATACTTCAGGGTAGAATAGAATCAAAAGCTGGATTGGCATTTTGATCTGCGGAATACAACTGCTTTGACCCAACCCTAGATATCGATGAGGTACTGGAGTTTGTTTCTCCTAGTCATTCTGAAATAGAATGGCTTGACGGACCATAGGAGTAATAAACATAGATAACACGGATGCACAATTACTCCTGACTATCAATTGATAGACAGAGGTCAGAATACAACTAAAGAGAGACAACTCAAAGGAACATATGGTTTTCTGAGTTGTGGATGCATAGATTAATATGTCGAACCAAGTTCAACAGGTTTCTTCCAGATAACCCATGCAGAGAAGTAGAACTGGCAGAGTCACAATATAGAATGGAGAACTCATCGAGAGCACTCCTATTTTGATCCTTTGATCCAATAAATTTCTGCCATAAGTGGTTCATAGTATTTGGAAGAAGGAAATACCACGGACCTCGAGGACTAATGCAAAGGTTACTAATAACCTAAAGGAACGAGCAAACACTATCAACATGAAGTAAGTAGGGTGAATCTCGGGTTCAAGAACCCAGGAATAGAATACCTACTATCTAATAACATCACGGGATGCTTTTGAGAATGATGGCCAGAATTATCACACGGGAACACAAAACAGACTAGATTACTAGGTGATCCTCTATGACACCTAGGGTCATAATAATAGCTCCAACATATACGTCGAGGCAACAGAGTACCTCAACTCACTGGTTAGTGTGGTTAATCTGGCCCAAAGGAACATCGGGAACAGAAAGAAGGGAGTTGCAGATGCATCAGACTATTTAGAAACCTGGGATGACTCCGAGAACATAACGGCTGTAAATGCTCAAAAAGATTTGAGACATGTTGCAAAAATGGTGGTGTAACCAATCAACATCACAATATCAAGGTTCTGGAATTAACTAACAACACACCGAAGTGGTAGGAACTGAATTGGGGCTTGAAACCAACAATCCTATAAGTCTATGGATTAGTAACACGTCATCCTGATAGATAGATGAGAAGGCCTAGTTTTAATCCCCGTAGAAAAGAAGAGGTTGACTCAAATCAGAAGGGCATAAGGTAAAGGAGTAAAAAGAGCCTTACGTTCCCTTCCACAATCAATTCCCTTATATAACTAAAGCATTTCTAGACACGACTTCGACCAGTTTGGCTTGGTAATCCTACAGGCAGTCAGGCTCTGATACCAAAGCTGTCAGGACCCCAATCCTAAGTCACACTGATCTAGCATGTAACACATCATATCACTTTGCAGCCTCACGCATGGTATTCCCATGGGTGCCACCTTACCTGGCCCGGGCCCGTTTGCGCCTTTTGGCTCACGTATATGATAGTGTTGCTAGCATCCATATGACAAAGAACCCGGGCCGACATGGCTAGTCGTGAACCCAAAGCGGCACTAACCCGTGGGGACAGGCATACATGAATCAACTTCGAGCATGTTGGTCAACAGCGTGTGAATCCGGGCTGTAGCACTAGGCTAACAGGACTCCGCATGTCACCGCGTGACATTTCCCTGAAGGGACAGACATAGGAATGAAGTGAATCACATGCTGGCCAGTCAAGTGTTCCGGAGCAGTAGTGCTGGGCTAGCAGGACTCCGGTGAACTGGGCTGTAGCGGACTACTATGGCTCATGGAAGCACAAGACTACATTTCCCCATAAGAGAGGCTACCAAGGATAAACAACTAGGTTGTCGGATCCCACACATACCAAGCATTTCAATGATACACACAATATGCTCGATATGTGTAAATACAACATGGCATCACAACATAACTCTACGACTCAAGTATTTATTCATTAGGCTCCGAAGAGCCAGATATTACAAACATGGGTCTGATGACCCAGCATTCAAGTCATACAAGCAACAAGCACAAGCGGAAGCTTAACTTGTCTGAGTACAGACAACTACAAATGAAAAAGGCTGAGAAGCCTGATATCTAACAGATCCTGCCGAGGGCACAAGATCGTAGCTGAGGTATCAAGCTAAACGCCGAAGTCCACACGGAACTACTAGCGAGATGGAAGTCTCTCTACAAAACATAAAATAAGCAAACGTGAGTACAAATGTACCCAGCAAGACTTACATCAAAACTATCTACATATGCATCGGTATCAACAAAGGGGTGGTGGAGTTTAACTCCAGCAAGCGAGCTTTGACTCGGTGGCTATCCTAAACAACGACTGCAAGTAACTCTTTTGAGGTGGCGCACACGAGTCCATAAATTCACCATACCAATACACCACTATGGATCCGCGCCCGTCTCCCTGCGAGAACGCCATCCATAGCACTCACGCTTATCTTGCGAGTTTTAGACTATCCACTTTCACTTGTCTATGAACTATGCAAGGGGTCCAAGTTTCCATATCCGAGGAATCCGGCTATTCGAATAGATGATGATAACCCTGCAGGGGTGTACTTCTTCACACACGCTCTCGCCACTTACCGCCCTGTACACGTCATGTACCTCGGCAACCTTCAAGCGGAAGCCGAGCGAGGGTGTCGGCCACGACCTAACTAACCAACAAGTCTCTAGTCCAGGTTTATCGCCTATTCGGGTTGCATCTGCAAGGAGATCCGGCCGGGGTGTCGCTCACGGCCCCAAACGATGTGTACAGGGTTCCCAAGCCCACCATCTGGGTGCCACTTGGTACACCGGGCCACTGTGCCTAGTCTGTCCCAAGCCCACCTATACCGGGTGCCACTTGGTAGACTACTAACACTACCTACAAACACCAGAAACTAGTTGCAACTCCTGAACAGAGATCGAGTTGATTAATTAGTCGAGAGAGCTTGGAGCGCCCGGAGCCCAATGTGTGGTAGTAACTGATCATGGATCACAAACATAGAACTCAGTTCCTGAGGACGGCTGCAATGAGACAACCCACCATGTACTCCTACATGGCCTCTCACCGCTACCTTTACCAAATCGTGCTCACACACTTAGCTCACACATAGTAGGACATGTTCACCACATTCCAATTCATCCCCGATGAATCGGACCTGACTCAACTCTAAGCAGTAGCAGGCATGACAACACAAACATGAATGAGTAGGCACATCAAGGCTCAAACAACTCCTACTCATGCTAGTGGGTTTCATCTATTTACTATGGCAATGACAGGTCATGCAGAGGAAAGGGGGTTCAGCTACCGCTGCATGTAACCATTGAATCGCTGTTGTCCTAATGCAGTAAAAGAGAGAAGGAGCGAGAGAGTGGGATTGTATCGGAATGAACAAGGGGGTTTTGCTTGCCTGACACTTCTGAAGATATTATAGCTCTTCATCGGTCTCATCGAACTCATCGTCGGAAGCACGTCTATCAAGAGGGGACAAACACCGGCAAACAAGGAAGAACACAATCAATGCTGTGCAACAATTATGATGCATGATTATGACATGGCAATATGATGTGATTTGGCCTAATGCAACTAGCAACACAATTAAGTGTAGTTGGTTTGAACCCAAGGTTCAAATTCAAACTCCACATATGGTTATTTAAATGCCATTCATTTGATTTGTCCTAAACACTAGCTATAACTTGCTCTAACATGCATGAGAATAGTACAGATGGATAGATTGGATTTTTCTGATCATTTTTCATATATAATTTATCTTATTTGGAGTTACGGTTTAATTTCTATGATTTTTAGAAGTTTATACTATTTTCTGGAATTTCCTGGATTATTTTAAAACTAGAAAATCATTACAGCGTCAGCATGACATCATGCTGACATCAGTAGGTCAACGGTGCCAGCCCAGGTCAAAACTGACCAGTGGGGTCCACTGGTTAGTGACCCGGGGTCATCAGTGTCACGAACAGGAGGGTCCGGTCAACGGCCATGTCAGCAGGGTCAACTCCGACTGGTGGGGCCACAGTTATTAGTTAAAACTAATCAGAAACTAAACTATGTTTAATTAAGGGCGTGGGGCCCATATGTCGGTGTCACTGGAGGGTTAATTAGTGGGGCGGTTAGCTACTAATGACGGGCCACTTCCTCTCACTGGAGTTCAACTGGCGGCGACCACAGAACACGGCGGGGCGCGCCGGATTTGTGCTAGAGGCGTCGGGTTAGCGCGCTGAGGGCACCAGGGCATAGCCCTTGCTCGCCCGCATCAAGAGGAGGCGGAGTTGGGCGCGGGGCTCGCCGGAATCAATGCCGGCGACGAGGTTTGCGGCGGCCATGGTTCGGTAAAGCTCGGAATCAGCGTTGTAGTGCACGGCGGGTCGAGCGGTGGGGTGCTTCGTGCTCCTGCAGACATGCTAAGCACGGTGACGCTCTCAGGCTCGAGCTGCAGTGGCTGCAACGATGACGGCGACATGGTCGGCGGTAGGGGAAGCTCGGCCACGGCGGTTACAGACACTGGAGGTCGCAAACGGCGAAGATAACGAGGGGGAAAAGACTGTGAGCTCATAATGGTCATGTAGACAAGCTCAGCGGGCTCGGGGACGCTCTGGATGAGGCGAATCGACGGAGTCGATCTCCGGGCACCGGAGGTGAAGAAGACGACGCTCCGGTCGACTTGGGCCTCTTCTAGTCGCGTGCGTCGGGTGTGTTGCTCCACGGGGTCGTGGCGGAGCTCGTGGACGCGGAGAGGGAGCGAGGGAGTGGCTGCGGCCGTGGTGGAGCTCGTCGGTGGCGGCCGCGCGGTTCAGTGAGGTGGGGAACAGCGAGGGGAAGAGAACCAGAGGAGGGGAGAGAGAGGAGAGGATCGAGGGGGCCGCGGGCGTCTCCGTGGCGTGGTTAGGAAGCCGGGGAGGCTGCCACCGCGAAGCAGGAGGTGGAGGCCTCCACGTGCGCGCGTGCGACTTCACCTCTGCCTACTGGCAAAGATTGAAGATAGCACCGGCTGGGCTGATTGGGTCGGCTGTCTACTGGGCTCCCAGGTAAAACCCTCTCTCTCTGTTTTCTATTTTGTTACTATTTTCTATTTATGCAAATGGGTTTTAATTTGGTTTTTGAACCAAACTAATTTTTCCGCTTCTGATAATTTTTGCAGGGACTAAATGGATTATTCCAAAGACCCTCAACAATTATCAGAATTATTGGACATATAGTTAATATATCACAAGTATAAGTCCAATGCAAATAATTATTGGATTAACTCAAATGCCCCAAACAAATATTTCTGAGACTCCAAAAATATTGGTTTGAGTTTTATTTCTTGCCAATATTTTTATAGTTGAACAGGAACATTTTCTTGGGTTCGTTTGAAGCAATTTTTAAGGTTGATCATTTTTAGAAATGATCTATGAGGCTTGAGAATTTCCTCAATTCAATTTCACTTGAAATTTAGACATGATGCATGGATGCCACTCACTGATGCAACTAATTATAAAGCAGAATTCTAGGGCTGTGACAGGCAAGCTTAACGCCGAACACAAGGGAAAGGGGTCGCCAAGCAACGACGATGACCAAGAGCCTCGTCAGCCGAACACAGGGGGACAGAAGCAATTTCCCCCCGAGTTAAAAATAGTGAATATGATATATGTCACACATATCCCTTGGAGGGAGCGCAAACGCGCACTATGGGATATCTACGCCATGGAGGCGGTCGCCCCCAAATTTAACCCATGGTCGGCTTGTCCGATCAACTTCAATCGAAAGGACCACCCAACCAGTATCTTTCACGGAGGTTCGGCAGCTTTGGTCCTCGATCCAATCATTAGCGGATTCCATCTTACGCGAGTCCTCATGGATGGCGGCAGCAGTCTCAATCTACTTTATCAGGACACTGTCCGCAAAATGGGTATTGATCCATGAAGAATCAAACCCACTAGAACTACCTTCAAAGGAGTAATACCTGGAAAAGAGGCCCGCCGTATGGGATCAATCACGCTGGAAGTAGTCTTTGGCTCGCCGGACAACTTCCAAAGTGAAGACTTGATCTTCAACATCGTCCCCTTCCGCAGCGGCTATCGTGCACTGCTCATACGAACTGCTTTTGCCCGCTTCAATGCGGTCCCGAATTACGCCTATTTGAAGCTCAAGATGCCCGGTCCACGTGGCGTCATTACAATCAATGGAAACATGGAGCGCTCCCTCCGTACTGACGAGCATACAACGGCCATTGTAGCCGAAGTACAAAGAACCCCTATCAAGCCGCATAGCCCCTTGGCTGTTAGGCCATTGGACATCCCCACGTAGGACCGATCAGTTCTATATACCGACAGTCTGGCAACTTCAAGGCTAGATTAGCAGCCTAACCTCCATCGACCGCCACATACATCAGCGGAATTCGTACAGCGCGTGCACAATTATTCACTCAAAATACCTTGGGCATCGGCGGAGGCAATATACGGACATGCCTATACAAAGGTTTGACCTTATATGGCATGGCTCTTTCTTTAATCATCCTTTCCTTTTTACCATAGGTGAATCAAAACCTACTCATTCTTCGGCCCCACGAGGACTCTTTCCAAGCCCAGTTCTGTATAAATGGCCGAAGACCATTCCTTTAAAGAAATCTTTCTTATTTGGGCGAAAAGCGGTGCAAACATGCGGCAGGAAGACCACAACTTCGCTCAAGAACCTGTATAGAGCTTTTCCCTTAGCCCTAGACCCCCGGCATGTAAAATGGCCTTGCTGATTATGGTAGCTTCTGTAAGATTACGTTTTGATGTATCAATCAGATTTTCGTGAACCAAAATTCTTATTCGGTATTGTATTTTATTCCCTCTGTTACGTGGTCCCACGTACACACCTCGACACAAAATTGCCAGGGGCTCTATAAGGCAACATATGTGTTGTCAAACAACAGTCCGAATAGCTTTTCAGCACAATTTGGCGTCCCAAGTTCAGCATTATATGCTTCGGCTCTGAATCATGTCTTTGGTCAATAGTTGGGTTGACCGGCTCCTGTGCTTGCTACCTTATGTTTCGTCTGATCGACTAGGGTATTAAAGGGAGAACTACTGCGATTGTGTTTCTGGTTCATTCGGTTAAGCACCTCAGTGGAGAAGGCCGAAAACTGACTGTCATGATGCGGCGAGAGCTGGTCAGCCACTCGGTGATTCATTACATTCCTTAGTGGTTTTCCCATATTACACGAGGGTCCGTTTCCCAGTCACATACGTAACGCATCCGCATTAGGGTAGTCGCGTACATACTAGGGGCTACCTAATAGACCCATTGTCAAACTCCTATAGCTAAGTGAGAGCAATAAAACTGAATAGTCTGATTGCCTGGTTCGCCGCTCTAACACCTCCTTCAAGGACCACGACGTTGGGTTAAGTGTAGTTATGTGCAATTTCGAACACCCCGGTAGCATCTACATGGGGGCTGAAGCCAACGACTGGGAACTCTCAGATATAATAAACGACCACATAGGAGGACAAAAACTTTGCATCAAGGAATGAATATATTACAAAACATTTAGTTTATAACACAAATGCCAGGACAATTCAGCCCCTTTTATTCGAACCCTACGTCCTTAGATCATTGGCCCTCTATAAGGCAAGCACCTTTTAGCACGTCCTCAAAATAGCGCTCCGGTGTGCGGTGGGCCTTGCTTTCAGGAGGACCCTCAACTGCCACCTTTTCGATAATCATTTTTACCCAGTGCATCTTGACACGGGCGAAAGCCATACGCGCTCCTTCCATACATGACCACCACTTGACGACATCAATCTGGGGCAGCGCACGACGAGACACAGCACGAGGCCAAAGTAGCTGTCCGGAATGACTTTAGCCGGTCACAACCGAACTATGACATCCTTCATGGCCGTGCCGGACATCTTATGCAGCTCCGCTCATTGCGCCATCTGGTCGTTTAGCGGTAGGCGACGCTCCTGCCCGACAAACTGCGACTAGAAGAGCTTCTCCGACTCGTACCCTCCTGGGCCTAGAAGGATTGGGCGGCATCCACAGCACTCGTCGACAGATCTGCATATGCGTCTGGAGAACTCCACAGTTGATTAAGCAAGGCATACTTCTGATCCCCAAATTTAGCCTGTAAAAGAAAAGGCTTACCAGCCGCTATCTGACCGGCTTGACGGATTTCCTCACGCGCTACACGGGATTCGGACCGTGCCTCCGAAGAGCCTTGAAGGGCCTTGGCGAGTTCGATCCCCTTCGCCTTATTTTCTGTTTCCAAGGACTCGCACTTGGCGGCGGTGTCCTTGAGTTTTTGATCCATCTCGGTCACATGTTCCTCAAAACGGCGCCGAGCGGCCCATTTAGCCGTCAAGTCTGCAGCCGCCTTATCGGTGGCTACTTTGCTTACCCTTGCTTGCTCCTTGGCCTGAGCAAGATCTCTTATGAGGGTTTCCACTGCGGTGGCACTATCTGTACAAACACGCACATTGCAGCTCTTGAATTTCCACAAAAAGAACGGAAATAAACAGGCACACAGCAAGATGTATCTTATACCTTGCGCTTGGTTGAGCCCCTTGTTAACAAGGACTAGATCCTCATCGGCTCGCTCCAATTTCCGTTTGAGTTCGGGAATCTCCGCTGACTAGGCAGTCGCCACAAACAGAGAGGCCTATATTGAAATTCAAATAAAATAGCATGTTACCGCCTGACAACTGATTATCGATCCTTTGCTCACTTTTCATTCAGAAAACGGAACAGAGACTCGGGGGCTACTATCTATATACGGGCATACTTCTCATAAAAAAGATCAAAAAACATTACATTGCGTACCTCGAAGTCTGCTAGCAGGCTGGAGAAGGCTTCGTTCAGTCCGCTCTTGGAAGACAGAATCCTCTCAGACACACCACCCATCAGGGTGCGGTGCTCGTCCAGGACGGATGCACCGTGAAGAACGTCCGTCGTGGTATTCGGCACCTCTGGATTAACATAGGTCACCGCTCCCTTTCCTCCCATAGGGGTCGTTCGCTAGACTTCGGGGCCGTACTGGTCTCTAGAGCAGTCTATGGATGAGGGATGGATTGACCAGGGCCCTCGTCACCGGTTTCCATAAGGACCGTCCTCCCCGGCCCTCCGGAAGCTGAGGTATTACCCTCTGGCGCCATTAGATCGCCCCCCTGCATCTCTTCCAGGCTTGGGGAGGGCCTATGAGATGACACCTCGGCATCATCCGCCTTAGGCAGCGCGGAGGCTGATGGAGGCGACCCGCTCTCCATCATCTCCAGTGGCATATCCCCCGAGGACGAAGATAGTTGGGGGAGACTGCATGCCGGACTAGAAAATATAGAACCTAGAGTTATCATCACAGTTCATAAAGAATTGGACAATATGTGAGGCATCACGGGCTGCTTACGAGTCGGCTTTGGGCCAAGTCCGGCGACGATGTGTTGGGAGGACCTCGGCGTCTGACTCTGAGTCATCAGGGAGGGTAATTTTGTCCATCTTGGATGCTTCAGCTTCCAGGTCATTAGAGGGCGCCCTCTTTTTGCCCTTGCTGGTAGGATCTTCTTCTTCCTCCTCCTCATCGTTGTCGTCATCACCTTTGTGAGAGGACTGGGCATCAGCGTCTTCGGACACTATGTTCGAAGTGCCCTCCTCTCTTTTCTTCTTCTTGTACTTCTTTGCCGGCGCCTGGAATGGCGCCGGGACCAGCGTCCTCATTAGAAGGGGATTGGCTGCGTCTTCAGGGAGCGGAGCTGGACACCGGATCTGCTCCGCCTTCTTGATCTAGACCTGTTTGGGGAAGGGATTACTTAGCACCTCGGGTTAAACGAAGCAAATTGGTGTTCGAAGTTCTTAGAATTTACCTAGGAGGATGGATGGTTGCAGTCGAGGCCGGTGTCGTCTGAGGACCTTGGCCACGATTTCTGCTTCTTAAAAAGCAGTTTCCAGATCCCCTTGTGCATTGTGCCGTAGAACCGTTTTAGAGTCCGCAACCCTTTTGGATTGAACTCCCACATCTTGAGGGATCGCCTCTGGTAGGGAAGTGCTCAGCAGATCAGCATCACTTGGATTACACCAGCAAGGGTAATGTCCTTTGCTATCATGCTGTTGAAGCTTTGCTGCAGCCGCAGCACCTCAAAGACCGACCCTCAGTCTGGACCCTTGTCGGTCCAGGATGTAAGCCTGAGTGGGGGTCCAGATCTAAAGGCTGGCACAGCTACCCACATGGAGCCGCGGGGTTCCGTGATATAGAACCATTCCTGTTGCCATATTTTGATGGTGTCCACAAAGACTTCATTTGGCCAATTAACTTTGGGGAGATTGCTCACTATGGCGCCACCATAGTCCATGTGTTGCCCATTGACCACCTCCGGTTTCACATTAAAGATCTTGAGCCATAAGACGAAGTGTGGAGGGACACTGAGGAAGGCTTCGCACACGATGATAAACACCGAGATTTGAATGAACGAATTTGTGGCCAGATCGTGAAAATCCAGCCCATAGTAGAACATGAGACCCCTTACAAAGGGGTGGAGAGTGAATCCGAGTCCATGGAGGAAGTGTGGGATAAACACCACCCTCTCACCGGGCCCCGAAGTGGGGATGACCTCCGCCGAATCAGGAAGCCTGTGCTTGATTTCCGCGGTCAAATATCACGCTTCCTGCAGCTCCTTGATGTTCTCCTCCATGATGGAGGAGGGCACCCACTTGCCTTGAGAACCGGCCATGGTCGGTGGAGTTGTTGGGAAGGGAAGAGCTTGGAGTTTGGGCGCTGGAGCTCGGGGACGGAGAGGCAAAGAGACTGAGGCGTGGGGTGGAACCGATGGGTTCTATCCACTTATATGGACTGTGAATATCAAGCGTCCCCTCCCTCGAGCCTTAAAACTCGCCTGTTCCCAAGGGGTCACACGAACCACACGGTTAGGTTACCAAAACTCGTATTGATGAGAATCTCGTAATAAGGGGGCACGATCTTTGCTTTGACAAGACATGACGCCGAAGGTTGCGTCTCGAAGTGCGGAACAGGAGGCTGAACGGTTTGAAGTGATAAAATGGTTAGATGTAACGTCTCATTCGTGAAATCATCAGAAGACGGCTATCTGCATTTTACCTTTATATTTGAGGATTGTGACTATTGTAAAGAGACGAATATAGTGCTGGTGGTCAACTATTTTGAAGTGTTCGGAGGAGGAACCCGCCTTGCAATGCTGAAGACAATCTGCGCGCCGGACACATCGTCATTGAAGACTGGTTCAGGGGCTACCGAGGGATTCCTGGATTATGGGGTCCTCGGGCGTCTGGACTATGCAACATGGGCCGGACAAATGGGCCCTGAAGATACAAGATAGAAGACTTTCCCCCGTGTCCAGATGGGACTCGTCTTGGTGTGGAAGGCAAGCTTAGTTTGCGGATACGAAGATTCCTTTCTCTATAAACCGACTCTGTACAAACCCTAGCCCCCTCCGGTGTCTATATAAACCGGAGGGTTTAGTCAATAGAGACATAGTCATAATCATACAGGCTAGACAATTAGGGTTTAGCCATTACGATCTCATGGTAGATCAACTCTTGTAACCCCTATATTCATCAAAGTCAATCAAGCAGGACGTAGGGTATTACCTCCTTCAAGAGGGCCCGAACCTAGGTAAACATTGTGTCACTGTCTCCTGTTACCATCAATCATTAGATGCATAGTTTGGGACCCCCTACCCGAGATCTGTTGGTTTTGACACCGAGAACCAGCCTCTTCAGCAACCCTCGTCTGTGCACTTATTAGGCCCTACCCCGATGTCGCTCGGCAGCATGTTCGGGGTAGGCCCAGGGGCTTCTGTCAGTGCAACAAACCCTAGGTTTGTTGCCTAGACTGTGCACAGGCACGGAAACAAGATTGAAGCACCAACCCAATTCAGAGTACAAAAACCCAAGAGTTTGTGTCGAATTACGGGTTCCAGCAAACCCTTGAGGTTCGAACACTGGGGTGCACACGAAGATCTCTCTTCCCCTAGCTCACACTCTCTCTATGATCTCAAACCCTAGCTCGACGAACCCGAGGAACAGGAGACACAAGAGTTTATATTGGTTCTGGCCACCGTTGCGGTGTAATAACCTACTCCAGTGTGGTGTGGTGGATTGCCTTGTAGGCTGGGGATGAACAAGTACAAGGGAAGAACAACCTCCTTGGGAGAGGTGTTCTTGAGCTCGATGAGCTTGTGTGGTTGGGGATGGTCTTAATCTCCTCTCTCGAGATGCCCGCTACGGTGGTGGCTAAGTACAATTTATAGAGGCCGGGGTCCTCTTCCCAAATATTAGGCGGGATGGGATCCCACAACAACCAATTTGAAGGGGGACAACTAGTACAAGTTATCCTGACAAAAGGTGTTCTTCGCCTGCCAAAGGCTCTGGTGGTGACGCCGTCATGGGCTCTGTGATGACATCTGTCTTGACGTCCTGCTGGTCTTGGTCTCATTGCACCGATATGGAAAAAAATGAGATAAAAAGAGAGAAGGGAAAATGTTACTATCCTTTTTCCACACTTGTGCTTCAAAGTAGCACCCTGATCTTCATGATAGAGAGTCTCCTATTTTGTCACTTTCATATACTAGTGGGACCTTTTCATTATAGAACTTGGCTCGCATATTCCAACGATGGGCTTCCTCAAAATTCCCTAGGTCTTCATGAGCAAGCAAGTTGGATGCACACCCACTTAGTTTCTTTTTTTGAGCTTTCATGTATTTATAGCTCTAGTGCATCTGTTGCATGGAAATCCCTACTCCTTGCATTGACATCAATTGATGGGCATCTCCATAGCCCGTTGATTAGTCGCGTCAATGTGAGACTTTCTCCCTTTATTGTCTTCTCACACAACCTCCATCATCATATTCTATTCCATCCATAGTGCTATGTCCATGTCTTGCACTCATATATTGCGTGAAAGTTGAAAGAGTTTGAAAAGCTAAGTGCGAAACAATTGCTTGGCTTGTCATCGGGGTTGTGCATGATGGGAGCATTTTGTGTGATGAAAATGAAGCATGGCCAAACTATATGATTTTGTAGGGATAAGCTTCCTCTGGCTATGTTATTTTGATAAAACAAAATTGCTTGGTTAGCATGCTTGAAGTATTATTTTTTTATGTCAATATTAAACTTTTCTATTGAATCTTTCGGATCTGAATATTCATGCCACAATAAAGAAAATTACATTGAAAATTATGTTAGGTAGCATTCCACATCAAAAATTCTGTTTTTATCACTTACCTACTCCAGGACGAGCAGGAATTAAGCTTGGGGATGCTTGATACGTCTCCAACTTATCTATAATTTTTTATTATTCTATGCTATTATATTATCTATTTTGGATGTTTAATGGGCTTTATTATGCCCTTTTATATTATTTTTGGCACTAACCTATTAACCGAAGGCCCGGTGCAAATTGTTGTTTTTGCCTATTTCAGTGTTTCGCAGAGAAATAATATCAAATGGAATCCAAACGGAGTGAAACCTTTGCGAGGATCTTTTTTGGAACAAACGCAATCCAGGAGACTTGGAGTGGAGGTCAAGGAAGCAACGAGGTGGCCACGAGGTAGGGCGGCGCGCCTAGGGGGTAGGCGCGCCCCCACCCTCATGGGCCCCTCATAGCTCCACCGACCTACTTCTTTCGCCTATATATACTCTTATACCCTGAAAACATCCAGGGGAGCCACGAAACCACTTTTCCACCGCCGCAACCTTCTGTACCCGTGAGATCCCATCTGGGGACATTTTCCGGTGATCACCCGGAGGGGGATTCGATCACAGAGGGCTTCTACATCAACTCCATAGCCTCTCCGATGGTGTGTGAGTAGTTTACCACAGACATTCGGGACCATAGTTATTAGCTAGATGACTTCTTCTCTCTTTGATCTTCAATACAAAGTTCTCTTCGATGTTCTTGGAGATCTATTCGATGTAATCCTTTTTGCGGTGTGTTTGCCGAGATCCGATGAATTGTGGGTTTATGATCAAGTTTATCTATGAACAATATTTGATTCTTGTCTGAATTCTTGTATGCATGATTTGATATCCTTGCAAGTCTCTTTGAATTATCAGTTTGGTTTGGCCTACTAGATTGATCTTTCTTGTAATGGGAGAAGTGCTTAGCTTTGGGTTCAATCTTGCGGTGCTCGATCCCAGTGACAGAAAGGGAACCGACACGTATTGTATTGTTGCCATCGAGGATAAAAAGATGGTGTTCATATCATATTGCTTGAGTTTATCCCTCCACATCATGTCATCTTGCCTAGTGCATTACTCTGCTCATATGAACTTAATACTCTAGATGCATGCTGGATAGCGGTCGATGTGTGGAGTAATAGTAGTAGATGCAGAATCGTTTCGTCTACTTGACATGGATGTGATGCCTATGTTTAGGATCATGCCTAGATATTCTCATAACTATGCGCTTTTCTATCAATTGCTCGGTAGTAATTTGTTCACCCACCGTAATATATGCTATCTTCAGAGAAGCCACTAGTGAAACCTATGGCCCCCGGGTCTACTTTACATCATATAAGTTTCTAGTCTACAATTCCAGTTTACTATTTATTTTGCAATGTTTAGTTTCCAATCTATACAAAAATACCAAAAATATTTATCTTATTATCTTCATCAGATCTCACTTTTGCATGTGGCTGTGAAGGGATTGACAACCCCTTTATCGCATTGGTTGCAAAGTTCTTATTTGTTTGTGCAGGTACTTGGCGATTTGATTGTAGTCTCCTACTAGATTGATTCCTTGGTTCTCAAAAACTGAGGGAAACACTTATGCTACTTTGCTGCATCACCCTTTCCTCTTCAAGGGAAAACCAACGCATGCTCAAGATGTAGCAGGCCCCAATAGCCTATGACCTTGATTGATGCGTGGCAAATGACGGGACGTGGGCGCCTCCACTTCCCCACGCAACCTCGATTTCCACCTGGCTAGGCAACCACCGTCGTCTTTGTAGCTCCGCCTCCTTTACAGGCAGCACTCTCCGCTGTTCCCTCATCTTTCGGAAGGCAGCAGATCTCTTTACCTGGTCCAATCTGACACCAACTCCCCCCGACGCCATGGCACCAAGCCGGAAGAAGGAGTCCCATACCTCGGCTCCTGTTATGTCGGTCCTCGAGCCCGCCATCCAGCGGTCGGTGGTGCTCAAGCAAGAGATGATGGGCAAGGTGCGCCCGGCGCTCACGCCAATTTCAATGAGTGGGGGGCGATGGTGTCCTGGCTTCCTTCCCGCGCCGAAGTTAACAGGACGGCCACCGAGGTCCAAATCCATCTCCACGCCCTCTGGGCAGGCTTGATTCCCCCCTTCTCCAATTTCTTCAATGCGGTGGTATCGCATTACCAGATTAACGCGCTGCATCTCGATCCCCAATCCATCATCCTCCTTGCTGTCTTCGCCTTCGTCTGCGAAGCCATGGTGGGTATTGCCCCTTCCGCGGCTCTGGTTCTCCACTTCTTCTCGCTGCACCTGACAAATCCGCTCCAGCACTTTGGGTGTATATCCCTCTAGGCTGTCGCGGCGACGGCTGGCTCGGGGATTGACTTCGAGCTCTCGTCGGTCGTCGGAGGCTTCAGGAAGAGGTGGGTGACATTGGCGTGCGCAGGCCCCTGCTACTGCTCCGCCGGATCCCAGCTGATCTGAGCTCCGGTTGGGGGCACGCGACGCTCACCGATCGATGACTCGCCCATGTCTGGCTCCGGTTCGCCAGGTTGAAGGACCTCGGTGTGACGGCGCCCATGGTGGTGAAGGAGTTCATCCGGTGTCGCATCGCTCCGCTTCAGCGCCACTCTCGGCAAATGTGGCTTCAGGCTCCGGCTCTTCCTCCTGAGGCGTGGCGCACGGTGCTCGAGCTCCTGACGGGTGACCCGATGCCAGCCAACCGGCCGGTGGAGTTCGTGAAGCAGATGCCCCTCTTCAATGAATGGGGACCATGCCTGGTTTGCCTTGAAGGGCCTCGCGAGAGCCCTGTCTTCGTGGCCCCCCTTCCTGCGCGATGCCTGCCCCGGGAGCGGGCGCAGGAGGGCGGTTGTTGTCGAGCGATGGCGACGCTGCTGCTGAGGAATCGGCACCACTCAGGACTCGTGAGTTGCCGTCCCCCGGGACCCTGGAGAGCCGTCCTGAGGAAACGGCCTCGGGGGCGACGCAGTCTGATGCTCCCGAGGCCAGAGGCCCCGAGGCCTCGGTGAACCTCGACGAAGCGAGTACCGAGGTCTCAGCGCAGCCCAGCACCCCTGAGGTCACCTCCTCAGGGGTCACACCATCCGCGCCCGGCCTTGGTGACCGCGCCTAGGGCTTTGGCCGTCTCTGACCGTACTTTGCGGTGCTCCGCAAGAGGAGGGGGTCTCCAAGCTGCAGTGGGGACACCTTCCGGCCATTGAAGCCGAGGAAGTACATTGCTATTGACAAGTGAGTACCTTATCTTTGTAATTTCTAGACTGTTGCTTCTCCTCCTAACTGCAATTCCTCAGGGTCCGTTCTACTAAGGCGACGAAGTCTCCCGAGAAGCAACCTCCTCCTGCCTCGAGTCCTCTGCTGACCTATAGTGCCACAAGCCAGCCTGCAACACTTGGGACGAGGTTGGCTGGAGAGGCAAGCACATCGGCATGGCGTCTTGACCCCGCGTTCTTGCCGTCCGTTCTTCGCGGCGTTGCCTGGGGTGCGGAAGGTGTGCCAAGGGATCCTCCTCTGGTTATTGACCGCGGCTGGGTGGCCTTTGCTCTGGCCTCTCCTTTGGGTAACGAGCCTCCGCCCCTCCGGGGCCCCGACAGGGCCCGAAGGGCGACTGGATAGACGTCGGCCTCCAGCCCCCTGCTGGGAGCAGGCGAGCCGCCTCGAATCTCTTCAACGACTCCCGGCGTGGATGATGGACCCGGTTGCGCATTCGAGCTTGCGTGCAGGCGGGGTGCCGTCCATCACGAGCTCTTCCGGGAAGCTATGGGTGCGCTGAGATGGCTCGGGGAAGAGCTTGTGGACGTCGACGCTCTCCTTGAAACTGAGGGTCTTCGGCTGGTGGATGAATGGCGTCAATTGAAGGTGGCCATCAACTTCGGGCGTGTCCAGCGCGAGCGTGCCAACGCGAAATCTGACGCATCCCTTTCAACCTCGCGCGAGGCCAGTGCCCGAGCCTTGGAGAAGGCCATGGAAGAAGACGACCACCGTGAGGTCGCTTTGAAGCACAGGCAGGAACTTTAGGTCCTGAATGCCTTCCTGGAGCAGCAGGCGGAGGCGCAGAGCTGCCTTGGCATCGATGAAGGGGGTGCCGTCCGACGAGGAGGAGATCTTGAAGCGTGAGGAAGCGCTAATGCTGGAGTCCACAGAGCGCAGCCTCAAGCTTGAGCAGTTGGAGACGAGGGAGCGTTAGGTTGCTCAGGCAGAAGATTCCGTCAGCGCGCGCGAGGCCAAGATCCAGGAGGAAGTGGACCGCAAGGTGGAGGAGGCTCGCGCTGATCTTGCCAATAGGTACGACCTGAAGCTGAGGGCAGGACCACCGCCCTCAGGTTGAGGTTGACTGAGGCGGAGCAGTGCGAGAAGGCCGCTACAACTGCTTTGATTGCCGTACAGGCCGAGTTGGCCTCCGCTCGTGCTGAACTGCTCCCGCTTCAGCAGCGAGTTACCGTTGCTGAGTCCCTCGCATAGCAGAGCAGGGAGGAGGCGATCCGTCGACAAATGTTGCAGCGCGGACATGCCCCCATGCTCCAGGACCTCAGGGTGAGGGCCAACCGGGCGCTGGGCATCATCTGCAACGAATACGCCCCTCATCCTCATGTAGAAGACTATGTCGGCCACCTTCGCTTTTTCACCGATGTCGTGACACGCCGTGAGGACTGGGCTGAGAGGGCTCGTGAGCTAGTTGACGAAAAGAGTCGTGTCCTCCTTAGGCGTGCGTTTTCCCACGTCTTCAGCGATCTTCAAAATGCCGACCCCAACTTAGACTTCGACACCGCCATCGCCCCAGTGCCCGGAGCTATTCTGGGAAACCTGGCGCGCTGGGTGGATGATAACGTGGATGCTCTGGTCAGAGCTTTCTGTAACACCCCGGATGTGATTTACCCTATATGTACTCCAACTCTTGTCGTTTCCGGCGTTAAGCTATTTTATTTTCTCGGGTTCGGGTTTTTGTCTCCGTGTGTTGTTGTCGTTGTCATGCATCTCGTATCATGTCATCATGTGCATTGCATTTGCATACGTGTTCATCTCATGCATTCGATCATTTTCCCCGTTGTCTGTTTTGCATTCCGGCGCTTCGTTCTCCTCCAGTGGTCAATTCTACCTTTCTTTCATGTGTGGGGATTAAACATTTCCAGATTGGACCGGGACTTGCCAAGCGGCGTTGGTTTACTACCGGTAGACCACCTGTCAAGTTTCGTAACATTTGGACTTCGTTTGATACTCCAACGGTTAACCAAGGGACCGAAAAGGCCTCGTGTGTGTTGCAGCCCAACACCCCTCCAAGTTGGCCCAAAACCCACCAAAACCTTCTCCATCATTTAGAGTGTTCGATCACGATCACGTGGACGAAAACCGCACCTCATTTGGACACTCCTAGCTCCCTCTATGCCTATATATAGACCCCCTCATCCAAATCTCGGATCCCCTCCTTCTAACCCTAAAAAAATCCCAGATCCGCCGCGAACCGGACGCGTCCAGCCCGCGCCGGACAGTGTCCGCTCTGCGCGAGCCAGGCGGGGCCCTCCCGGCCCGGCTGCCCCGCGCGACGCCTCCTACACCGCCCGCGCCGCCTCGCCTTTCTTCCCCGACACCGGCAGGCTGCGCCGCCGCGCTAGGTCGTCGCCGGCGCCAACCGGTGCCCCGCAAGGCGCCCCGCGCCGGATCCGCACCGCCCGCCGCCGCCGCCAGGTCGCCGCCCCTCACCGCCGCGACCAGCGCGCCGCTGAGCTCCACCTCGGTCTCCGACCTCCTCCCCTCGAGAAACTCCGGCGAGCAACATCTCCGGCGAGGACGAACCTCGGGAAGCGCGCCGAACCGGATCTGGATCTGGATCTCGTCTGGGTTGACTTTCCGTCCCTAACCCTAATTTTTTGCCTATGTTCATCGTGCCGTAACTCCTCATCCGTAGCTCCGTTTTGGGCATATAGCATATCAAAATGTTCGTCTCAGAGAGCACATCATTTCAACTCATTGCATCATTTTCATTTGAGTTCATATTGATGCCCGAAATGCTGTTAGAAGAGTGCTATTTGAGATAATTGTCAGATCTGCTGCTCCAATTAGATATTTGTCATTTTTGCCATGATTATTGTGTGCATGATATGTCCTGGAGCTCTACATGTGTTTTGTCATATGTTTTGCCATCTATCCAGAGGTGCAACCCATGTATTTTTGTGATGCGTGTGGTGACTAGCACAAGCTTGCAAAGTGGGGCATTCGTCAATGCTGATTTCAGGGACTTAGCATTTCCACTAAGTCCTTGACCTGTTTATCTCATATGGTCATATGTTCATATTGTTTCCTAGTGATCCTTGCCTCTTTTGAGGATGATCAGTAAGGATGTTTTGTTAATATTGTAGTGCTCTATCCATCCATGTCTTTGTTTGAAATTATGGAGCACCCTAGCTTGAGTCAATCGAGCTCTACTTTTGTCATTTCGTGAATCTGGGCAGATTGTCTACTTGTTAGCGACTTTGCCGAGGATGTTGTAGTTGATCCGTGCATGCTATGGTATTGTTCTTGCCATGCCTAGCTTGTATTTTGTGTTTTCTTGATGGATATATGCTTAGATTGTCATGACTTGCTCTGTAGTGAGTGCATCGAGCTCGTAAACATGCTTACTTGATATCTGTTTTCAGCATGCTCCAGTTTTCACTAAGTCTGAGAACTGATTATGTTTTTGCCATGTTCACATCCTTGCAAATGTATTTTCTGATCCCTTTTGGCTCAAGGTCAATAAGGGACGTTTGTTAAGCACTTTGAGTAGCTCCATGCCATGCTTTAGTTTTCCATGTTCAGGTCCTGTAGCATATAGTTTTCATGCTCCAAAGAGTGCTATCTGATCTGAAATTCCAGACAAGTGTTAATTTCACTAAGTCTGAAATCTGTTTGTCAAATGCATTTTTGCCATGCTTGTTTGAACCTGTTAATGGATGAATTGGCCGTAGCTCAGTGCTAGACTTTTGTTAAGCTTCATGAATGGATTCCTGCCATGTATTGTGATGCCATGTTTGGGTGCTGTAGCATGTTCATCTTGTTGCATTTAGATGGCTACTTACTGTAAATCATAGAACGTGGTCATATTTGAATTGCTTGCCATTTCCAAACTGCAACTCTGATTCCGGCGTTCTTTATATCGTTTTCAAGAGATTTCATCTCATCTTTCCAGTGGCACACTTGGATTTCCAAGTTGAGGCCAGGTTCATTCGTTCCTTGTCAAATCTTGCATATGCATCCCATATTGCATCCCGCATAGCATACCATCTTTGCATCATGTTGTTTGAGTTTGCACGTGATTGATTGTGTCCTTGTTGCTTGTTTGTCTTGTTTGGGTAGAGTCGGGAGACGAGTTCGCTAACGAGGAGCCCGTTGAGTTTGCTTTCGAGGATCCAGTCAACTCTGACAACTTTACAGGCAAGATGATCATACCCTCGAAATCACTACTATCTTTGCTTTGCTAGATGCTCGCTCTTTTGCTATGCCTATGCTACGATGCCTACCACTTGCTTATCATGCCTCCCAAATTGCCATGTCAAACCTCTAACCCACCATGTCCTAGAAAACCATTGATTGGCTATGTTACCACTTTGCTCAGCCCCTCTTATAGCGTTGGTAGTTGCAGGTGAAGATTGGAGACCGTTCCTTGTTGGAACATTATTTACTTGTTGGGATATCATTATATTGCCTTGTTATCTAAATGCATCTATATACTTGGTAAAGGGTGGAAGGCTCGGCCTCTCGCCTAGTGTTTTGTTCCACTCTTGCCGCCTTAGTTTCCTTCATATCGGTGTTATGTTCCAGGATTTTTGCGTTCCTTACGCGGTTGGGTTATAATGGGAACCCCTTGATAGTTCGCCTTGATTAAAGCTATTCCAGCAATGCCAAACCTTGGTTTTACCATTTTCCACCTAGCCTCTTTTTCCCTTGGGTTTCTGGAGCCCGAGGGTCATCTTATTTTAAACCCCCCCGGGCCAGTGCTCCTCTGAGTGTTGGTCCACCTGTCAGCTGCCGGTGGCCATCAGGGGCAACTCTGGGCTAGCCTACCTGTACCTAAGACAATTTGAGTGTGCCCTGAGAACGAGATATGTGCAGCTCCTATCGGGATTTTTCGGCACATTCGGGCGGTGTTGCTGGATTTGTTTTAACCTGCCGAAGTGTCTTGAAGAACCGAGATACCGAGTCTGATCGGACTGTCTCGGGAGGAGGTCTATTCCTTCGTTGACCATGAGAGCTTGTCATGGGCTAAGTTGGGACTCCCCTGCAGGGATTTGAACTTTCGAAAGCCGTGCCCGCGGTTATGGGCAGATGGGAATTTGTTAATGTCCGGTTGTAGATAATTTGGACCTTAATTTAATTAAAATGAATCAACTGTGTGAGTTGCCGTGATGGTCTCTTCTCGGCGGAGTCCGGGAAGTGAACATGGTGTTTGAGTAATGCTTGCGCAGGTTGTTCTCTAGTTTCTCGTTCGCGCTTTGCCCTCTCTTCTCGCTCTCTTTTGCGAACAGGATAGCCACCATATATGCTAGTCGCTTGCTGCAGCTCCACATAATTACCTTGCCTTACCTTTAAGCTTAAATAGTTTTGATCGCGAGGGTGCGAGATTGCTGACTCCCTGTGGCTCACAGATTACTTCCAAACCAGATGCAGGGCCTGATGTTTCCGCTCCAGATGACACGCTTGAGCTCAAGTGGGAGTTCGACGAGGACTCTCAATGATACTACGTGTCTTTCCCTGATGATCAGTAGTGGTGCCCAGTTTGGGGTGATCGGGACCGTGTCGCATGTTGGGTTATCTTTTATTTTGGCGCCGTAGTCGGGCCATGAGTGTTTGAATATTGTAATGCTATTTATGTACTTTGTGTGACGTGGACAGTGTAAGCCAACTATGTACCTTCCCCTTTTTTTATCTATATTACATGGAATGTTGTGATGATTGCCTAACTTGCGACACTGCTTTCAATGCGGTTATGCCTCTAAGTCGTGCCTCGACACGTGGGAGCTATAGCCGCATCGAGGGCGTTACAAGTTGGTATCAAAGCCTTCCCCGACCTTAGGAATTATATATCAGAGAGTTTAGGAATTCTTTTTACTTCCTAGTCTCATCATCGCTCTGGTAAGGCATCCTGACGTAGAGTTTTGACTCTTCTCTTCTCAAATTTCACTAAATTCTTTTTAGGATCACGCGGGTATCTTGGAATCATTCCAATGGTTTTGTGACGAGAATATTGTCTTGGTGCCTCCTGTCAGGGGTTTTGTGGCAGTGTCCCGGGGAGTTGAGCTCCGAGGTGTTGTCATCATAATTTTATCGTTGCAGTTCTGGAATACCTGAGTTTAGTTCGCCGACATCAAAAATCTCGTTTATGCAGTTCGTTGGTGAGATAACCTCGACGCCACCCAGTACTGGGGCCGGAGTTCGGGAGTATCGCCATAACTTGCATAACGGATGCTTTTCGAAGGTTGAGGTAGATGGTTTCCGAAGTTTTTCTCGGTTATGTGTTGAAGGATGGATACAGCTGGATGTAGGAATTACTAGATTTGGGTGAGATATTATGCTTCCCCTGTATCCCCAACACCTGATTGCATAACCGGAAAGGTTCGGGAGTTTCATAGGTGGGAATTCAAGTAGCTCTAGTTCTTCTTCCATGGATATTTGGTTTTGAGATTGAGATTTCTTACCGAGTATTCGTTCTTGATCCGTACCTTGTTGATTTATTTCTCTACCTAAATTCTAAGTGGCTTCTCAATTTATGGATATGTGACCATTTCAAGGGGAATGCATTCGTTCATTTTGTTCGGATGTGAAGACTATATGTTGCAATTTTCATTCCGTTGGATTCAGCTTCATTTTATCTGTCAATGTGCTGATGGTGGTCAACCTCTTCAAGATGTCTCCCGCTAAGAGCACCAATAAGAATCATAATCAAGATCCGCCTCCACCTCCACCTCCTCCGGAGGCATGGCAAGCTGTGATGGCCGCAACCAATGCAAACACACAGTTGATCATGCAAATTCTTCAAGAGCGCAATCAAGCGAACCAAGGCAACCAAGGCAACAATCAGAATCACTTTGCTACACTCAACCAGTTCCTTGCTAACGGGCCAAAGACTTTCAGCAATTGTGTTGAGGCAACTGATGCTGACGATTGGCTAGTGGATCTGTGCAAGCATTTCGAGTGCAGTAACGTCAGGCCTGAGGACTTCGTCAAGTTCGCTTCCTTCCAACTCAAAGATCAAGCTACAGAATGGTTCCAGCAGTATAAGGATTCTAGAGGAGGTCGTGTTATTACCTGGGATGAATTCCGTCAAGACTTCAAAGCTCATCATATTCCTCAAAGCGTGGTTGAAAGCAAGCGTGAGGAATTCCGCAACCTGAAGCAAGGCTCTTTGTCTGTCTATGACTACAACAAGTTGTTTCAGAAGCTCGCCCGCTTTGCTAAGCACGACGTCCCTGATGAGAAGAGCATGATATACCAGTTCAGGGGTGGTCTCAGAGAAGAAATCTAGCTAGCTCTTGTTCTCTTCGAACCCTTGAGATACGATGAGTTCTACAACATGGCATTGAAGCAAGAGGCCGCTCAACTGAGGTGTGATTCTTCCAACAAGCGAGTCAGAGACACTACTCCTTCTTCCTCTACACAAGTGGCCAAGCAGCAGAAGTATTGGCTTCCTCCTCCTCCGTTTCGTCAGCCGTATCAACAGAAAAGCAAATGTGGCAGTGGATCTTCCCACCCACCCAACCCTGGCTTTCAGAACAAGACTTCGTCTCAAGCTCCAAGATCAAGTGCTCCGTATCACCGTCCGCTTTCAGAGGTCACGTGCAACAAGTGCCAACAGAAGGGTCACTATGCCAAAAAGTGCTTCAACCAGAGGCGTCTTCCTCCTCCTCCTGTGAGATCGGCAAGTACAGCTGTGGTCAAGCATAACCCCAAGCACGCCAAGGTCAACTTGATGAACACAGCTCAGGCAGAGGACTCGTCAGATGTCATCATGGGTAACCTTCCTGTTAATGATATTCTAGCTAAAGTTCTTTTTGACACGGGTGCATCGCATTGTTTCATCTCGAGACCGTTTTCGTCTAAGCATGGTTTGGCTTTGCAAATTTTGCCTAGTCCATTAGCAGTTGTCTCTCCCGGTAGACGCATGCATGCTAACTCCATTGCTCCGGATGTTACTATCACTTTGGGTGACTACAAATTTCTATCTTCTCCTACGGTTCTTGGTGACTCGGATATTGATCTTATTCTCGGGATGGATTGGCTTTCTAAGCACAAGGTGCATCTTGATTGTGCAGCCAGGCAGATTCAATTGACTCATTCGCCTGAGGATGTAATTTTCTTTGCCGCTCGTGATGATACCATCCGTCTGTTTTATCTCAATGAGAAGGGTGAACTGGATGCTATCTCGCAAATTCCAGTCGTTTGCGAATACCAAGACGTCTTTCCAAAAGAGCTTCCAGGAATGCCTCCGCACCGGCCAGTTGAATTCGTCATCGATCTTGAGCCTGGCATGGAACCTGTGTGCAAGCGTGCTTACAAGCTCGGACTTGAAGAGTTGAAGGAGCTGAAGAAGCAACTCGATATTCAAGAGAGAATGGGTCTCATCCGGCCTAGTTCTTCTCCGTGGGGTTGTGGTGTTCTTTTTGTGAAGAAGAAGGATGGAACGGACCGACTTTGTGTTGATTACCGTCCATTGAACAAGAAGACCATCAAGAACAAATACCCACTTCCCAACATCAACGAGCTGTTCGAACAACTCAAAGCTGCCCAAGTATTCTCCAAGCTTGATCTCCGTATGGTTTATCATCAGATTCGAATCCGTGAGCAAGATATCCCCAAGACGGCTTTCAGGACAAGCTATGCTTCATATGAGTACATTGTCATGTCTTTTGGCCTCATCAACGCTCCTCCGACTTTCTCTCGCATGATGAACTTTATCTTCAACGCCTACACCAATGACTTCGTTTTGGTCTATCTCGACGACATTCTGGTCTTTTCGAAGAACAAGGAAGATCATGCCAAGCACTTGCGTTTGGTACTCGATAAGCTCAGGGAACACAAGTTCTACGCCAAGTTCTCCAAGTGCGAATTTTGGCTTGATGAGGTTCTTTATCTTGGTCATATCATCTCTGCCAAGGGCATTGCAGTGAATCCTGAGAAGGTGTCTGCAATTGTGAATTGAGAACCTCCTCAGAACGTGAAGCAACTCTGTAGCTTCATCGGTCTCGCAAGCTACTGTCGAAGATTCGTTCAAAACTTTTCTAAGATCGCGAAGCCTCTCTCAAATCTTCTCCAGAAGCACGTCAAGTACGTTTGGTCTCCGGAGTTTGACATTGCTTTCAACACTTTGAAAAAGAGAAATTGATCACTGCTCCAGTTCTGACTCCGCCTGATGAATCCAAGCCGTACGAGATCTTTTGTGACGCCTCTCTCCAAGGTCTTGGCGCAGTGTTGATGCAAGAGAAGAAAGTTGTGGATTATACATCTCGCCAGTTGAAGCCCAATGAGAAGAACTACCCCACTCATGATCTTGAGTTGGCGGCCGTTGTGCATGCTCTTTTGACTTGGAGGCATCTCTTATTGGGAAGAAAAGTGGACATCTTCACTGACCACAAGAGTCTCAAGTACATCTTCACTCAGCCTAATCTCAACCTCAGGCAGACTCGATGGGTCGAAATGACTCAAGAGTATAATCCAAGTATCGAGTATACTCCAGGCAAGGCCAATGTGATTGCTGACGCTTTGAGCAGAAAGGCTTATTGCAACAGTCTGATTCTCAAGCCTTATCAACCCGAGCTTTGTGAAGCTTTCCGCAAACTTAATCTGCAAGTTGTTCCTCAAGGTTTCCTCGCCAACCTTCAAGTCTCTCCTACTTCGGAAGACCAGATTAGCCAAGATCAGCTTCTTGATGCTATGGTGAAAAAGGTGAAGATTGGGATTGCCAAGAGTCAACCCAAGTACAAGTGCTACCGCCTTGATGAGAAGGATACTCTCTTCTTCGAGGATCGTATTGTTGTGCCCAAAGGTGACGTTCGTAAAGTGATCATGAATGAGGCTCAAAATTCTCTCCTCTCCATCCACCCTGGGAGCACGAAGATGTATCAGGACCTCAAACAGGCTTATTGGTGGACTCGAATGAAGCGCTAGATTGCTCAATTCGTGAATGAGTGTGATGTCTACAGAAGAGTGAAGGCAAAACATCAAAGGCCAGCGGGTCTCCTCCAACCTCTTGCCATTCCAGAATGGAAGTTTGACCACATTGAAATGGACTTCATTACTAGGTTTCCAAAGTCCAAATGTGGCAATGATGCTATATTCGTTGTCATCGACAAACTCACCAAAGTGGCTCACTTTCTGCCTATCAAAGAGTCTATCACTTCAGCTTAATTGGCGGAACTCTATACCTCTTGGATTGTCTCTCTGCATGATATTCCACAAGTGATCTCTTCAGACCGTGGCAGCATCTTTACCTCCAAGTTTTGGGATTCTTTTCAGAAGGCCATGGGCACCAACATCCGCTTCAGTACAGCTTTCCATCCTCAAACTAGCGTTCAAGTCGAGCGTGTCAACCAGATTCTTGAAGATATGCTCAGGGGTTGTGTGATCTCCTTCGGTATGAAGTGGGAGGATTGTCTTCCTTATGCTGAATTCTCCTACAACAACAGTTTTCAAGCAAGTTCGGGCAAGGCCCCATTTGAAATTCTGTATGGCGGGAAGTGTCGTACCCCTCTCAACTGGTCTGAAACCGGTGAACGTCAGCTTTTGGGTAATGACTTAATCAAAGAGGCAGAGGAAATGTGCAAAGTCATTCGAGATAAACTCAAAGCAGCTCAATCGCGCCAGAAGAGCTACTATGATAGTAAGCACCGTGATTTGGCTTTCAAGATCGGAGATCATGTTTACCTCCGCGTCTCTCCAATGAAAGGTACTCGTCGCTTTGGTATCAAAGGGAAGCTTGCCCCTAGATATGTGGGACCTTTCAAGATTGTCAGCAAGAGAGGCGATCTCGCCTATCAACTCGAGCTTCCTTCAAACTTTGCAAATGTTCATGACGTGTTCCATGTCTCTTAGCTCCGAAAGTTGTTCAAGACTCCTGACCACACCGTCAACTTCGAGGACATTGAGCTCCAAGAAGATCTCTCTTGTCGTGAGCACCCCGTTGCTATTCTCGAAGAGACTGAACGCAAGACTCGCAACAAGTCAATCAAATTCCTCAAAGTAAAGTGGTCACACCATTCCGACCGTGAAGCTACCTGGGAACGCGAGGATCACCTCCGTTCTGTGTACCCTGCGTTCTTTCAGTCCTAGATCTCGGGACGAGATCCTTTCGTAGTGGTGGAGTGTTGTAACACCCCGGATGTGATTTACCCTATATGTACTCCAACTCTTGCCATTTCCGGCGTCAAGTTATTTTATTTTCTCGGGTTCGGGTTTTTTTCTCCGTGTGTTGTTGTCGTTGTCATGCATCTCATATCATGTCATCATGTGCATTGCATTTTCATACGTGTTTATCTCATGCATTCGAGCATTTTCCCCGTTGTCCGTTTTGCATTCTGGCGCTTCGTTCTCCTCCGGTGGTCAATTCTACCTTTCTTTCATATGTGGGGATTAAACATTTCCGGATTGGACCGAGACTTGCCAAGCGCCCTTGGTTTACTACCAGTAGACCGTCTGTCAAGTTTTGTAACATTTGGACTTCGTTTGATACTCCAACGGTTAACCGAGGGACCGAAAAGGCCTCGTGTGTGTTGCAGCCCAACACCCCTCCAAGTTGGCCCAAAACCCACCAAAACCTTCTCCATCATCTAGAGCATTCGATCATGATCACGTGGCCGAAAACCGCACCTCATTTGGACACTCCTAGCTCCCTCTATGCCTATATATAGACCCCCCTCATCCAAATCTGGGATCCCCTCCGTCTAACCGTAAAAAAATCCCAGATCCGCCGCGAACCGGACGTGTCCGGCCCGCGCCAGACAGTGTCCACTCCGCCCGAGCCTGTCCCGTGCCGACACGTGGCGCTGCGCGCCCACTTCGCCATCCCGCGCCGCCGGCCCGCCCGGGCCCAGGCGGGGCCCTCCCGGCACGGCTGCCCCGCGCGCCGCCTCCTACATCGCCCGCGCCGCCTCGCCTTTCTTCCCCGACACCGGCGGGCAGCACCGCCGCGCTTTGTCGTCGCTGGCGCCGACCGGCGCCTCGGAAGGAGCCCCGCGCCGGATCCGCACCGCCCGCCGCCGCCGCCAGGTCGCCGCCCCTCACCGCCGCGACCAGCGCACTGGCGAGCTCCACCTCGGGCTCCGGCCTCCTCCCCTCGAGCAACTCCAGCGAGCTCCATCTCCGGCGAGGACGAACCTCGGGAAGCGCGCCGAACCAGATCTGGATCTGGATCTCGTCTGCGTTGACTTTCCGTCCCTAACCCTAATTTTTTGCCTATGTTCATCGTGCCGTAACTCCTCATCCGTAGCTCCGTTTTGGGCATATAGCATATCAAAATGTTCGTCTCAGAGAGCACATCATTTCAACTCATTGCATCATTTTCATTTGAGTTCATATTGATGCCCGAAATGCTGTTAGAAGAGTGCTATTTGAGATAATTGTCAGATCTGCTGCTCCAATTAGATATTTGTCATTTTTGCCTTGATTATTGCGTGCATGATATGTCCTAGAGCTCTACATGTGTTTTGTCATATGTTTTGCCATCTATCCAGAGGTTCAACCCATGTATTTTTGTGATGTGTGTGGTGACTAGCACAAGCTTGCAAAGTGGGGCATTCGTTAATGCTGATTTCAGGGACTTAGCATTTCCACTAAGTGCTTGACCTGTTTATCTCATATGGTCATATGTTCATGTTGTTTCCTAGTAATCCTTGCCTCTTTTGAGGATAATTAGTAAGTATGTTTTGTTAATCTTGTAGTTATCTTTCCATCCATTTCTTTGTTTGCAATTATGGAGCATCCTAGCTTGAGTCAATCGAGCTCTACTTTTGTCATTTCGTGAATCTGGGTAGATTGTCTACTTGTTAGCGATTTTGCCGAGGATGTTGTAGTTGATCCGTGCATGCTATGGTATTTTTCTTGCCATGTCTAGCTTGTATTTTGTGTTTTCTTGATGGGTGTATGCTTAGATTGTCATGAATTGCTCTGTAGCGAGTGCATCGAGCTCGTAAACATGCCTACTTGATATCTGTTTTCAGCATGCTCCAGTTTTCACCAAGTCTGAGAACTGATTATGTTTTTGCCATGTTCACATGCCTGCAAATGTATTTTCTGATCCCTTTTGGCTCAAGGTCACTAAGGGACTTTTGTTAAGCTCTTTGAGTAGCTCCATGCCATGCTTTAGTTTGCCATGTTCATGTCAGGTAGAATATAGTTTTCATGCTACAAAGACTGCTATCTGATCTGAAATTCCAGACAAGTGTTAATTTCACTAAGTCTGAAATCTGTTTGTCAAATGCATTTTTTCCATGCTTGTTTGAACCTGTTAATGGATGAATTGGCCGTAGATCAGTGCTAGACTTTTGTCAAGCTTCATGAATGCATTCCTGCCATGTATTTCGATGCCATGTTTGGGTGCTGTAGCATGTTCATCTTGTTGCATTTAGATGGCTACTTGCTGTAAATCGCAGAACGTGGTCATATTTGAATTGCTTGCCATTTCCAAACCGTAACTCCGATTCTGGCGTTCTTTATATCGTTTTCAAGCGATTTCATCTCATCTTTCCAGTGTCACACTTGGATTTCCAAGTTGAGGCCAGGTTCATTAGTTCCTTGTCAAATCTTGCATAGCACGTGGTTGATTGTGTCCTTGTTGCTTGTTTGTCTTGTTTGGGTATAGCCGGGAGACGAGTTTGCTAACGAGGAGCCCGTTGAGTTTGCTTTCGAGGATCCAGTCAACTCTGACAACTTTACAGGCAAGATGATCATACCTCGAAATCACTACTATCTTTGCTTTGCTAGATGCTCGCTCTTTTGCTATGCCTATGCTACGATGCCTACCACTTGCTTATCATGCCTCCCAAATTGCCATGTCAAACCTCTAACCCACCATGTCCTAGCAAACCGTTGATTGGCTATGTTACCGCTTTGCTCAGCCCCTCTTATAGCGTTGCTAGTTGCAGGTGAAGATTGGAGACCGTTCCTTGTTGGAACATTATTTACTTGTTGGGATATCATTATATTGCCTTGTTATCTAAATGCATCTATATACTTGGTAAAGGGTGGAAGGCTTGGCCTCTCGCCTAGTGTTTTGTTCCACTCTTTGTAGGATCGAAAGTATGTCTAGAGGGGGGGTGATTAGACTACTTGACCAAATAAAAATTTAACCTTTTCCGAATTTTAGTTCTTGGCAGATTTTAGCTATTGTAGGACAAGTCAAGCAATCATCACACAATTCAAGCAAGCATGCAAAGAGTATATTGGCAGCGGAAAGTAAAGCATGCAACTTGCAAGAATGTAAAGGGAAGGGTTTGGAGAATTCAAACGCAATTGGAGACACGGATGTTTTTCCCGTGGTTCGTATAGGTGGTGCTATCCTACATCCACGTTGATGGAGATTTCAACCCACAAAGGGTAACGGTTGCGCGAGTCCACACAGGGCTCCACCCACAAAGGGTAACGGTTGCGCGAGTCCACACAGGGCTCCACCCACGAACGGTCCACGAAGAAGCAACCACCCACAAAGGGTCCACGAAGAAGCAACCTTGTCTATCCCACCATGGCCATCGCCCACACAGGACTTGCCTCACTAGCGGTAGATCTTCACGAAGTAGGCGATCTCCTTGCCCTTTCAAACTCCTTGGTTCAACTCCACAATCTTGTCGGAGGCTCCCAAGTGACACCTAGCCAATCTAGGAGACACCACTCTGCAAGAAGTAACAAATGGTGTGTAGGTAATGAACTCCTTGCTCTTGTGCTTCAAATGATAGTCTCCCCAACACTCAACTCTCTCTCATAGGACTTGGATTTTGTGGAAAGAAGATTTGAGTGGAAATCAACTTGGGGAAGGCTAGAGAGCAAGATTCATATGGTAGGAATGGAATATCTTGGTCTCAACACATGAGTAGGTGGTTCTCTCTCAGAACATATGAGTTGGAATTGTGTATGTGTTCTGATGGCTCTCTCCACGAATGAAGAGGAGGTGGAGGGGTATATATAGCCTCCACACAAAATCCAACCATTACACACAGTTTTCCAATCTCGGTGGGACCGAATCAACAAACTCGGTCGGACCGAAAATGTAAACCTAGTGACCGTTAGAGATTTTCGGTGGGACTGACATGCAACTCGGTAGGACCGATATGGTTAGGGTTTGGGCATAACGTAATCTCGGTGAGACCGATTACACAACCTCGGTGAGACCGATTTTGGTAATTAGCTGACCAGAGAGTTGGTCAGGCAAACTCGGTGGGACCGATTTGCTCTTTCGGTGAGACCGAAAAGTTACAAAAAGGAAACACTGAATTTACATTGCAATCTCGGTGGGACCGATTCGCTCTTTCGGTGAGACCGAAAAGTTACGAAAGGGAAACAGAGAGTTTGCAATCCCATCTCGGTGAGACTGAGATCCCTATCGGTAGAACCGATTTGCTAGGGTTTGGCAGTGGCTTATGACAAGTGAAACTCGGTGGCGCCGGATAGGAAGAATCGGTATGACCGAGTTTGGCTTAGGGTTTAGGTCATATGTGGATATGGGAAAGTAGTTGAGGGTTTTGGAGCATATCACTAAGCACATGAAGCAAGAGGCTCATTAAGCAACACCTCATCCCTCCTTGATAGTATTGGCTTTTCCTAAAGACTCAATGTGATCTTGGATCACTAAAATATAAAATGAAGAGTCTTGAGCTTTTGAGCTTGAGCGAATCCTTTGTCCTTAGCATTTTGAGGGTTCCACTTTCACATCCATGCCATGCCAATCATTGAGCTTTCCTGAAATAATCATCTTGGAATAGCATTAGCTCAATGAGCTATATGTTGTTATGAATTACCAAAACCACCTAGGGATAGTTGCACTTTCAATCTCCCCCTTTTTGCATATTTAAAATTTGCTTTGGACTGCAAATGCACAAGGAGTTAGAGTCATGGGTTACTCTTCCATGTCACATACATCTTGGTGGAGCACTTAAAATGATAAGAATGAAATACATGCACTCATCACCAAGAATAGTGAATGATCACCTAAGATAGATAAGATAATAGCATTAAGCAAGCATTAAGTGTAGCTTATGATCAAAAACATGATCATCAATGTCTCATAGATAATGACGTAGTATCTCAAGCACTCAAAAGCAAACAAAGTTCGAAAAACCACCAAATAAAGAAAGAGAGAAAAAAGGCAACACTCTCTCTCTCGAAGCCTATGATCTATACATTTTTCTCCCCCTTTGGCAACAAGTTACCAAAAAGTTCCTAGAAAATGCATAGTGCTAGATCGACGCTCAGGCTTGATCTTCTGGTGGTGGTGGAGTCCGGATCCCTCCAAGGACGAAAGCTTCTGTAGACGCTGAAGTAGACGCTGGAGTTGGAGCTGATGTAGATGCTGGAGCTGGTTGGGCTGGTGCTACGGCTGGAGCTGAGGCAGTTGCTCTTGTGTCAGGAACTGGCACTGTAGACGACCTCAAACCTCGTGGCACTCTGGCAAAGGCATCAGTGGTTGTCTTCCCTTTCCTCTCCTGCATATCATCTTGGAGCTGCTCCACTGCAGTCTGAATCTCTGTCACCTTGACATCCAAGTCATAGAACTTTTGTTCCATGATTCTCTCTAGGCTTGCCTGGTTCTGAGTTAGGGTGGCTAGTCCTTTCTCAATCCACAGGGTGGATGCAATTAGGTAACCAAGCTGCTCTTGTTTGGTTTTCAGGAAATATTCAGATGCCTCCTCTTGAGTTGGCATCTTGGCAGCTTTCTCCTTCCTTGCCTTCTCCTTCTTTGCTTGTGCTTGGGCAGATGATGGTTCATTTTCAGTCATCACAACTTGATTGTCCTCAAAATCTGGACGGATGGGCAGGTGTTCCTTGTCCAATAAGTATATGCCTGTGCCCATCTTGGAGTTGATGAGCTCCTGAATTTGTGCGGCATAACCACAGCTCCTCTTCTGATCAGCTGCTGTCCTCTTGATAGTCTCTACTATGAGGCTCATGACCTTGAATTTCTGAGGCACATCAAATACATGAAGCAAATTGATTGCATGGCCTCTGATCATCTTGTGATCTCCAGACTTGGGAAAGAGAGTGTGCCTCAATATCCAATTGATGGTTGGCAGCCCTGACAGAAGGTAATGTACCGAGCCAAACTTGAAAGTTTCAAGAGCTTCATTTGGAATTTCCTTCTACATGTTGGACATTGAGTTGTGGTCCATCTTCTTCTTGGCATAAATGTCCAAGTCATCTGCTTGCTCCTCTGGGGCATTAATCAGCTGAGCCCATTCAGCAACTGTGGATTGGTACCTCGTACCTTCAGACATCCATGTAATCCTCCCATCTGAGTAGAAGTGTGCTGTGGAGTAGAATTGCATGATAAGCTCCTCGTTCCACTTTGTGAGCTTCTGCCCAACAAAGTCTGCAACTCCACAAGCACTAAAGCTGTCATACACTCCAGGGTAGTGTTCCTCATTTTCCTTCATGTAGGTCCAGTCGACCCATCTCATGTCACAAACAATTGGCTTCTTATCAAGCAGCACTGTCTCATAGAAATCTTGCTGTTCCTTGGTATGAAATCTATAATCCACAGTAGTCCTTCTCCTTGAAGCATACGGATCTGCTTCTCTCCACTTCCTCAGCCCTGAGTCTCTCCTGAGCTTCATGTCCTCAGCCACAGGATGAGCATCATTGTGGTCTAGGATCTTGGGCTTGAGCTTTCTAAGTACTTGCTCTTCATCCTCTTCTTCAGCAGCTTCAGGCACTGGGGCCTTGTTCTTTTCAGTTGCAGGTATGCTCCTTGTATTTCTCTTTGGTGTTGTCTTGACCTTTGATGCAGCCTTGGGCTTAGATGCAGTAGCCCCTGATTTTATAGCATCACCCATTAGCTTGGGTGCCTTAGGTGCTGGTGCAGCAACCTCTTCTTCCTCTTCCTCTTCCATAATGGAAGCCTTTCCAAGCACTTTGGCTACGGTCTTCTTGACCCTTTCCTTCCTCTTCTTGCCTTCAGCAGCAACTGGCTCTTTGGGTGCAGGCTTTTCAGTTGAAGCTCTAGCCTTTGACATAGGCTGCCTGCCTGCTGGCCTTTTGACTTTCATCCCTGGCTTTATGCCTTGAGCTGGCTCAACTCTCTTTGATGTGGCCTCTTCCTCTGCCACATAATCTTCATCTTCAGAATCTGAAGTTCTCTTCTTCCTCTGTCGAGTGGCAGCTTTTGGCAAATTGCTTAGGGTACTTCTGCTGCCATCATCTGAAGAGCTGGAGGGACTAGTGCCCTCACTCATCTGCACTTGCTGCTCTGACAAGTTCTGGCTGTCACTCTAATCAGACATGTTGCAAACTCTAACTGCTGACCCTGTGAATAGTTTATAGATGAGGTAGAGTGGATGAGCATCACAAAATGTAGAGATTTTTGCAAAAGAATGATCCAAAAACTTAGTTTTAGTTTCCCACTGAAATCATCTCGGATCTACCGATTTTTAAACTCGGTGATACCGAAGCAGTTTTGGAACCTAAACTAGTGAACTCGGTCAGACCGAGTCACAGTTCGGTGGCACCGAGACTGCTAGGGTTTCACAGAGTTCTAAAATCGGTCACACCGATAAGTAATTCCCGGTCAGACCGAGTCTCGCTTGTGCAATGGCATAAGCCAAATCGGTGGGACCGAGTTTTTCAACTCGGTGGGTCCGAGATGGTTTCGGTGGAAACCTAACCCTAAAATTTTCGAATCAAACATAATCTACGAGCGCATTGACTGGATAGGAGTGTTTCAATCGTGGCAAGAATCATGATGATCACAATGTGCTAAGAATCAGATTGGAGAATAGCACAAAGATCGAGTCCATACCCTAGTTCGGCAGAGACTCGCTACGGCGGCAACGGTGGGGTAGAATTCCGTTGACGGCGATGGAGACCAGCGACTGGAGGCGGCTGGCAGTGAGGAGATGATCCGGAGACCACGTTGGCAGAGCAGGCTATCGCGCGGGCAAAGGGGTTCGGAGAAATTTCCAAATTTTGCCCGTGACTATATATAGCCTGACCCTGTCGGTGTGACCGAGTGGAACAACTCGGTGGCACCGAGATTCATAACTGCAAGCAGTTACTGAAACTCGGTGTGACCGAAAGGTTCAAATCGGTTGCACCGAGATCGAAAACCTAGATCAACTTAATGATCTCGGTAGGACCGAAAGTGGGGTATCGGTCAGACCGAGAATCATAAAGAGGTTTTGGAAGTTTAAGTCTATGACGAATCAGGGACTCCGAGCGCTCCTCACATAGAGTGGTTCGAATCTGACTTGATCAAATTTTGTGATGCAGCATGAATAGAGTTTGAGACGAGAAAAGCATAGATAGCTAGAGGAGGTTCTTAGGCACTCTTGTCCATCCACTTGGCAAAAGGAAACAAAACCAAACAATCAAAGCAACAAGTGGATGTCCTCGAATGAGTAAAATATGCAACCAGCATGCTCACACAATAAGATGGCAAATGAAACATGTGACAAGGCATGCACAACCAATTCTAGCATCTATCAAGCAATTTGCGATGACAAGGTCATCTATATATGAGCATATTGACTTAGGAGTCAAGTGAGAACACTTGATCATAGGTCATACTCATCGTTTAAGCTCAAGTGGGGTTACCATTTTTACATAAAGCATTGTTGTGTTCACATCTTTAGAGTTGCTTTAGCTCAAGTCTTAGAGTAAAGCTCCCCCTAGATGTGATATCCCCCCTAAGAGGGATGAACTAACCTCGGGTTTTGTCGATGATGACTTCATGTAGATGTCGAAGATGTGAATGCTCAATGTTGATGTAGATCACTTGGAGCAATCCATTTGATTGAATTGCACTTTCAATACCTACATGGGTTAGTCCCACAAGGAACAAACAAGGATATCCATAGACATAGAGTGATGCACACACAAGATGATGTCCATGAAAACTTTTAGGTTACCTTGTCCCTTGTCTTACCAACAAGAGGGTTTGTGACTCCTTGAACTAGTGCAAGATATGGAAGTTGATTGCACTTGTTCTTGCCAAAATAATAAGAGTGAAGTATGTTGGCGGAGTCACCCTCAAGAACTCAATAGTTCTTCTTCTTTTGGATCCACACCATCTTGATGGGAATCCTTGGAGTTGTAGTCATACTTGATGAAGTGGAACTTGAAGTAGTCTTGGGAATCCACTTGACTAAGGTCTTAGGAGCTTCTTCAAATGCATCAATTTCCTCTTGAAGCTTGTCCTTGCCTTTTTGCTTGTAGTCTTGTGGTGGAAGATCATCTTGAGCTTGTGTCCCCTTGAAAGAAGTATCATACCTCTCTTGTTGAGGAACAAACTTTGTCTTGGGGTATTGATCTTCTTCCCACTCAACTCCATTTGCATTGAACTTTCGTTCAAAACCAACACCTTGATTCTTCCGGTGCATTCCTTGCTTGCGCACAATTTCCTCGAATTGCTTACTCCCGGCAAGGCTTTTGTACACCCCTTTCTCTATAATTCCCTTCAATAAGCTATTTTCTTGCTCAAGTGTAACTTGGCTAAGAGAATCATTAGTGGAATCAAGAGAACTACTAGAAGCAACAATATTGGATTTAGCATGATCATTATTACTGCTAGAGGAAGAATCTTTCTTGTTCTTGTTACTAGACTTGACTTGAGGCATGTAAGTGGATAAGAGTAACGCTTGGCAATGTAAGAAGAACTTTTCTTGCGAAGATCATCATTGATTTCTTTTAAGAACTCATGCTCTTGCTCAAGATTGAGCTTTTCAAAGCGTAATTTCTCATGAGCTCTTAAAAGTTCTCGATGATCTTCGAAGATAGTTTCATGAGCTAACTTAAGAGTGTTTAGTTCTTTAGTTAGAGCCTCAATCTTCTCCTTATCATTGTCATTCGTTTTATCTTGATTAGCATGATTAATTGGCGTTTCATCATAGTATTCATCACTAGAGTTGTCAACAAGCAAATCATCACCTAACAAGTCATCTTCATCACTATTGAAATCAACATACTCGGGGTGTGTTACCTTAGGACCTTCGGCCATGAAGCATCTTCCAATTCCTTCATTTGGTGAGTCAAATATGTCGTAGGAGTTGGTTGACACAAGTGCTAGACCGGCAACACCTTCATCTTGAGTATCTTCGGAGTCGGAGTGATAACTTCTCTCGGAGTGGCTGTTGGAGTCGGAGCCGGATACCCATTCACCAACATGAGCTTGATGTCTTCGTTTTGTGTAGCTCCTTGATGATTTTTCCTTCCTTTCCGAATCCTTGCTTCTCCGTGAGTATCTTCGTTCATAACGATCATCTCTACTCCTTCTCTCTCTTGGTGGTGATTCTTTGCTTCTTCTTTTTGGAAAATCTTCTCTTATCTTGTAGGGAGCCGTACACTCATTGGAATAGTGTCCGGGTCTTCCACAACTGTAGCAGTTTCGCTCTCGACTAGAAGATCTTTTATCATTGTAGGACCTTGACTTGAAGCTTCTATCTTTGCTTCTACTCTTGTAGAACTTGTTGAAGTTCTTCACCATTAAGCTCAATTCTTTATTGAAGTCTTGTTTCTCACTTGATGATGTGGGGGCTTCACATGAGGCTTTATAGGCACCACTTGACTTGTTGTGAAGTTCCTCTTTATCCTTAAGTGACATCTCATGAGCAACAATTCTTCCAATCACCTCTGTTGGCTTGAGATCTTTGTAATTGGGCATCATTTGGATCAATGTGCACACGGTATCATATTTTCCATCCAAGGCTCCTAGAATCTTCTTGATGATGAATCTATCGGTCATCTCTTCGCTTCCTAAGCCGGCAATCTCATTTGTGATGAGAGCAAGCCTAGAGTACATTTCAGTGAAACCTTCACCATCCTTCATTTTGAACTTGTCAAGTTGACTTTGAAGCACATCCAACTTGGATTCCTTGACGGAGTCGGTACCTTCTTGCATATCAATCAAAGTGTCCCAAATTTCCTTTGCATTCTCAAGACGGCTGATTTTGTTGAATTCTTCGGGGCACAATCCGTTGAAGAGAATATCACAAGCTTGAGCATTGTATTGCAACATCTTCAACTCATCCGCGGTAGCTTCACAGTTTGGTTCTTTCCCATCAAAGAAGTCACCTTGCAAACCAACACACACAATAGCCCAAACGGCGGGGTTATGTCCAAGAATATGCATTTTCATTTTATGCTTCCAACTAGCAAAATTAGTACCATCAAAGTAAGGACCTCTACGGTGATAATTTCCCTCGCTAGACGCCATACTCTCCTAGGTTGTGAAACAAAGGCTATGACCACCAAAAGCTATGGAGATCAAAGCAAATGGAGACCAAAGCTCTGATACCACTTGTAGGATCGAAAGTATGTCTAGAGGGGGGGTGATTAGACTACTTGACCAAATAAAAACTTAACCTTTTCCCAATTTTAGTTCTTGGCAGATTTTAGCTATTGTAGGACAAGTCAAGCAATCATCACACAATTCAAGCAAGCATGCAAAGAGTATACTGGTAGCGGAAAGTAAAGCATGCAACTTGCAAGAACGTAAAGGGAAGGGTTTGGAGAATTCAAACGCAATTGGAGACACGGATGTTTTTCCCGTGGTTCGGATAGGTGGTGCTATCCTACATCCACGTTGATGGAGACTTCAACCCACAAAGGGTAACGGTTGCGCGAGTCCACACAGGACTCCACCCACAAAGGGTAACGGTTGCGCGAGTCCACACAGGGCTCCACCCACGAAGGGTCCACGAAGAAGCAACCTTGTCTATCCCACCATGGCCATTGCCCACACAGGACTAGCCTCACTAGCGGTAGATCTTCATGAAGTAGGCGATCTCCTTGCCCTTACAAACTCCTTGGGTCAACTCCACAATCTTGTCGGAGGCTCCCAAGTGACACCTAGCCAATCTAGGAGACATCACTCTCCAAGAAGTAACAAATGGTGTGTAGGTAATGAACTCCTTGCTCTTGTGCTTCAAATGATAGTCTCCCCAACACTCAACTCTCTCTCATAGGACTTGGATTTTGTGGAAAGAAGATTTGAGTGGAAATCAACTTGGGGAAGGCTAGAGAGCAAGATTCATATGGTAGGAATGGAATATCTTGGTCTCAACACATGAGTAGGTGGTTCTCTCTCAGAACATATGAGTTGGAATTGTGTATGTGTTCTGATGGCTCTCTCCACGAATGAAGAGGAGGTGGAGGGGTATATATAGCCTCCACACAAAATCCAACCATTACACACAGTTTTCCAATCTCGGTGGGACCGAATCAACAAACTCGGTCGGACCAAAAATGTAAACCTAGTGACCGTTAGAGATTTTCGGTGGGACTGACATGCAACTCGGTAGGACCGATATGGTTAGGGTTTGGGCATAACGTAATCTCGGTGAGACCGATTACACAACCTCGGTGAGACCGATTTTGGTAATTAGCTGACCAGAGAGTTGGTCAGGCAAACTCGGTGGGACCGATTTGCTCTTTCGGTGAGACCGAAAAGTTACAAAAAGGAAACACTGAATTTACATTGCAATCTCGGTGGGACCGATTCGCTCTTTCGGTGAGACCGAAAAGTTACGAAAGGGAAACAGAGAGTTTGCAATCCCATCTCGGTGAGACCGAGATCCCTATCGGTAGAACCGATTTTCTAGGGTTTGGCAGTGGCTTATGACAAGTGAAACTCGGTGGCGCCGGATAGGAAGAATCGGTATGACCGAGTTTGGCTTAGGGTTTAGGTCATATGTGGATATGGGAAAGTAGTTGAGGGTTTTGGAGCATATCACTAAGCACATGAAGCAAGAGGCTCATTAAGCAACACCTCATCCCTCCCTGATAGTATTGGCTTTTCCTAAAGACTCAATGTGATCTTGGATCACTAAAATATAAAATGAAGAGTCTTGAGCTTTTGAGCTTGAGCCAATCCTTTGTCCTTAGCATTTTGAGGGTTCCACTTTCACATCCATGCCATGCCAATCATTGAGCTTTCCTGAAATAATCATCTTGGAATAGCATTAGCTCAATGAGCTATATGTTGTTATGAATTACCAAAACCACCTAGGGATAGTTGCACTTTCACTCTTGCCGCCTTAGTTTCGTTCATATCGGTGTTATGTTCCCGGATTTTTGCGTTCCTTACGCGGTTGGGTTATAATGGGATCCCCTTGATAGTTCGCCTTGATTAAAGCTATTCCAGCAATGCCCAACCTTGGTTTTACCATTTGCCACCTAGCCTCTTTTTCCCTTGGGTTTCCGGAGCCCGAGGGTCATCTTATTTTAAACCCCCCCCGGGCCAGTGCTCCTTTGAGTGTTGGTCCACCTGTCAGCTGCCGGTGGCCACCAGGGGCAACTCTGGGCTGGCCTACCCGTACCTAAGACAATCTGAGTGTGCCCTGAGAACGAGATATGTGCAGCTCCTATCGGGATTTGTCGGCACATTCGGGCGGTGTTGCTGGATTTGTTTTAACCTGTCGAAGTGTCTTGAAGAACCGAGATACCGAGTCTGATCGGAACGTCTCGGGAGGAGGTCTATTCCTTCGTTGACCATGAGAGCTTGTCATGGGCTAAGTTGGGACTCCCCTGCAGGGATTTGAACTTTCGAAAGCCGTGCCCGCGGTTATGGGCAGATGGGAATTTGTTAATGTCCGGTTGT
Source organism: Triticum urartu (assembly GCF_056163025.1). Lineage (NCBI taxonomy): Eukaryota > Viridiplantae > Streptophyta > Magnoliopsida > Poales > Poaceae > Triticum > Triticum urartu. The sequence goes on along the minus strand of NC_141879.1, from coordinate 348,857,873 downwards.
AGATAACTTGAACCTTAATTTAATTAAAATGAATCAACTGTGTGAGTTGCCGTGATGGTCTCTTCTCGGCGGAGTCCGGGAAGTGAACACGGTGTTGGAGTAATGCTTGCGCAGGTTGTTCTCTAGTTTCTTGTTCGCGCTTTGCCCTCTCTTCTCGCTCTCTTTTGCGAACAGGATAGCCACCATATATGCTAGTCGCTTGCTGCAGCTCCACATAATTACCTTGCCTTACCTTTAAGCTTAAATAGTTTTGATCGCGAGGGTGCGAGATTGCTGAGTCCCTGTGGCTCACAGATTACTTCCAAACCAGATGCATGGCCTGATGTTTCCGCTCCAGATGACGTGCTTGAGCTCAAGTGGGAGTTCGACGAGGACTCTCAATGATACTACGTGTCTTTCCCTGATGATCAGTAGTGGTGCCCAGTTTGGTGTGATCGGGACCGTGTCACATGTTGGGTTATCTTTTATTTTGGCGCCGTAGTCGGGCCATGAGTGTTTGAATGTTGTAATGCTATTTATGTACTTTGTGTGACGTGGAGAGTGTAAGCCAACTATGTACCTTCCCCTTTTTTTATCTATATTACATGGAATGTTGTGATGATTGCCTAACTTGCGACACTACTTTCAATGCGGTTATGCCTCTAAGTCGTGCCTCGACACGTGGGAGCTATAGCCGCATCGAGGGCGTTACAAGTAGGTATCAGAGCCTTCCCCGACCTTAGGAGCCCCCATTGCTTGATCGTTTTTAGCAGCCGTTGTTGAGTCTAAAAAAATGTTTTGAGTCATTTAGGAATTATATATCGGAGAGTTTAGGAATTCTTTTTACTTCCCAGTCTCATCATCGCTCTGGTAAGGCATCCTGACATGGAGTTTTGACTCTTCTCTTCTCAAATTTCACTAAAAAAATTTAGGATCACGCGGGTATCTTGGAATCGTTCCGATGGTTTTGTGACGAGAACATTGTCTTGGTGCCTCCTGTCAGGGGTTTTGTGGCAGTGTCCCGGGGAGTTGAGCTCCGAGGTGTTGTCATCATAATTTTATCGTTGCAGTTCTGGAATACCTGAGTTTAGTTCGCCAACATTGAAAATCTCTTTTATGCAGTTCGTTGGTGAGATAACCTCGACGCCACCTAGTACTGGGACGGGAGTTCGGGAGTATCGCCATAACTTGTATAACGGATGCTTTTCAAAGGTTGAGGTAGATGGTTTCCAAAGTTTTTCTCGGTTATGTGTTGAAGGATGGATACAGCTGGATGTAGGAATTGTTAGATTTGGGTCAGATATTATGCTTCCCCCGTATCCCCAACACCTGATTGCATAACCGGAAAGGTTCAGGAGTTTCATAGGTGGGAATTCAAGTAGCTCTAGTTCTTCTTCCACGGATATTTGGTTTGAGATTGGGATTTCTTACCGAGTATTCGTTCTTGATCCGTACCTTGTCGATTTATTTCTCTACCTAAATTCTAAGTGGCTTCTCAATTTATGGATATGTGACAATTTCAAGAGGAATGCATTCGTTCATTTTGTTAGGATGTGAAGACTATATGTTGCAATTTTCATTCCGTTGGATTCAGCTTCATTTTATCTATCAATGTGCTAACGGTGGTCAACCTCTTCAAGATGTCTCCCGCTAAGAGCACCAATAAGAATCATAATCAAGATCTGCCTCCACCTCCACCTCCTCCGAAGGCATGGCAAGCTGTGATGGCCGCAACCAATGCAAACACACAGTTGATCATGCAAATTCTTCAAGAGCGCAATCAAGCGAACCAAGGCAACCAAGGTGCCCAGTTGGGGGTGATCGGGACAGTGTCGCATGTTGAGTTATCTTTTATTTTGGCGCTGTAGTCGGGCCATGAGTGTTTGAATGTTGTAATGCTATTTATGTACTTTGTGTGACGTGGCGAGTGTAAGCCAACTATGTACCTTCCCCTTTTTTATCTATATTACATGGAATGTTGTGATGATTGCCTAACTTGCGACACTGCTTTCAATGCGGTTATGCCTCTAAGTCGTGCCTCAACATGTGGGAGCAATAGCCACATCGAGGGCGTTACACTTTCGCTTATGACGATGACGCTATGGTGGTCGTGGCGGATGAAGGCGACGTGGTCGATGATGGTGAAGACGACGCTGGCGACGACGCCGGTAGCATGTCCGGGAGCGACTCGGAAGATGCTGCGATCGACATGTCTGATTGAGGACGCGCTCCTTGTTTTGAACCTGCACGCAAAGAGCTTGGGCATGGCCCCCGAAGATGTGAGTGCATTTTGGGGAGGGGAGCCCCTCATGTAATCAGACCATTGTTTTATTCCTTGAGCCAGACTTAAGGCGTGCTTTAGTGAGTTCTCAAGTTCCTCCACGAGCTTGCCACAGCAACTTACCTCAGTCTAGGCGGGCCCCAGACTGGCCTTGTAGTTGTCGATGTGTGGTTCTCCCGAGGGGAGTCCTCCGCAGGATTGCGAGATTTCGGGCTTCTGCGGAGCCCGCTGGTCCGCCCGAGAGGGCCTTGCGAGAGATGGGCGTTGGGTCACGATGAGAAGCGCGCGGATACCACGCCCAGTCCCGCTCATGAGGTGCTCGTGAGGAAGGGGTAGTAGGCGCCAGCCTTGAAACAAGGCACGGAGGCAGAAAACTCAGGAAATCAACACGAGCGAGAAAAGGTGCCCCCATGCTTTTCCAATGAAAATACGACGGCGAGTTCAAATCCAAAAAGCGGCAAATCGAGCTACAGAAAAAGGGGTTGAAAGCAAATGGCCTCGTCTGGCACTTAGCTAGTCTTCTTGTCTTCTCACTAGCGCCGAGCCTAGTGCTTTTGCTGGCTGTGAGCATAGTCATTAGGGGACAGTGTCGACGGACAGCGCTGAGCATGGTGCTTCCACTAGGACGTGGGAGCGAGCCCCCGAGGCCCGAGGGCGGCTCTCCGGAGACTCCGGGGTGTGTACAGCCCCACTCATTTTTACGTGGGAGTGTCACGGGCGGAGACCTTTACAGGCGTGAGCCTTGCTTCACATCACCAGACAAGGGCCCCGCCTTGCGCCACCCTTGACCACCGTTGGGGCGTCCGGAAACCAGGACGAAGCCAAGGGGCAAAGGGGATGCTAGCGGCGCCCTCGGCGGCCTCTGGCCCTCTGCTAGGGGGAGGGCTCGCCGGCGCCTCCCGGCAGTGGACCTACCTCTGGGTGACGCCTTGCCCCGCGTGACATGAGGGAGGGCCTTGCTCCGGACCCCTTCCATGCAACCCCCAGTGCGCCGCCCCTGACGGGAGTGGGGCTGCAGCGCCGGGTCGCCGTCCACCGCTGCGGCCTAGTCCACCTGCGACCCATGGTTAGCATAAGCCTGCTCCTAAGATATCAGTGGTACCCTACGGTGGTTGTCATCGGTGGGGTAGCCGAGGCTACTGGGTGGCTCATAGAAGGCCTCGGTTTCCAGCATCTCTTCTTCCCAGCCGGCTCGTGGAACATGCAGGGGTCGTCCTCTGGCGTGTACTCTTGATCCACCATGCGGGGCACATAGGCTTCCTGAGCTGCCTCTCCGAACCTCCGCCGAGGCACCCAGTGCCCCACGCCGCCGAGCCCGGTGCGCCTCCCTAGTGGCTGTGGGGTGGCGCTCGATTGGGACCGTGAGGAGCAACGCATGCACCTACGCCACGCGGGGGAGGCAAGGGCGCAGCCGGATGTACGGCACCGCCAGTCGGGCTAACGCCGGCGAGCCCTCCTAGTGCACCTGGGAGTACGCGGGCGGAACGAGGCCCGTCGTGTGACCTGGCCACAACTTGAGATGTAAGTAGGGAGCAGAAAGGCGGCGTACCCCTGGCTGCAGCATCCAACAGCTCGGCGACGCGTTCTAGCAACGCGTCGCGACTGCTCTCCATCAGCAGGCACCGCCAGTCATGCTAACGCTGGCGAGCCCTCCTGGTGCACATGGGAGTACGCGGGCGCAACAAGGACCGTCGTGTGACCTGGCCACAACTTGAGATGTAAGTAGGGAGCAGAAAGATGGCGTACCCCTGGCTGTAGCATCCAACAGCTCGGTGACGTGTTCCAGCAATGCGTCGCGACCGCTCTCCATCAGCAGGCACCGCAGCAGCTCCCGCGCCACCACGAGCACGGCTCGCATGTTCTCCTATTCCCGTCAGGTGTGTGGCGCCGTCGCTGCTGCGTAGCTTGCGGATCTTGCGGTGGCCCGCGCACGCCGCGGCGTGAGGGCGGCGTACGTTGATCCATGCTGCCCGCGTCCGCGGGTGGTTGGGCGGCACGCGAGCTGTTTGCAGTGTAGAGTTGAGGTCTTCTGGAGCGGATGGAGGCGCGCGAGCGGGCCTGGCCGCCCAGGTGTTGGCCTGGGTGCTTGCATCATCAGACATCGGAGACGCGGGGCAACAACAGGTCAATCGATGGGGAAGAAAACCTCGGCTCATCCCTACCTGGCACACCAAATGTAGGATTACAGGTTCCGGCAAACCCTTGAGGTTCGAACACTAGGGTGCGCCCGAAGATCTCTCTTCCCCTAGCTAACACTCTCGCTATGATCTCAAAGCCTAGCTCGCCAAACCTGAGGAATAAGAGATACAAGAGTTTATACTAGTTCGTGCCACCGTTGCGGTGTAATACCCTACTCCAATGTGGTGTGGTGGATTGCCTTGTAGGCTGGGGATGAAAAAGTACAAGGGAAAGAACAACCTCCTGAGGAGAGGTGTTCTTTAGCTCGATGACCTTGTGTGGTTGGGGATGGTCTTAATCTCCTCTCTCGAGATGCCCGCTACGTTGGTGGCTAAGTCCTATTTATATAGGCCCGGGTTCTCTTCCCAAATATTAGGTAGGAAGGGATCCCACAATGTCCAATTTGAAGGGGGACAGCTAGTACAAGTTATCCTGAAAAAAGGTGGTCTTCGCCTGCCAAAGGCTCTGGTGGTGACGCTGTCTTGGGCTCCGTGATGACCTCCGTCTTGCCGTCCTGCTGGTCTTTGTCTCGTTGCACCGATATGGAAACCTTTTCCTGACGCCTCGGGACTCCTCGCATGTGCCTACCTCTTAAGAAAAGAGGAAACTGGCACTCTGCGCCCGCTAGCGCCCGCCTGGCCTTGGTCGTCATGGCTCACGTCACGGAAACCTCACGAGGTTCCCCCAGGCCTTGATCTCTCTACTCCTTGCGAGACAGCTTAGTGAGGCTGCCCCTGAGGAGGTCTTGAGTCGTCTGCCTCGCGAGGCTTGGCCCCTCGTCAGGGTCTTGAGTGTTGGTTGACGAAGATGGGCAGTACAAGGCCGCTAGTGGAGCAACACCCTTGGCCGTAGGCAGGCAAGTCTGGGTACCCCCATTCCCAGGACGCCGACAATTTGAAGGACCAACATGCAGATCAGAGGGACCAAGATCAAGCCAAGGAAGCAGGATATTGTCAAGAGAAAAGGCTCCCTTGCCGGGCAGGTGATCCCGGCAAGGGGCGAGGCCACACCCAGAAGCAGAAAACCAAGGCACCCCGGCAGGGCCTGCCGGGTCTCACGGAGGCAAAACTATCTCACCAGAGACTGGTACAATGACGTGTTGTACAAACGGTTTTCAACCCTTTTTTGTGACGGCATTTGGAACCGTCGCCAAGTGAGTGTGGGCGATATGGGGGTCCTTCCCACACGACCCAAAATCATCAGGGATAGGCCCTCCTAGGACAAAGGCTAGGGCCGTGTGCGATCGAGCGAGCCATCGAAACCCAATCATTTTCGTAGGTATGTACATCCCACTTGGTAATCCGAGAAAAACATTTCCGTAGGTATGTACATCCCACACGGTGCATCCCAGAAAATCATTTCCGTAGGTATGTACATACCACACGGTGAATCCCAGAAAATCATTTCCGTAGGTATGCACATCCCACATGGTGAATCTTAGAAAAACATTTCCGTAGGTATGTATATCACACATACTTCTTTGTGTGGAAATGTTTGTGCAAGGTGGCCTAACGTAAACAGTTCGCTGCTGGAAGCCATGTGTGATTGTTAGTTGATCAAACACGCCTACTTTCTAGAAACCGTGCGGGTTGTTTGAGTTCATCGCCCACGGTGCTGTCTGAGTAACCATCTGCAATAGAAAACCCCAATAAGCAGGGTAATTAGCCTATTATTGATAATCCATGTACTAATCAAACTAATATTTCTTATAAAACATGCCAAATATTTCATATCCTTATAAAAGAAACCAGGATTTCATAATCGAATTATATCAGATAGCTTCAACACTTAGTTACTCCATTACACAACAACACCAAGTTCCACATGCAGCACAAAAACCTTTGGAAAGTAGCACCATAAACGGTAAATAGAAAGATGAATCTCATCTGGGAAACTGCAGAAGAAGAAGGCAAATATTGAGCCTTCAATGATGTTGATTGTCTTTGCAACTGTAGGCCAGCGGCTATGGATAATTGCCTGCCCAACCTTCGTCCTCTTCAGCAAGACTTCAATATTGTACCATGGGTGTTGAATGAATACCTTCCTCACCTCTTGACCATGCAGGTGGTTTGAGAGGTAATCATCGGTGAACTGCTTTACAAAGTACTGAAAATAAAGCTATGCATAAATCGCTGTTGTAAATTTTGAAATGGCGCAAGGGGTAAAAACAAGGTAAATGAGTTGGTACCATTCTATAGTTGAATGATGTCTTCTTCATTGTGCAAACAAAGATCTTGTTGTTATCCGTCGCAAGTTTGTTCGTCCTAACAATCTTTCTGAGTTTCCTGACTTGACTAATATTCATGGACATCTCATTTCCCCAATTACAAAATGGGTCGAACAATGGGCCTAAGCCTCTGACAGCAGGACCTACATGTGCAGGACCAAATTGTAAGAAAAATAAATATTAGAATGATTCCTGCAACTGCACAGTAATGTGCTATTAGCCAAAGGACCCTGCTTGAACAAACCTCGATGGTAAACTGCAGCGTCTCCCATTGTTTCCCTGCAACACACATAAGGAAGATCTTGATCAGGTCAAGTGAGAGTTGCTATACTATCAGTAGAATATGTATTGAGTACAGCCAAATTCGATTGGTGTCACATGCATAGCAATACAAAATTGTACCCACAACAAATGAAAATCAAATTGCAGAACTGAACCAAATAGTTAAATGGATAGTAGACCAAATGAACCAAAATAGTTAACTGAGCACAACATTGTATAATAGAAACATGTACTAGAAGATAAGAAAGTTAACAAAACAAAAGAATGCTTGAGAACAGTACTATGAAATGTACCAATTGTTGGACCAAAGTGTTAAGTGAACATTACATTTTAGAGGACCAAACTGTTAACTGAACATCAGATAGTGAAAGTGCAACTATCCCTGGGTGGTTTTGGTAATTACTAACAACATATAGCTCATTGAACTAATACTATTTCAAGATGATCATTTCAGAAAGTTTAATGATTGGCATGGCATGGATTAGGAATGTGGACCCATCAATGCTAAGGACATACATTTCCTCAAGCTCAAGACTCTACATCTTCATTTTAGTGATCCAAGATCACATTGAGTACATAGGAAAAGCCAATACTATTAAAAGGGGATGAGGTGTTTCTTAATGACTTACTTGCTAAAAATGCTTTGTGATATGCTCCAAAAGCCCTAATCCACTTTCTCATATCCACATATGTCCCAAACCAAAAGTCAAACTCGGCCCCACCGAAATGTTCTATCTGACGACACCGAGTTCACTTTACATAGCCACTGCCAGAAACCCTAGTCATTTTGGTCTCACCGATAGGGATCTCGGTCTCACCGAGATGCGATTGCAAACTCTCTATTTCCCTTCATAAAGTTTTGGTCCAGCCGAGATGAGCGATCGGTCCTACCGAGTTCACAATGCAAACTCTCTGTTTCCATTTCGTAACGTTTCGGGCTCACCAAAATGAGTGAATCGGTCCCACCGAGTTTGCCTGACCAACTCTCTGGTTAGCTTATTACCAAAATCGGTCCCACTGAGTTTGTGTAATCGGTCTCACCGAGATTACGTTATGCCCTAACACTAACGAAATCGGTCCCACCAAAAATTTTAATGTTCACATTTTGAACTGAATCGGTCTGACCGAGTTTTCTGATTCGGTCCCATCGAGTTTGGTGAATTGCGTGTAACGGTTAGATTCTGTGTGGAGGCTATATATACCCCTCCACCCTTCCTTCGTTAGAAAGGAGAGCTATCAGAACATGCCTACACTTCAGAATTCATTTTCTGAGAGAGAACCACCTATTCATGTGTTGATACCAAGATATTCCATTCCAACCATATGAATCTTGATCTCTAGCCTTCCCCAAGTTGCTTTCCACTCAAATCATCTTTCCAAGAAATCCAAATCTGTTTGAGAGAGTTCAGTGTTGGGGAGACTATCATTTGAAGCACAAGAGCAAGGAGTTCATCATCAACACACCATCTATTACCTTTTGGAGAGTGGTGTCTCCTATATTAGTTAGGTGTCACTTGGGAGCCTCCGACAAGATTGTGGAGTTGAACCAAGGAGTTTGTACGGGCAAGGAGATCGCCTACTTTGTGAAGAGCCCTCCGTGGACCCTTCATGGGTAGAGCCCTCCGTGGACTCATGCAACTGTTACCCTTCGTTGGTTGAAGTCTCCATCAACGTGGATGTACGATAGCACAACCTATCGAAACCATGCCAAAAATCTCCGTGTCTACACTGTGTTTGCTCCCTCCAAACTCCTCCCTTTACCTTCTTATGCAAATGCTTTATATTCCGCTGCTATACTCTTAGACTTGCATGTGTAGGTTGATTGCTTGACTTGTGCTAAGTGCTAAAATCTGCCAAGACTTAAAATTGGGAAAAGGCTAGATTTTTATTTGGTCAAGTAGTCTAATCACCCCCCTCTAGACATACTTTCAATCCTACAAGTTGTATCAGAGCTTTGGTCTCCATTAGCCTTGATTTCTATAGCTTTCGGTGATCGTACCCTTGGTTTCACAACCTAGGATAGTATGGCGTCTAGCGAGGGAAATTACCACCGTAGAGGTCCTTACATTGATGGTACTAATTTTGCTAGTTGGAAGCACAAGATGAAAATGCATATTCTTGGACATAACCCCGCCGTTTGGGCTATTGTGTGCATTGGCTTGCAAGGTGAATTATTTGATGGGAGAGAACCGAACCGTGAAGCTAGTGCGGAAGACTTGAAGATGTTGCAATACAATGCTCAATCTTGCGATATCCTGTTCAACGGATTGTGCCCCGAAGAATTCAACAAAATCAGCCGTCTTGAGAATTCAATGGAAATTTGGGATACTTTGATTGATATGCATGAGGGTACCGACTCCGTCAAGGAATCCAAATTGGATGTGCTTCGAAGTCAACTTGACAAGTTCAAAATGAAGGATGGTGAAGGTGTCGCCGAAATGTACTCTAGGCTTGCTCTCATCACAAATGAGATTGTCGGCTTAGGAAGTGAAGAGATGACCGATAGATTCATTATCAAGAAGATCCTAAGAGCCTTGGATGGAAAATATGATACCATGTGCACATTAATCCGAATGATTCCCATCTACAAAGACCTCAAGCCAACGGAAGTCATTGGAAGAATTGTTGCTCATGATATGTTACTCAAGGATAAGGAAGAGCTTCACAACAAGTCAAGTGGTGCTTACAAAGCCTCATGTGATGCTCCTACATCATCAAGTGAGAAACAAGCCTTCAATGAAGAATTGAGCCTAATGGTGAAGAACTTCAACAAGTTCTACAAGAGTAGAAGCAAAGAAAGAAGTTCCAAGTTAAGGTCCTAAAATGACAAAAGATCTTTGAGTCGTGAATGAAATTGCTACAATTGTGGAAGACCCAGACACTACTCCAATGAGTGTACCCCCCCCTACAAAAGAAGAGAATATTCACCCAAGAGGAGAGGTAGAAAAGAAGAATCACCACCAAGAGAGAGAAGGAGTAGAGATGATCATTATGAACGAAGAGCATCACGGAATAGCGAGGATTTGGAAAGGAAGGACAAGACATCAAGGAGCTACACAAAATGAAGATATCAAGCTCATGTTGGTGAATGGGTATCCGGCTCCGACTCCGACAATCGCTCCAAGAGAAGTTATCACCCCGACTCTGAATATCCTCAAGATGAAGGTGTTGCCGGTCTAGCACTTGTGTCAACCAACTCCTATGACATATTTGACTCACCAAATGAAGGAATTGGAAGATGCTTCATGGCTAAAGGCCCAAAGGTATCACACCCCAAGTATGTTGATTTCAATAGTGATGAAGATGATTTGCTAGGTGATGATGATTTACTTGTTGACAACTCTAGTGATGAAAACTATGATGAACATGCTATTAATCGTGCTAATCAAGATAAAACAAATGATGATGATAAGAAGGAGATCGAGCGTCTAACTGAAGAGCTCAACACTCTTAAGTTAGCTCATGAAACTACCTTGGAAAATCATCGAGAGCTTTTAAAGACTCGTGAGAAGTTACATTTTGAAAAAGCTCTACCTTGAGCAAGAGCATGGGTTCTTAAAAGCAGTCAATGATGACCTTCACAAGAAAAGTTCTTCTTACATTGACAAGCGTTTACCCTTGTCTACTTACATGCCACAAGTTAAATCTAGCAACAAGAGTAAGAAACATTCTTCTTCTAGTAGTAACAATAATCATGTTAAATCCAATGTTGTTGCTTCTAGTAGTTCTCTTGATTCCACTAATAATTCTCTTAGAGAAGTTACACTTTCTCAAGAAAATAGCTTATTGAAGGGAATTATAGAGAAAGGTGTTTACAAGAGCCTTGCCGGGAGTAAGCAATTTGAGGAAATTGTACTCAAGCAAGGAAGGCAGCAGAAGAATCAAGGTATTGGTTTTGAACGGAAGTTCAATGCCAATGGAGTTGAGTGAGAAGAAGATCAATACCCCAAGACAAAGTTTGTTCCTCAACAAGATAATTATGATCCTACTTCTTTCCAAGGGACACAAGCTCAAGACGTTCTTCCACCAAAAGACCACAAGCAAAAATGGAAGGACAAGCTTCAAGAGGAGATTGATGCATTTGAAGAAGCTCCTAAGGCCTTGGTCAAGTGGGTTCCCAAGATTACATCAAGTTTTACTTCATCAAGTACGACTACAACTCCAAGGATTCCCATCAAGATGATGTGGTTCCCGAAGAAGAAGAACTAGAGAGTTCTTGAGGGTGACTCCACCAACATACTTCACTCATATCATTTTGCCGAGGACAAGTGCAAAAAATGTCCACATCTTGCACTAGTTCAAGGAGTCACAAACCCTCTTGTTGGTAAGACATGGGAAAAGGTAACCTATTGCCTTCATGGACATCATCATGTGTGAACATAACTCTATGTCTATGGATATCCTTGTTTGTTCCTTGTGGGACTAACCCTTGTACGTATTGAAAGTGCAACTCACTCTAATGGATTGCTCCAAATGATCTACATCAACATTGAGCATCCACACCTTCAACACCTACCTGAAGTCATCATCGACAAAACCCAAGGTTAGTTTGTAACGCCCTCGATGCGACTATAGCTCCCACGTGTCGAGGCACGACTTAGAGACATAATCGCATTGAAGGCATATGTCGCAAGTTAGGCAATCTTCACAACATCCCATGTAATATGATAATAAAAGGGAAGATAACATAGTTGGCTTACACTCGCCACGTCAATCAAGTACATTAATAACATTACATCAACCAAAACACTGATGGCCCGACTACGGCGCCAAATAAAAGAGAACCCAACATGCGACACAGTCCCAATCACCCCCAACTGGGCACCACTACTGATCATCGGGAAAGGAAACATAGTATCATTGAGAGTCTTCATCGAAATCCCACTTGAGCTCATACGCATCTCCTGGAGCGGAATCATCGGGCCCTGCATCTGGTGTAATAGCAATCTGTGAGCCACAGGGACTCAGCAATCTCGCACCCTCATGATCAAGACTATTCAAGCTTATAGGTAAGGCAAGGTAAAATATGAGTGGAGCTGCATGCGACTAGCACGTATGGTGGCTAACTTATTCGGAAGAGAGAGCGAGAAGAGGAGGCAAAGCGCGAGCGAGAAACTAGAGAGCAACCTGCGCAAACATTACTCCAACACCGTGTCCACTTCCCGGACTCCGCCGAGAAGAGGCCATCATGGCAACACACTCAGTTGATTCATTTTAATTAAGTTAAGGTTCAAGTTATCTACAACCGGACATTAACAAATTCCCATCTGCCCATAACCGCGGGCACGGCTTTCGAAAGTTCAATCCCTGCAGGGGAGTCCCAACTTAGCCCATGACAAGCTCTCACGGTCAACGAAGGAATAGACCTCCTCCCAAGACGTTCCGATCAGACTCGGTATCTCGGTAATTCAAGACAACTCCGACAATGGTAAAACAAGTCCAGCAACACCACCCGCTGTGCCGACAAATCCCGATAGGAGCTGCACATATCTCGTTCTCAGGGCACAGCGGATAAGCTAAGCGTACGGGAGCCAACGTAACCCAAGTTGCCAAGGGACGGCCCCGCACGGTGCTCTAGGTTGGACAAACACTCAGAGGAGCACTGGCCTGAGGGGGTTAAAATAGATGACCCTTGAGTCCGCGAAACCCAAGGGAAAAGGCAAGGTGGAAAATGGTAAAACCAAGGTTGGGCATTGCTGGAGGAGTTTTATTCAAGGCGGACTGTCAAGGGGTTCACATTATAACCCAACCGCATAAGGAACGCAAAAATCCGGGAACATAACACCGATATGACGAAAACTAGGGCGGCAAGAGTGGAACAAAACACTAGGCGAGAGGCCGAGCCTTCCACCCTTTACCAAGTATATAGATTCATTAAGATAACATAGCAATATAATGATATCCCAACAAGTAAATAAATGTTCCAACAAGGAACGACCTCCAATCTTCACCTGCAACTAGCAACGCTATAAGAGGGGCTGAGCAAAGCGGTAACATAGCCAATCAACGGTTTGCTAGGGCAATGGTGGGTTAGAGGTTTGACATGGGAATTTGGAAGGATTGCAAGCAAGTGGTAGGCATCGTAGCAATGGCATAGCAAAAGAGCGAGCAAACTAGCATAGCAAAGATAGTAGTGATTTCGAGGGTATGATCATCTTGCCTGCACAGTTGTCAGAGTTGACTGGATCCTCAAAAGCAAACTCAACGGGCTCCTCGTTGGCGAACTCGTCTCCCGGCTCTACCCAAACAAGAAAAACAAGCAACAAGGATACATTCAACCACGTGCAAACTCAAACAACACGATGCAAAGATGATATGCTATGCGGGATGCGATTGGGGATGCAAAATGCAAGATATGACAGGAAATGCATGAACCTGGCCCCAGCTTGGAATTCCAAGGGTTCCACTGGAAAGATGAGATGAAATCGCTTGAAAACGATATAAGGAACGCCGGAATCGGAGTTACGGTTTGGAAATGGCAAGCGATTCAAATATGACACCGGTCTGCGATTTATAGCAAGTAGGCATCTAAATGCAATGAGATGAACATGCTACAGCACCCAAACAAAACAACAAAATACATGGAAGGGATGCACAAAAGATGCTTAACAAAATCCTAGCACTGAGCTACGGCCAATTCATCCATTAGGAGGTTCAAACAAGCATGGCAAAAACGCAAATGGTAAAACAGATCTCAGACTGGGTGAAATTAACACTTGTCTGGAATTTCAGATCATAATGCCCTCTTTGGAGCAACAAAACAACATGCTACGGGACCTGAACATAACAAAGAAAGACATGGCATGGAGCTACTCAACAAGCTTAACAAAAGTCCCTTAGTGACCTTGAGGCAAAAGGGATCAAAAAATATACAAACAAGCACACGAGCATAGCAAAAACACAATCAGTTTTCAGACTTAGTGAAAACTGGGACATGCTGAAACATAACTCACGAAGGCATGTTTACGAGCTCGATGCACTCAGTACGTTGCAAGTCATGGCAAGCAAAGCATACATCCCTAAAGAAGGCTCAAAATAAAAGGTAGACATGGCAAGAACAATGGCATAGCATGCACGGATCAACTACAATAACATCGGCAAAATCGCAAACAAGTTGACGATCTGCCCAGATTCACAACGAAGCAAAAGTAGAGCTCGATTGACTCAAGCTAGGGTGCTCCATAATTGCAAACAAAGACATGGATGGATAGAGCACTACAATATTAACAAAACTCCCTTGCTGATCATCCTCAAAAGAGACACGGGTCACTAGGAAACCACAAGAACATATGGCTTCATGAACTAAACAATCCCAGGACTTGGTGAAATTACTAAGTCCCTGAAAACAGGATTAGCAAGTGCACCACTTCGCAAGCTTGCACAAGTCACCACACACATCCTAAAAATACATGGGTTGCACCTCTGGATATATGACAAAACCCTTAACAAAACATATGAAGAACTCACGGGCATAGCATGCACACATTAATCATGACAAAAATGACAAAAGTGCTAAACGGAGTAACAGATCTGACAATTAACTCAAGTAGCCCTCTTCTAACAGCATTTCGGGCATCAAGATGAGCTCAAATGAAAATGATGCAATGGAATTAAGTGACATTTTGATATGCTACATGCATGAATCGGAGCTACGGATGCAAAGTTAAGGAGCCGCGAACATGGGCACTTGGAGTAAAATTTCATGACTTAGCAAAAAAAACAACCTCGCGAAAAATTAGGGTTTACTGTAGCCGTCTTCGATCCGATCTGGATCGGGGCGCGTGGAGCCTGAGGATCGCCGGCGAGCCTTGCCGGCTCCGGCGAGCGAAGAAGCAGCGGGGAGGCGCGGGTCCGGTCGGTGGGGGCGGCGGTTGGCGGCGCCGGGCCCGGCTCCGGTCGCCGGAGTCCCGCGGAGGGGCGGAGGCGGCTCCGGGCGGCGGCGAACTCCGGCAGGCGAGGCGGCGGGGAGGGGAAGAGGCGGCACGGGTGGGCGCCTCAGGCCCCGCTCGGTGGCGGGGAGGGCCGCGCGTGGGCCTCGCGGGCCTGGCGCGGTCGGCGGCGAAGCGGTCCCCCGCGGGACAGGTGGCGCGACGCGGTTGGGCGGCGGTGGCGGCGGACGTTGTCCGGCTCCGCCCGGACACGTCCGGAGCAGCGGATCTGGGATTTTTTTAGGGTTAGGGGGGAGAGGATCCGCGAATTGGAATGGGGGGTGTATATATAGGCATAGGGGAAGCTAGGAGAGTCCAAATGAGGTGCGGTTTTTGGCCACGCGATCGTGATCGAACGCTCTAGGACATGGAGCAGAGTTTGGTGGGTTTTGGGCCAAATTGGAGGGGTGTTGGGCTGCAACACACACGAGGCCTTTTCGGTCCCTCGGTTAACCGTTGGAGTATTAAACGAAGTCCAAATGGTACGAAACTTGGCAGGCGGTCTACCGGTAGTGAACCAAGGCCGCTTGGCAAGTCTCGGTCCAATCCGGAAACGTTTAATCTCCACACACGAAAGAAAGCTAGAAACGACCACCGAAGGAGAACGAAGCGCCGGAATGCAAAACGGACAACGCGGAAAATGCTCGAATGCATGAGACGAACACGTATGCAAATGCAATGCACATGATGACATGATATGAGATGCATGACAACGACAACAACACATGGAGACAAAACCCGAACCCGAGGAAATAAATAACTTAATGCCGGAAACGGCAAGAGTTGGAGTACAAATAGGGAAGGTTACATCCAGGGTGTTACAACACTCCACCACTACGAAAGGATCTCGTCTCGAGATCTAGGACTGAAACAACGCCGGGTACTTAGAACGGAGGTGATCCTCGCGTTCCCAGGTAGCTTCACGGTCGGAATGGTGTGACCACTTGACTTTGAGAAATTTGATTGCCTTGTTGCGAGTCTTGCGTTCAGTCTCTTCAAGAATAGCAACTGGGTGCTCACGATAGGAGAGATCTTCTTGGAGCTCAATGTCCTTGAATTTGACGGTGCGGTCAGGAGTCTTGAAGCACTTTCGAAGCTGAGAGACATGGAACACGTCATGAACATTTGCAAAGTTTGAAGGAAGCTCGAGTTGATAGGCGAGGTCGCCTCTCTTGCTGACAATCTTCAAAGGTCCGACGTATCTAGGGGCAAGCTTCCCTTTGATACCGAAGCGACGAGTACCTTTCATAGGAGAGACACGGAGGTAAACATGATCTCCGATCTCGAAAGCCAAATCACGGTGCTTACTATCATAGTAGCTCTTCTGGTGGGATTGTGCTGCTTTAAGGTTATCGCGAATGACTTTGCACATTTCTTCTGCTTCTGTGATTAAGTCATTACCCAAAAGCTGACGTTCACCGGTTTCAGACCAGTTGAGAGGGGTACGGCACTTCCTGCCATACAGAATTTCAAAAGGGGCCTTGCCCGAACTTGCTTGAAAACTATTGTTGTAGGAGATTTCAGCATAAGGAAGACAATCCTCCCACTTCATGCCGAAGGAGATCACACAAGCCCTGAGCATATCTTCAAGAATCTAGTTGACACGCTCGACTTGACCGCTTGTTTGAGGATGGAAAGCTGTGCTGAAGCGGATGTTGGTGCCCATGGCCTTCTGAAAAGAATCCCAAAACTTCAAGGTAAAGATGCTGCCACGGTCTGAAGAGATCACTTGAGGAATACCGTGCAGAGAGACAATGCGAGAGGTATAGAGTTCCGCCAATTGAGCTGCAGTGATCGACTCTTTGATAGGCAGAAAGTGAGCCACTTTGGTGAGTTTGTCGATGACAACGAATATAGCATCATTGCCACGCTTGGACTTTGGAAACCCAGTCACGAGGTCCATCTCAATGTGGTCAAACTTCCATTCTGGAATGGTAAGAGGTTGGAGGAGACCTGCTGGCCTTTGGTGTTCTGCCTTCACTCTTCTACAGACATCACATTCATTCACTAATTCAGCAATCTCGCACTTCATTCGAGTCCACCAATCGGCTTGCTTGAGGTCCTGATACATCTTCGTGCTCCCAGGGTGGATGGAGAGGAGAGAATTGTGAGCCTCGTTCATGATCACTTTACGGAGGTCACCTTTGGGCACAACAATACGATCCTCGAAGAAGATAGTGTCCTTGTCATCAAGGCGGTAGCACTTGTACTTGGACTGACTCTTGGCAATCCCAATCTTCACCTTTTTCACCATAGCATCAAGAAGCTGGGCTTGGCGAATCTGGTCTTCTAAGGTAGGAGAGACATGAAGGTTGACGAGGAAACCTTGAGGAAAAACTTGCAGATTAAGTTTGCGGAAAGCTTCACAAAGCTCGGGTTGATAAGGCTTAAGAATCAGACTGTTGCAGTAAGCTTTCCTGCTCAAAGCGTCAGCAATCACATTAGCCTTGCCTGGAGTGTACTCAATACTCCGATTATACTCTTGAATCATTTCGACCCATCGAGTTTGCCTGAGGTTGAGATTATGCTGATTTAAGATGTACTTGAGACTCTTGTGATCAGTGAAAATGTCCACTTTTCTTCCCAATAGAAGATGTCTCCAAGTCAAAAGAGCATGCACAACTGCCGCCAACTCGAGATCATGAGTGGGGTAGTTCTTCTCATTAGGCTTCAACTGGCGAGATGTATAAGCAACAACTTTCTTCTCTTGCATCAATACTGCGCCAACACCTTGGAGAGAGGCATCACAAAAGACCTCGTACGGCTTGGATTCATCAGGCGGAGTCAGAACTGGAGCAGTGATCAACTTCTCTTTCAAAGTGTTGAAAGCAATATCACACTCCGGAGACCAAACGTACTTGACGTGCTTCTGAAGAAGATTAGAGAGAGGCTTCGCGATCTTAGAAAAGTTTTCAACGAATCTTCGGCAATAGCTTGCGAGACCGAGAAAACTGCGGAGTTGCTTCATGTTCTGAGGAGGATCCCAATTCACAATTGCAGACACCTTCTCAGGATTCACAGCAATGCCCTTGGCAGAGATGATATGACCAAGATAAAGAACCTCATCGAGCCAAAATTGACATTTGGAGAACTTGGCGTAGAACTGATGTTCTCTGAGCTTATCAAGAACCAAACGCAAGTGTTTGGCATGATCTTCCTTGTTCTTCGAGAAAACCAGAATGTTGTCGAGGTAGACCAAAACAAAGTCATTGGTGTAGGCGTTGAAGATGAAGTTCATCATGCGAGAGAACGTCGGAGGAGCGTTGGCGAGACCAAAAGACATGACAGTGTATTCATATGAACCAAAGCTTGTTCTGAATGCTGTCTTGGGAATATCTTCTTCACGAATGCGAATCTGATGATAGCCCATAGAGAGATCAAGCTTGGAGAATACTTGGGCACCTTTGAGTTGTTCGAACAGCTCATTGATGTTGGGAAGTGGATATTTGTTCTTGATGGTGTTCTTGTTCACTGGACAGTAATCAACACAAAGTCTGTCCGTTCCATCCTTCTTCTTCACAAAAAGAACACCACAACCCCACGGAGAAGAACTAGGCCGGATGAGACCCATTTTCTCTTGCATATCAAGTTGCTTCTTCAGCTCCTTCAACTCTTCAGGTCCGAGCTTGTAAGGATGTTTGCACACAGGTTCCGTGCCGGGATCAAGATCAATAACGAATTCAACTGGCCGGTGCAGAGGCATTCCTGGAAGCTCTTCTGGAAAGACGTCTTGATATTCGCAAACGACTGGAATTTGAGAGATGGCATCCAATTCACCCTTCTCATTGAGAGAAAACAGACGAATGGTATCATCACGAGCGGCAAAGACAATCACATCCTCAGACGAATGAGTCAATTGAATCCGCCTGGCTGCACAATCAAGGTGAGCCTTGTGTTTAGAAAGCCAATCCATTCCGAGAATAAGATCAATATCCGAGTCACCAAGAACATTTGGAGAGGACAAGAACTTATAGTCACCCAAAGTGATAGTAACATCCGGAACGCATACTCGAGATGTCATTTGACGGGCCGGAGAGACGATAGCCAACGGCTTCGGCAACACTTGAGTAACAAAATCATGCTTAGATGCGAAAGGTCTCGAGATGAAACAATGCGATGCACCAGTGTCAAAAAGAACTTTTGCGGGAATATCATTAACAGGAAGGTTACCCATGATCACATCTGACGAGTCCTCTGCCTGAGCTGCATTCATCAAATTGACCTTGGCATGCTTGGGGGTTATGCTTGACCACAGCTGTACTTTCCGATCTGACAGGAGGAGGAGGAGGAAGACGCCTCTGGTTGAAACACTTGTTGGCATAGTGACCCTTCTGTTGGCACTTGTTGCACGTGACCTTAGAAAGCGGATGGTGATACGGAGCACTTGATCTTGGAGCTTGAGACGAAGTCTTGTTCTGAAAGCCATGGTTGGGTGGGTGGGAAGAACCACTGCCACCTTTGCTCTTCTGCTGATACGTCTAATGAAATGGAGGAGGAGGAAGCCAAAACATCTGCTGCTTGGCCACTTGAGTAGAGGAAGAAGGAGTAACATCTCTAACTCGCTTCTTGGAAGCATCACACCTCAACTGAGCAGCCTCTTGCTTTAGTGCCATGTTGTACAACTCGTCGTATCTCAAGGGCTCAAAGAGAACAAGAGCGAGCTGAATTTCTTCTCTGAGACCACCCCTGAACTGATATATCATGCTCTTCTCATCAGGGACGTCCTGCTTGGCGAAGCAGGCGAGCTTCTGAAACAACTTGTTGTAGTCATAGACAGACAAAGAACCTTGCTTCAGATGGCGGAATTCCTCACGCTTGCTTTCAACCACGCTCTGCGGAATATGATGAGCTCGGAAATCCCGACGGAAATCATCCCAAGTGATAACACGTCCAAGTCTGGAGTCCTTGTACTGCTGGAACCATTCTGCATCTTGATCTTTGAGTTGGAAGGAAGAGAACTTGACAAAGTCCTCAGGCCTGACGTTACTGCACTCGAAATGCTTACACAGATCCACAAGCCAATCGTCAGCATCGGTTGCCTCAACACAATTGCTGAAAGTCTTTGGCCCGTTAGCAAGGAACTGGTTGAGTGTAGCAAAGTGACTCTGATTGCTGCCTTGATTCCCTTGACTGCCTTGATTGCGCTCTTGAAGAATTTGCATGATCAACTGGGTGTTTGCATTGGTTGCGGCCATCACAGCTTGCCATGCCTCCGGAGCAGGTGGAGGTGGTGGCGGATCAGGATTCGGAGTCGTGCACGTTGGAGGAGCCATCCTGAAGAGGTTGACCACCATTAGCACATTGACAGATAAATATTGAAGCTGAATCCAACGGAATGAAAATTGCAACATATAGTCTTCACATCCGAACAAAATGAACGAATGCATTCCTCTTGAAATGGTCACATATCCATAAATTGAGAAGCCACGTAGAATTAAGGTAGAGAAATAAATCAACAAGGTACGGATCAAGAACGAATAATCGGTAAGAAATCCCAATCTCAAACCAATATCCGTGGAAGAAGAACTACAGCTACTAGAATTCCCACCTATGAAACTCCCGAACCTTTCCGGTTATGCAATCAGGTGTTGGGGATATAGGGGAAGCATAATATCTCACCCAAACTAGCAAATCCTACATCCAGCTGTATCCATCCTTCAACACATAACCAAGAAACCTTCGGAAACCATCTACCTCAACCTTTGAAAAGCATCCGTTATACAAGTTATGGCGATACTCCCGAACTCCCGCCCCAGTACTGGGTGGCGTCGAGGTTATCTCACCAACGAACTGCATAAAAGAGATTTTCGATGTCGGCGTACTAGACTCAGTTATTCCAGAACTACAATGATACAATTATGATGACAACACCTCAGAGCTCAACTCCCCGGGACACTTCCACTAAACCCCTGACAGGAGGCACCAAGACAATGTTCTCATCATAAAACCATCGGAACGATTCCAAGATACCCGCGTGATCCTAAAATTTTTTTTAGTGAAATTTGAGAAGAGAAGAGTCAAAACTCTATGTCAGGATGCCTTATCAGAGCGATGAGGAGACTGGGAAGTAAAAGAATTCCTAAGCTCTCCGATATATAATTCCTAAAGACTCAAAACATTTTTTTCTAGACACAACTCGGCCACTAAAACGATCAAGCAATGGGGCTCCTAAGGTCGGGGAAGGCTCTGATTATCAACTTGTAACGCCCTCGATGCGACTATAGCTCCCACGTGTCCAGGCACGACTTAAAGACATAATATCAATGAAGGCATATGTCGCAAGTTAGGCAATCTTCACAACATCCCATGTAATATGATAATAAAAGGGGAGATAACATAGTTGGCTTACACTCGCCACGTCAATCAAGTACATCAATAACATTACATCAACCAAAACACTCATGGCCCGACTAGGACGCCAAAATAAAAGAGAGCCCAACATGCGACACGGTCCCAATCACCCCCAACTGGGCACCACTACTGATCATCGGGAAAGGAAACATAGTATCATTGAGAGTCTTCGTCGAACTCCCACTTGAGCTCATACGCGTCTCCTAGAGCGGAATCATCGGGCCCTGCATCTAGTGTAATAGCAATCTGTGAGCCACAGGGACTCAGCAATCTCACACCCTCGTGATCAAGACTATTCAAGCTTATAGGTAAGGAAAGGTAAAATATGAGTGGAGCTGCAGCAAGCGACTAGCACGTATGGTGGCTAACTTATTCGGAAGAGAGAGCGAGAAGAGGAGGCAAAGCGCGAGCGAGAAACTAGAGAGCAACCTGCGCAAACATTACTCCAACACCGTGTCCACTTCCCGGACTCCGCCGAGAAGAGGCCATCATGGCAACACACTCAGTTGATTCATTTTAATTCAGTTAAGGTTCAAGTTATCTACAACCGGACATTAACAAATTCCCATCTGCCCATAACTGCGGGCACGGCTTTCGAAAGTTCAATCCCTGCAGGGGAGTCCCAACTTAGCCCATGACAAGCTCTCACGGTCAACGAAGGAATAGACCTCCTCCCAAGACGTTCCGATCAGACTCGGTATCTCGGTAATTCAAGACAACTCCGACAATGGTAAAACAAGTCCAGCAACACCACCCGCTGTGCCGACAAATCCCGACAGGAGCTGCACATATCTCGTTCTTAGGGCACAGCGGATAAGCTAAGCGTACGGGAGCCAACGTAACCCAAGTTGCCAAGGGACGGCCCCGCACGGTGCTCTAGGTTGGACAAACACTCAGAGGAGCACTGGCCCGAGGGGGTTAAAATAGATGACCCTTGAGTCCGCGAAACCCAAGGGAAAAGGCAAGGTGGAAAATGGTAAAACCAAGGTTGGGCATTGCTGGAGGAGTTTTATTCAAGGCGGACTGTCAAGGGGTTCACATTATAACCCAACCGCGTAAGGAACGCAAAAATCCGGGAACATAACACCGATATGACGGAAACTAGGGCGGCAAGAGTGGAACAAAACACTAGGCGAGAGGCCGAGCCTTCCACCCTTTACCAAGTATATAGATGCATTAAGATAACATAGCAATATAATGATATCCCAACAAGTAAATAAATGTTCCAACAAGGAACGACCTCCAATCTTCACCTGCAACTAGCAACGCTATAAGAGGGGCTGAGCAAAGCGGTAACATAGCCAATCAACGGTTTGCTAGGGCAATGGTGGGTTAGAGGTTTGACATGGGAATTTGGGAGGATTGCAAGCAAGTGGTAGGCATCGTAGCAATGGCATAGCAAAAGAGCGAGCAAACTAGCATAGCAAAGATAGTAGTGATTTCGAGGGTATCATCATCTTGCCTCCACAGTTGTCAGAGTTGACTGGATCCTCAAAAGCAAACTCAACGGGCTCCTCGTTGGCGAACTCGTCTCCCGGCTCTACCCAAACAAGACAAACAAGCAACAAGGATACAGTCAACCACGTGCAAACTCAAACAACACGATGCAAAAATGATATGCTATGCGGGATGCGATGCGGGATGCAAAATGCAAGATATGACAGGAAATGCATGAACCTGGCCCCAACATGGAATTCCAAGGGTTCCACTGGAAAGATGAGATGAAATCGCTTGAAAGCGATATAAGGAACGCCGGAATCGGAGTTACGGTTTGGAAATGGCAAGCGATTCAAATATGACACCGGTCTGCGATTTACAGCAAGTAGGCATCTAGATGCAATGAGATGAACATTCTACAGCACACAAACAAGACAACAAAATACATGGCAGGGATGCACACGAGATGCTTAACAAAAGCCTAGCACTGAGCTACGGCCAATTTATCCATTAGGAGGTTCAAACAAGCATGGCAAAAACGCAAATGGTAAAATAGATCTCAGACTTAATGGAATTTCAGATCATATAGCCCTCTTTGGACCAACAAAACAACATGCTACAGGACCTGAACATAACAAAGAAAGACATGGCATGGAGCTACTCAACAAGCTTAACAAAAGTCCCTTAGTGACCTTGAGCCAAAAGGGATCACAAAATATACTAACAAGCACACGAACATAGCAAAAACACAATCAGTTTTCAGACTTAGTGAAAACTGGGACATGCTGAAACATAACTCACGAAGGCATGTTTACGAGCTCGATGCACTCACTACGTTGCAAGTCATGGCAAGAAAAGCATACATACCTAAATAAGGCACAAAATAAAATCTAGACATGGCAAGAAAAAGGGCATAGCATGCACGGATCAACTACAATGACATCGGCAAAATCGCAAACAAGTTGACGATCTGCCCAGATTCGCAATGAAGCAAAAGTAGAGCTCGATTGACTCAAGCTAGTGTTCTCCATAATTGAAAACAAAGACATGGATGGATAGAGCACTACAATATTAACAAAACTCCCTTACTGATCATCCTCAAAAGAGGCATGGGTCACTAGGAAACCACAAGAACATATGGCTTCATGAACTAAACAATCCCAGGACTTAGTGAAATTACTAAGTCCCTGAAAACAGAATTAGCAAGTGCACAACTTTGCAAGCTTGCACAAGTCACCACACACATCCTAAAAATACATGGGTTGCACCTCTGGATAGATGACAAAACCCTTAACAAAACATATTAAGAACTCACAGGCATAGCATGCACACATTAATCATGGCAAAAATGACAAAAGTGCTAAACGGAGTAACAGATCTGACAATTAAGTCAAGTAGCCCTCTTCTAACAGAATTTTGGGCATCAAGATGAGCTCAAATGAAAATGATGCAATGTAATTAAATGATGTACTCTCTGAGATGAACATTTTGATATGCTATATGCATGAATCGGAGCTACGGATGCAAAGTTACGGAGCCGCGAACATGGGCACTTGGAGTAAAAATTTCAGGACTTTGCAAAAAAAACCTCCCGAAAAATTATGGTTTACTGTAGCTGTCTCGGATCTGATCTGGATCGGGGCGCGCGGAGCCCGAGGATCGCCGGCGAGCCTTGCCGGCTCCGGCGAGCGAAGAAGCAGCGGGGAGGCGCGTGTCCGGTCGGTGGGGGCGGCGGCTGGCGGCGCCGGGCCCGGCTCCGGTCGCCGAAGTCCCGCGGCGGGGCGACGAGCTCCGGGCGGCGGCGGCTCCGGGCGGCGGCGAACTCTGGCCGGCGAGGCGGCGGGGAGGGGAAGAGGCGGCACGGGCGGGCGCCTCAGGCCCGGCTCGGCGGCGGGGAGGGCCGCGCGTGGGCCTCGCGGGCCTGGCGCGGTCGGCGGCGAAGCGGTCCCCCGCGGGACAGGTGGCGCGACGCGGTTGGGCGGCGGTGACGGCGGACGTTGTCCGGCTCCGCCCGGACACGTCCGGAGCGGCGGATCTGGGATTTTTTTTAGGGTTAGGGGGAGAGGATCCGCGAATTGAAATGGGGGGTGTATATATAGGCATAGGGGGAGCTAGGAGAGTCCAAATGAGGTGCGGTTTTCGGCCACGCGATCGTGATCGAACTCTCTAGGACATGGAGCAGAGTTTGGTAGGTTTTGAGCCAAATTGGAGGGGTGTTGGGCTGCAACACACACGAGGCCTTTTCGGTCCCTCGGTTAACCGTTGGAGTATCAAACGAAGTCCAAATGGTATGAAACTTGGCAGGCGGTCTACCGGTAGTAAACCAAGGCCGCTTGGCAAGTCTTGGTCCAATCCGGAAACGTTTAATCCCCACACACGAAAGAAAGCTAGAAACGACCACCGGAGGAGAACAAAGCGCCGGAATGCAAAACGGACAACGGGGAAAATGCTCGAATGCATGAGACGAACACGTATGCAAATGCAATGCACATGATGACATGATATGAGATGCATGACAACGAAAAAAACACACGGAGACAAAACCCGAACCCGAGGAAATAAATAACTTAACGCCGGAAACGGCAAGAGTTGGAGTACAAATAGGGAAAGTTACATCCGGGGTGTTACATAGTTCATCCCTATTAGGGGGATATCACATCTAGGGGGAGCTTTACTCTAATCAATTGAGTTAAAGCAACTCTAATGGTGTGAACACAACAACGCTTTATGTAAAAGTGGTAACTCCACTTGTGCTTAAATGATGAGTATGACCTACGATCAAATGTTCTCATTTGACTCTAAGTCAATATACTCATATATAGATGACCTAGTCATCGCCAATTGCTTCATAGATGCTAGAGTGTTTGTGCATGCTTTGCCACATATTTCATTTGCAATTTTATTGTGTGAGCATGTTGATTGCATATTTTGCTCATTCGAGGACATCCACTTGTTGTTTTGATTGTTTCGCTCTTTCTCTTTTGCCAAGTGGATGGACAAGAATGCCTAAGAACCTCCTCTAGCTATCTATGCTTTTCTCGTCTCAAACTCTATTCATGCTACATCACAAAGTTTGATCAAGTTAGATTCGAACCACTCCGTGTGAGGAGCACTCGGAGTTCTCGATTCGTCATAGACTTAAACTTCCAAAACCTCTCTGTGCATTTTGGTCTGACCGATCCATCCATTTCAGTCACACCGAGTTCACTGATTTGATCTAGGTTTTCAATCTCGGTGCAACCGATTTGAACTTTTCGGTCACACCGAGTTGCAGTAAATGCTTGCGATTCTGCATATCGGTGCCCCTGAGTTGTTCCACTCGGTCACACCGACATGGTCAGGATATATATACCCACGGGTGAGATTTTGGAAATTTCTTCAAACCTCCTCAGCCGTGCGTGTCCTGCTCTGCTGCCTCAGGTCTCCGGATCGTCTCCTCGTCACCAGCGACCTCCCGCCGATGGTTTCCATCACCGTCAATGGGATTCTGCCCCGCCGTTGTCGCCGTATCGAACTCCTGCCGAACTAGGGTATAAGTTCGATTTTGTGTGCTAATTCCTTATTCCGATTCCTAGCACATTGCTTGTCACATCCTAGCTAGTCATCAGAAACTTGAATTGGGGAAGACAGAACCCCCAGCACCCCCTCTGGAATCAACTAAGGTCTACTAAAAATATTTTCAATGAACCTGAAATGCCCTTCTAAAAAGTTCACTCTCTTTGTCTTGGGTTAGAACCTCTGGCAAAATTGGTGCACATTTTTCTAGGTCAACAGAAGGTCATTGAATTAAATCATATGTAATTTGCATTTGGGCATTTGAATGCTAGTAAATATTTTAAATGCTCAAATAATTCTGAAGATAAGTGTGGGCTGTTGGAAATATTCTAAACAGAGCCTCTGATCATTTTCAGGATTTTTAGAAGGGCCTAGCTATTTTTAATAAAGCCACAAACCTACAGAAAAATAGAAAACAGAAATTAAAAGAGGGGGAGAGAACTTACCTGGCCGGAGCCCATCAGCCGGCCCACCTGGCGGCCCAGCGCTGTGCTGGCCCATGCCAGCCAGCTGCTTCGTCCCCGCCAGGCAGGCAGAGAGCTGACGCCGGCGAGCGCGAGCTCGCCACGGCGCCAGCAGCTTGCCGCTTCGCGTGCCTGGACGCTGGATAGGCTCCACGTCGCTGCTCCGACCTCGTGGACACCTCACTCGCCCCCTGCATCTCTCCCTCGCTCTCCCGCACCATGGCCGACGCACCTGCCGCCGCACCGCTGCCGTAGTCGCACCCTCCGTCGTCCCCGCGCCGAGCCACTGTGTCCAGAAGCTCTGCCGCCCTCCACTTCTTCGAGCAAGCCGAGCCCCGAGTGCTCGCTTGCCCCGCAGCCTCTACAACAACCTCGCCCGACTCCGCCATCGTCGAAGATCCTCTTCGTCATCGCCACAGCATCAGCTCGTCCCCGACCGCGCCGTCCATTCCTACGTGACCGCCGTGAGCTCAGCTACCTCCCCATCCTCTCTGTTTGCTTTCTCGTGCACTGTAGCAACTGCACGAAGCTTCACCGCACGCGGCACCGCTGAGCTCGTCGCCGACGTGCCTCCGGCCAACCACCGGCCGCACCACCGTGTCCAACACACTCACTGCACCCCCAGGAGGCCATAGCACCCCTCTGCGCCCCCTGCCGTGCCTCCTAACGTTGTTTCCGTGCACGCCCGAACTCCGGCCGCCGCCTGGCTCGACGCCGGCGTCATCTCCGGCCACCCCCGCACACACCGCTTGCTCCACTCGGCGCGCGAGTTCACCAGCAGCACGTAGATGCCCTCCACCGGCCATTTGGTCGCCGGAGGTGGAATCCCGATGCCCTCCACCGCATCTGTCCTCGCCGGCGGCTTAACGCCGGCGGGATTGACCTATTGACCTTGACTGGGTGGGCCCAGGTTGACTCCCCTGAGTCTATGACAAGTGGGCCCCCTCTGCTAATTAACCCAGATTAGTTTTAACTAAATTTAGTTAGTTTAAACAGCTGACACGCGGGACCCACTGGTCAGGTTGACCTGGACGTCCCCGTTGACCACTAACGTCACCCTGACGCACTGCTGACGCAATAACTAATTTCAGGATTTATTTTTATATAGAGAATTCCAGAAATTGTTGCATACTTTAAAAATCATAGAAATTAATCTGTAACTCCAAATGAAAAGATTTATATATGAATTTTGATCAGAAAAATTCAATCTATCCATTGGTAATGGTTTCATGCATGAAAAATCAAGTTAACCTTGCTGTTTAAGCAAAATAAGATAATGCACTAATATGGCTATGTTAAATGAACTAACATTTGAATCTTTGATTCAAATGGGTTCATTCCTTTCTGTTTTAGCTTGCATTAGGCCAAGACACATTCATTTTGCCATGTCATAGCATGGATCATATTGTTGCATATTGTCATGTTTTGATTATGTTCGGTGTGTCTTTCGTGGTAGGTTCTGCCTTCGAGGATAACCCCGAATATCCGTCTGAAGGGGAGTACCCTACTACCACTACATCAGGCAAGCAGCCCCATTGATCATATCGATATAATCCCATGTTCTCGCCTCTGCTCTCATTTACTGAACTAAGACAACAACGTTTGAAACTGCTGTGTGCTACGGTAGTTGAACCCTTATCCTCTACATGACCTGTCATTGCCACAATAACTAGATGAAACCCACTAGCATGTGTATGAGTTGATTGAGCCATGTATGTGTTTCCTACCTTGCTATGCCTGCTATGCTTAGATTTGTGTCAGGTCTAGTTCATCTGGGTGATGGGCTAGAGTGAAATGATTATGTCGATAATGTGAGGGATGTGTTGAACATGTTTTGGTAAAGGTATAGATGAGAGGCCATGTAGGGGTACATGGTGGGTTGTTTCATTGAGGCCGTCCATAAGAACTGAGATCTGTATGCGTGATTTAAGATTCAGCTACTACCAAACATTGGGCCCTGAAATATGACCCCGCTCGACTTACTGACCCCTCTCGTCCTCTGTCCAGGAGTTGCAACTACTTTCTGGTGTTTGTAGGTTATGTGTTGGCGGACGTGCGTAGCGCTAACCCTAGGGGTCGGCTATGATGCGGTAGATACACCATGGCACAGTGTACCGAGTCGCCCGTTTGGTTTCTCGAGAACCCTGCACACATCGTTTGGGGCCGTTGAGGACACCCCGGCCGGATTTCCTTGCGGATGGAACCTGAATAGGTGATAAACCTGGACTAGAGACTTGTGCGGTTAGTCAGGTCGTGGTCTACACCCACGTCGGTTTTTGCTTGAAGTCTGCCGAGCACATGTCGTGTGCAGACGCTAAGTGGTGGAAACATGTGTGATGAAGTACACCCCTGCAGGGTATAAAACTATTCGAATAGCCGCGTCCGCGGTAAAGGACTACTTGGTTGCCTATACAGTTCATAGACAAGTTAATGGATACTACTAAAAGACTCAAGATAAGTGTGAGTACCGAGGATGGCCCTCTCGTAGGATGACGAGGGAGGATCCCCGGTGGAGTATTGTGTTGGTGATTAGTGGACTCGTGTGCGAAAACTATTTTACTAGTTGTGTCCCGTAGGATAGCTTAGCCCAGAGTCAAAGCTGGCTTGCTGCAATAACTCCACCACCTTCTTGAGAATGAGCATGTATAGTAGGTCCTGATGTAAGACTTGCTGAGTACCTTTGTACTCATGTTTGCTTAATTACTGTTTTCAGACGACAACACCGCTCCCTCCGATGGGTTTTATGTAGATCTCGACGTCGATGAGTGACTTGCCACCCAGGTGGTGATCCTGGCCACGGAAGGCCCTATATAGATAGACAGGCTTCGAGATGCCTTCTTTCTTTCTAGTGTCTGTACTTAGACTATTTGCTTCTGCATGTGCTTGTATGCTTGTATGACTTCAGTGTCGGGTAATGTGACCCCTACCTGTATGAACTTGTTATGTATGGCTCTCTGCAGCCTTTAAATAAAGTACTTGAGTTGTAGAGTTTTGTTGTGATGCCATGTTGTATTTGCACATATCGAGCATATTGTGTGTATGATTGAAATGCTTGGTATGTGTGGGATCCGACAATCTAGTTGTTTATCCTTGGCAGCCTTTCTTATGGGGAAATGTAGTCTAGTGTTCCTCGAGCCATAGTAGTCCGCTATAGCCCGGTTCACCGGAGTCCTGCTAGCTCTGCACTACTGATCAGGACACTTGACTGGCCGGCATGTGTTTCACTTCGTTCCTATGTCTGTCCCTTCGGGGAAATGTCACGCGGTGACATCCGGAGTCCTGCCTAGCCTACTACAGCCCGGGTTCCCCGGAGTCCTGTTAGCCCAGTGCTACAGCCCGGATTCACTCGCTGATGACTGACATGCTCGATGTGATTCATGTATGTCTGTCTCGATAGGTCTATGCCGCTTTGGGTTCACGACTAGCCATGTCGGCCTGGTTTCTCCATCATATGGATGCTAGCGACACTATCATATACGTGAGCCAAAAGGCACAAACGGTCCCGGGCCATGGTAAGGAGACACCCGTGGGGATACCGTGCGTGAGGCCGCAATGTGATATGAGGTGTTACCGGCTAGATCGATGTGATATGGAATCGGGGTCCTGACAGCGTTGGCATCAGTGCCGGACTGCCTGTAGGTTCGTTGAGCCAAACTGGTCGATGTCGAGTCTAGAAATGCTTTAGTTATATGTAGGGGAATTGATTGTGGGAGGGAACGTAAGGCTCTTTTACTCCTTTACCTTATGCCCTCTGATCTGTGTCATTCTCTTCTCTTTCTACGTGGGTTAAGGACTAGGCTCTCTTCTTCTGTCAGGTTCACGTGTTACTAATCCGTAGTAGCTTATAGGATTGTTGTTACAAGCCTCAGTACAGTTTCTACTACTTTTAGTATGTTTCCAGTTGAATCAGAACCCTGATATGATGTTGTTGAGTGGTATTGCAAACTGTTGTGGATGTCTCAAATCTTTTTCTGAGCATTTACAGCCGTTATGCTGTCCAATTTTCCCTAGAAATTCTAATGTCTTTGCATTGTGGTTGTGCTTTCAGATGGCCACTCGTGCTCAAAACCAAGTGGTTCGCCTGACCCGGTGCCTCGATGTGCCCGGTCATACTGCTGTGTTAGTCCGGGTAATGATCGAGATGGGTTATCGTTGGTATCCCGAATACACTGTCAAAGAGCAATTCCGAGACTTTAATCAAAGCCAATATTTCTGCACCGTCAGGATATTTCCTTCTTATCCTGGATCTACCGAGCCCCTCCACTGTTCCTATGGACTCGGGGTTACTTTTGAGATGGCTGTGCAGGATGCTGCCTATTCCATGATGACCATCATGCGAGTCCGGACTGGCCTGCTTCGGAACACCGACTTCCGTTATATGCCAGCTTCACTCCCGGGAGCGCAAGGGTATCTCCAGGCTATCTATGCTGACTCCACACGTGAGGACTCACTAACTCGCACCACTGTCGAGATGCTCGAGGATAAGGACCGAGAGAATCGGGCCTTGAGACTGGAGCTTTTCAACACCCGTGCTGATCATTGGGCCACTTTGACTCGGTTTGCACCTGCTGTGCAAGCTGGATGTATGGATACAAGAGATCTGTATCATGTGAGATTGGCTCTGCCAAACATGGTGGATTAGCGTGACGTGGGAGGCATCACCCCACCCCGTGGTCCCCGCAGGCCACCGTTTGTTGGTCCAAGACCTCATCCTAGCCCCTATGGTCCACAAGCTCCTCAAGACCGTCTATTCCCGGATGATCACGTTGAACTTCCAGGCTATGGAGGTGATTTCTATAAGGACTACTATGGAGCTGTCTGAGTTAGTAGTAGTATCACTAGTATTGTAATAGTTGTATCTCCACTGTCCTGCGTGACTTGTGGAATATGACATAGTGTGTAATCAATTCCGGAGGTGTAGAAAAATAATGTATAGGAGCTTGGAATGCCTCCGATGAGATGTAACGTCTTTCATCATAGTTGTACTATAGCCTGGGCTTGTACTAAACTATGTATGGTGTGTATCACCGTTGGTATATATATGACAGTTCTATATTACCATGTCATACGGATGAACATCTCTGCATTCCGTGTTATCCATTACATTCTACACTTCCTTGCTAAGTTGTGCCATCCTTATCTAAACCGTTGTCTTGTTTTCTCCTAGGATGGTCAACACCTGCAGCCACCCTGCTGCCCCGGAGCAGGGGGAAGCCAGTGAAGTTAGGGGTGAAAATCTGCCTCACCCACCTTCTCTGGCCGAAGTGATGCTGGAGGCGGAAAGAAACAAGCATGAGACTAACCGCTTGCTGGAGCGGATTGAGCAGAACACTACACGCCATCAGCGAAATGACTTGGTGTCAATCAATGACTTCATCAAGTTGTACCCACCAAAGTTTAACCATTCCGTTGAGCCCCTCTACGCGGATGACTGGCTTCGCAGCATCACCCACAAGCTACGTTCTGCCAATGTAGCCGAAGCTGATAAGGTTACTTATGCTTCCTATCACCTCGAAGGCCCTGCTAGCCTTTGGTGGGCAAATTTTGAAGCTATGCGCCCGGTCGGCCAAATCACTACTTGGGCTGAATTTAGTGAGGCTTTCCATGAGCATCACATCCCGGAAGGTCTCACAGATCGCAAGAGGGAAGAGTTCTGCAATTTCACCCAAGGAAGACTGACTGTGGATGCACATAGTCGTGGGTTTGGGAATCTGGCACGATATGCTCCTAAAGAGGTATCCACCGACACTAAGAAGCAGGCAAGGTTCCGCAAGGGACTTAGCCCTGAGCTTCGCCACGATCTTCGTCTGCACGAGTGCACCTCCTTTCAGAAGTTGGTCAAAAAGCCATCAGTGCTGAGACTAGCCAGTCTGACTATGACGCTTCACGCAAGAACTCTCGTGATTTTGGCTCTTCATCCGGCTCTGGATCTCAAAAGTGCCGGGTGTGGATTCCAAGCACGACACTGCCACCTAGGTTCATTCCGAGGCCATCCTTTGAGGTGCCTCGTCCCAACCAGCAGTTTGCACCGCCCAAGCCCTATGGTGGCCCCGCTGCTAATGCTGCTCCACGCCCCAATGTTGTGACATGTTTCAAGTGTGGAGAGCCGGGTCACTATAGTCGAGAGTGTCCCCAGAACAACAACCCCAATAGGTCTGGAAAGTCCGTTGGTCATGGTAAGCCAGCGGGAAAGGCATTCTACGCCAAGCTGGTCACCACTTCATGTGGCCATGTCAACTATGTCTCAGCCGAGGAGGCTCATGAGGATCCTAACGTCGTGCTTGGTACGCTCCTTGTTAATTGCCATCCGGCATCTGTTCTTTTAGGTACTGGAGCATCTCATTCATTCATATCTGAGAGCTATGCTCGATTGCATAACACAACATTCTGTGACATGCCCATTTCCATGGTAATTCAAACTCCGGGTTCCAAATGGCAAACTTCTAGAGTAAGCCATGGGAACGAAATTCTTGTCGATAGACTTGTCTTCCTTGCATCCTTAATAGCTCTCAAGTCCTCGGACATAAACATCATCTTGGGTATGGACTGGATGTCAGCTCATTACGCTAAGATTGATTGTGCCACTAGAACCGTTAAACTTACTCACCCATCGAGAAAGACAGTCAATGTCTTAACTCGAGTGGCCAAGCGCCAGCTTTACTCACTAAATGCCAACCCCCTTCCAGACCTCGAAGATATTCCGGTAGTCCGGGACTTTCCGGATGTCTTTCCAGAAGAACTACCAGGTGTTCCACCTGACAGGGATGTCGAGTTTGTGATAGACCTTGTTCCAGGAACCGTTCCAATTTCTAGAAGACCCTATAAGATGGCACCCTTAGAACTAGCCGAGCTTAAGAACCAACTCGATGAGTCCTTGAAAAAGGGTTTCATCCGTCCTAGTTCCTCTCCTTGGGCTTGCCCCGTCCTCTTCGTCAAAAAGAAGGATGGAACGGAACGGATAGTTGTAGATTACCGACCTGTCAACTTGGTCACTATCAACAACAAGTATCCGCTTCCCAGGATCAACGATCTATATGACCAGCTCGCTGGATCCTCAGTCTTTTCCAAGATGGATTTGAGGTTGGGCTACCATCAAATAAAAATCAGAAACGGGGACATTCCCAAAACGGCCTTTGTTACTCGTTATGGCCAATATGAGTACACCGTTATGTCCTTCGGTCTAACCAATGCCCCAGCCACCTTCTCTCGGTTAATGAACTTGGTCTTCATGGAGTATTTGGACAAATTCGTCATAGTATACCTCGATGACATACTCATCTACTCCAAGAATGAAAAGGAATATGCCACACATCTAAGGCTGGTATTGACGAAACTTTGAGAGCATCTCCTTTATGCCAAATTCTCCAAGTGTGAATTTTGGTTGCCATAAGTGACCTATATAGGCCATGTAATCTCTGGTAAGGGCATTGCTGTCAATCCCGAGCGAGTTCAAGCCGTCCTTGATTGGACTCCACCTGAGACGGTCAAGCAAGTTTGGAGCTTCCTTGGCTTAGCGAGCTATTGCCGCCGCTTCGTCGAGAATTTCTCCAAGGTTGCTAAACCTCTAACTGAACTCCTCAAGAAAGATAAAAAGTTCGAGTGGACCCCACAGTGCGAGTTCAGCTTTCAGGAACTGAAAAAGACGCCTGACATCTGCTCCCGTACTGGTACCACCAGATTTCTCCAAGGACTTTATTATCTATTGCGACGCCTCGGAACAAGGACTAGGTTCCATACTCATGCAAGATTGTCAGGTAATTTCCTATGCTTCACGGCAATTACACCCACATGAGGAAAATTATCCCACACATGATCTAGAGCTTGCAGCTATAGTCCATGCACTTAAAACTTGGTGACATTACCACCTCGGTAATCGTTGCGAGATCTTCACCGATCACCAAAGTTTGAAATATATCTTCACCCAACCGGATTTGAATCTTAGGCAACGACATTGGGTCGAGTTGATATCGGATTACGACTTAGGAATAACTTACACCCCGGGCAAAGCCAATGTCATGGCTGATGCGCTAAGTCGTAAATCTTATTGTAACAACCTGATGTTACAACAAAGTCAACCACTTCTCCATGAGGAATTTAGTAAGCTTAATCTTCACATTGTTCCTCGAGGATTCCTATCCACCCTGGTGGAGAAGCCTAACCTTACGGATCAAATCATAACTGCCCAGAAACGTGATAAGGGCATATCCCGGATTAAGGAAAACATCTCTAGCGGAGTTGCTAAATGTTTTTCCATGGATGAGCGAGGTGTTGTCTTCTTCGAGAACCGCTTGGTGGTTCCCAAGAAACAACATTTACGCCAGTTGATTCTTAAGGAAGCTCATGAATCCCCTCTCACCATTCATCCCGGTAGTACCAAAATGTATCAAGACCTACGCTAGAGGTTTTGGTGGACTAGGATGAAGAGAGAAATTGCTCAATACATTGCTGGCTGCGACGTCTGTCGTCGTGTTAAAGCAGAGCATCAACGGCCTGCTGGCACCCTTCAACCTTTGGCTATTCCTGAGTGGAAATGGGATAAAATCAGTATGGATTTCATTATTGGGTTTCCCAGGACCAAGAGGGGGAATAATGCCATCTTCGTCGTGATCAATCGTCTTTCCAAAGTAGCCCATTTCCTACCTGTTCGTGAGAGTATCACCGCTAGCCAGCTAGCTGATCTATACATCTCCCGAATAGTGTCTCTTCATGGTGTCCCATTGGAAATTAACTCAAACCCTGGGAGTCTCTTCACCTCTCGATTTTGGGAAAGTTTCCAAAATGCTATGGGAACTCGTCTCTCTTTTAGCACCACCTTCCATCCTCAATCAAGTGGTCAAGTAGAGCGAGTCAATCAAATTCTGGAAGATATGCTCCGAGCTTCTGTCATCTCATTCGGAATGGGTTGGGAGAAATGCCTTCCATTCGCGGAGTTTGCTTATAACAATAGTTATCAAGCTAGCTTGGGAAAAGCTCCTTTCGAAGTTCTCTATGGACGAAAATGTCGAACGCCTCTTAACTGGTCAGAAGCCGGGGAAAGACAATTGTTTGGCCCGGATATGATCCAGGAAGCAGAAGAGCAGGTTCGCGTTATTCGTGAGAAATTGAAAACGACCCAATCTCGCCAAAAGAGTCAATATGACCGCAAGCATAGGCCTATGTCTTATGAAGTTGGCGAGAAGGCTTACCTTCGGGTTACACCTTTAAAGGGAACCCATCGATTCGGTATCAAGGGCAAGTTGGCTCCTCGTTACATTGGACCCTTTCGCATTCTTGCCAAACGAGGAGAAGTTGCCTACCAATTGGAACTACCTTCGCATCTTTCCAGAGTTCACGATGTCTTCCACGTTTCTGAACTCAGGCGTTCCTTCGCGGATCCTATCCGTGGAGTGGACCACGAAACGCTTGATCTACAAGATAACCTCTCATATCGGGAATATCCCGTTCATATCCTTGATCAAGCCGAGCAGACCACTCGACGACATAATATCATCTTTCTCAAGGTTCAATGGTCACACCATTCCGAGCAAGAAGCTACTTGGGTAAGGGAGGATCGTCTTCGACTCGAGTACCCCACCTTCTTCCCGGCGGATTCTAAATCTCGGGACAAGATTCGTTTGAGTGGGGTGAGTTGTCACATCCTAGCTAGTCATGCATTAGAGTGTTGCATCATGTCTACCTTTCATCAGAAACTTGAATTGGGGAAGACAGAACCCCCAACACCCCCTCTGGAATCAACTAAGGTTTACTAAAAATATTTTCAATGAACCTGAAATGCCCTTCTAAAAAGTTCACTCTCTTTGTCTTGGGTTAGAACCTCTGGCAAAAATGGTGCACATTTTTCTAGGTCAATAGAAGGTCATTGAATTAAATCATATGTAATTTGCATTTGGGCATTTGAATGCTAGTAAATATTTTAAATGCTCAAATAATTCTGAAGATAAGTGTGGGCTGTTGGAAATATTCTAAACAGAGCCTCTGATTATTTTCAGGATTTTTAGAAGTGCCTAGCTATTTTTAATAAAGACACAAACCTACAGAAAAATAGAAAACAGAAATTAAAAGAGAGGGAGAGAACTTACCTGGCCGCAGCCCATCAGCCGGCCCACCTGGCGGCCAAGCGCTGTGCTGGCCCATGCCAGCGAGCTGCTTCGTCCCCGCCAGGCAGGCAGAGAGCTGACGCCGGCGAGCGCGAGATCGCCACGACGCCCGCAGCTTGCCGCTTTGTGCGCCTGGACGCTGGATAGGCTCCACGTCGCCGCCCCGACCTCGTGGACACCTCACTCGCCCTCCTGCCTCTCTCCCTCGCTCTCCCGCACCATGGCCGACGCACCTGCCGCCGCACCGCCGCCGTAGTCGCGCCCTCCGTCATCCCCGCGCCGAGCCACCGTGTCCAGAAGCTCCGCCGCCCTCCACTCCTTCGAGCAAGCCGAGCCCCGAGCGCTCGCTTGCCCCGCAGCCTCTGCAACAACCTCGCCCGACTCCGCCATCGCCGGAGATCCTCTTCGTCGTCGCCACCGCATTAGCTCGTCCCCGACCGCGCCGTCCATTCCTACATGACCGACGTGAGTGCAGCTACCTCCCCATCCTCTCCGTTTGCTTTTTCGTGCACCGTAGCAACTGCACGAAGCTTCACCACACGCGCCACCGCCGAGCTCGTCGCCGACGCGTCTCCGGCGAACCACCGGCCATACCACCGTGTCCAACACACTCACTGCACCCCCAGGAGGCCGTAGTACCCCTCTGCGCCCCCTTCCATGCCTCATAACGCCGTTTCCGTGCATGCCCGAACTCTGGCCGCCGCCTAGCTCGACGCCGGCGTCATCTCCGGCCACCCCCGCACACACCGCTTGCTCCACTCGGCGCGCGAGTTCACCAGCAGCACGTAGATGCCCTCCGCCGGCCATTTGGTCGCTGGGGGAGGAACCCCAACCCCAACGCCCTCGTCTGTCCTCGCCGGTGGCTTAACACCGGCGGGTTTGACCCGTTGACCTTGACTGGGTGGGCCCAGGTTGACTCCCCTGAGTCTATGACAAGTGGGCCCCCCTCTGCTAATTAACCTAGATTAGTTTTAACTAAATATAGTTAGTTTAAATAACTACTGACACATGGGACCCACTGGTCAGGTTGACCTGGACATCCCCGTTGACCACTGACGTCCCCCTGACGCACTGCTGACGCAATAACTAATTTCAGGATTTATTTTTATATAGAGAATTCCAGAAATTGTTGCAAACTTTAAAAAATCATAAAATTAATCTGTAACTCCAAATGAAAAGATTTATATATGAATTTTGATCAGAAAAATTCAATATATCCATTGGTAATGGTTTCATGCATGAAAAAACAAGTTAACCTTGCTGTTTAAGCAAAATAAGATAATGCACTAATATGGCTATGTTAAATGAACTAACATTTGAATCTTTGATTCAAATGGGTTCATTCCTTTCTGTTTTAGCTTGGATTAGGCCAAGACACATTTATTTTGCCATGTCATAGCATGCATCATATTGTGTTTTGATTATGTTCGGTGTGTCTTTCGTGGTAGGTTCTGCCTCCGAGGATAACCCCGAATATCCGTCTGAAGGGCAGTACCCTACTACCACTACATCAGGCAAGCAGCCCCATTGATCATATCGATACAATCCCATGTTCTCGCCTCTGCTCTCATTTACTGCACTAAGACAACAATGTTTCAAACTGCTGTGTGCTACGATAGTTGAACCCTTATCCTCTGCATGACCTGTCATTGCCACAGTAACTAGATGAAATCCACTAGCATGTGTAGGAGTTGATTGAGCCATGTATGTGTTTCCTACCTTGCTATGCCTGCTATGCTTAGAGTTGTGTCAGGTCTGGTTCATCTGGGTGATGGGCTAGAGTGAAATGATTATGTCGATAATGTGAGGGATGTGTTGAACATGTTTTGGTAAAGGTATCGATGAGAGGCCATGTAGGAGTACATGGTGGGTTGTTTCATTGAGGCCGTCCATAAGAACTGAGATCTGTATGCGTGATTTAAGATTCAGCTACTACCACACATTGGGCCCTGAAATATGACCCCGCTCGACTTACTGACCCCTCTCGTCCTCTGTCCAGGAGTTGCAACTACTTTCTGGTGTTTGTAGGTTATGTGTTGGCAGCCGTGCGTAGCGCTGACCCTAGGGGTCGGCTATGATGCGTTAGATACACCGTGGCACGGTGTACCGAGTCGCCCGTTTGGTTTCTCGAGAACCCTGCACACATCGTCTGGGGCCGTTGAGGACACCCTGGCCGGATTTCCTTGCGGATGGAACCTGAATAGGCGATAAACCTGGACTAGAGACTTGTGCGGTTAGTCAGGTCGTGGTCTACACCCACGTCGGTTTTTGCTTGAAGTCTGCCGAGCACATGTCATGTGCAGACACTAAGTGGTGGAAACATGTGTGATGAAGTACACCCCTGCAGGGTATAAAACTATTCGAATAGCCGCGTCCGCGGTAAAGGACTACTTGGTTGCCTATACAGTTCATAGACAAGTTAATGGATACTACTAAAAGACTCAAGATAAGTGTGAGTACCGAGGATGGCCCTCTCGTAGGATGACACGGGAGGATCCCCGGTGGAGTATTGTGTTGGTGATTAGTGGACTCGTGTGCAAAAACTATTTTACTAGTTGTGTCCTGTAGGATAGCTTAGCCAAGAGTCAAAGCTGGCTTGCTACAATAACTCCACCACCTTCTTGAGAATGAGCATGTATAGTAGGTTCTGATGTAAGACTTGCTGAGTACCTTTGTACTCATGTTTGCTTAATTACTGTTTTCAGACGACAACACCGCCCCCTCCGATGGGTTTTATGTAGATCTCGACGTCGATGAGTGACTTGCCACCCAGGTGGTGATCCTGGCCACGGAGGGCCCTATGTAGATAGACAGGCTTCGAGAAGCCTTCTTTCTTTCTAGTGTCTGTACTCAGACTATTTGCTTCCGCATGTGCTTGTATGCTTGTATGACTTGAGTGTCGGGTCATGTGACCCCTACCTCTATGAACTTGTTATGTATGGCTCTCTGGAGCCTTTGAATAAAGTACTTGAGTTGTAGAGTTTTGTTGTGATGCCATGTTGTATTTGCACATAGCGAGCATATTGTGTGTATGATTGAAATGCTTGGTATGTGTGGGTTCCGATAATCTAGTTGTTTATCCTTGGCAGCCTTTCTTATGGCGAAATGTAGTCTAGTGTTCCTCGAGCCATAGTAGTCCGCTACAGCCCGGTTCACCAGAGTCCTGCTAGCCCAGCACTACTGATCAGGACACTTGACTGTCCGGCATGTGTTTCACTTCGTTCCTATGTCTGTCCCTTTGGGGAAATGTCACGCGGTGACATCCGGAGTCCTGCTTAGCCTGCTACAGCCCGGGATCCCCGGAGTCCTGTTAGCCCAATGCTACAGCCTGGATTCACTCGCTGATGACCGACATGCTTGATGTGATTCATGTATGTCTGTCTCCATAGGTCTGTGCCGCTTTGGGTTCACGACTAGCCATGTCGGCCCGGGTTCTCCGTCATATGGATGCTAGCGACACTATCATATACGTGATCCAAAAGGCGCAAACGGTGCCGGGCCATGGTAAGGCGACACCCATGGGGATACCATGCGTGAGGCCGCAATGTGATATGAGGTGTTACCGGCTAGATCGATGTGACTTGGAATCGGGGTCCTGACAGTGCTTTGCCATGATAATTACCAATTATGAAATCAATCTATCCAGAGAAAACTTCCTTTAGGTTAGGTTAGATTCAAAAATTTAGGGTTAGGTTCCGCCGAACTCATCTCGGACAGACCGAGTTGTAGAAATCGGTCCCACCGATTTGGCTTAGGCCATTGCACATGCGCTTTTCGGTCTGACCGAAAATTGCAAATCGGTGGGACCGAATTTGACTCTCTGTGAAACCCTAGCAATCAGGGAGCCACCGAACTGTGACTGGGTCTGACCGAGTCCACTAGTTTAGACTCCAACAGTTGCTTTGGTATCACCGAGTGTAACAAATCGGTAGCTCCGAAATGATTTCTGTGGAGAACTAAAACTATGTTTTTGACTCATTTGTTTTGCAAAAACTCTACACCTTGGTATGCTCATCTATTCTACCGTATCTATAACTATTCACAGGGTGCTGTCAGTTTGATTGCCAGGATGTCAGACCAAAGTGATAGTCAGAATAGTCAGAAGAGCAAGTGCAATTGAGTGAGGGCACTAGTCCCTCAAGCAGCTATGATGAGGGCGGCAGGAGCACTCCAAGCAATCTGCCCAAGGCAGCCACCATATCAAGGAAGAAGAAAACCTCAGATTCTGAAGATGAGGACTATGTGGCTGTTGAGGAAGAAGTGAGTGTCGGTGTCAAAACCGGCGGATGTCGGCTAGGGGGTCCCGAACTGTGCGTCTAGGGTCGATGGTAACAGGAGACAGGGGACTTGATGTTTACCCAGGTTCGGGCCCTCTTGATGGAGGTAATACCCTACTTCCCACTTGATTGATCTTGATGAATATAAGGATTACAAGAGTTGATCTACCACGAGATCGTAATGGCTAACCCCTAGATGTCTAGCCTAGATGATTGTGATTGTCTCTACGGACTAAACCCTCCGGTTTATATAGACAATGGAGGGGCGTAGGGTTGTACGCCAAGCTTGCCTTCCATGCAGAGGAGATTCCCATCTGGACACGGGAGGAAGTCTTCATCTTGTATCTTCACGGCCCATCAATCCAGCCCACGTCCCATAGGCCGGACGCTCGAGGACCCCAGGACTGCCACAGTAGCCCCCGAACCAAACTTCAATGACGATGTGTCCGGTGCGCTGATAGTCTTCGGCATTGCAAGGCGGGTTCTTCCTCTGAATACTTTAAAGCGTTTGATCCGAAGAGTTATACTCGGCTTTCCATTTAATGTCATACCCATCGGCTTCTGTGCCTCCATTGCTTTGGCTTTCATGTGTCGAGCGAACACGAAAGGTCAGAGTATTTTTGCACATAACACCTTGGCTATGTAAGAAAGGTGTATACTTAAGTGGACTGGATCTCAGATGCCATCTCACACCAGGCGGAAATTCCTTAGAGCTTGCTAGGAGAAACCAGTCCAACATGGCAAGCGTTCCCAGTTCTTCCACCCGCCCCCATGGCTCCGAAAAAGGCGATTCGGAGAAATGTTTAGTATCCCATGACCAGCGAGTAAGCTTCAAACGGAGGGATTCCTTCCCCCCGCAGATCTGGTCCCCGTTCAGGCATGGTTAACCTCCTTTACAAGCGAAGCCCTAGTGGAAAATCTCCCTAATCCAACCAGGGGGAGCAGGTGTGCTTCGTATCCTTCTTAATAAGAGGCGTCGGGTTTCTAATCCACCCTTTTCTCCGAGGTCTACTAGAGTACTACGGCCTCCAACTGCACAACCTCACTCCAGCCTCCATCCTGCGTATCGCAGGTTTCGTCGCTCTTTGCGAGCTATTCCTAGGCTGCGAGGCCCACTTTGATTTATGGAGGAAACTTCTCCGCCTTGTCCCTCGTTCCCAAAAGGGATCCATATTCGAGGTGGGCGGCTCCGAGATATGGCGCATAGCTGGGACCGGATACTTATCCGGCATGCCGAAGAAGTCATACGAAGAGTGGTCCTCGGAGTGGATTTATATTGAAGATGTCGCTCTCCCCGACCTAGTCCGAATGGGCCTTCCCGAATTTTCCAGTGCTCCGTTGAGGAAACGCCACAACTGGCATCCTCGGAGCCTCAAGGAGGAAGACAGCGCAGAAGTTCAACAGTTAATGGGCAGGATAAGGACACTTGCCCAGTCCGGATTATCAATAATCGAGGTAATGGCGACTTCCATAATGCAAGGTGTTCAGCCACTCCAATTCAGAGGTCTCCCCGTGTGGCACTACAATGGGGAAGATGACGCCTCGCGCTGCGGACGGAAGGGTCTGGATACCCCTTCCGCCCTGGCCACAATA
This sequence comes from Triticum urartu, assembly GCF_056163025.1. Taxonomy (NCBI): domain Eukaryota; kingdom Viridiplantae; phylum Streptophyta; class Magnoliopsida; order Poales; family Poaceae; genus Triticum; species Triticum urartu. Next base: position 348,815,224 of record NC_141879.1, on the reverse strand, counting down.
TTGGCCGATCTGTATAAAGGGGAGAAAGAGGAGTTTACTCATCTCAAGCGCCGAGAGGGATTCTCCATGTTCAATCCTCCTAGCTGGGTGAGTTTTAATCCCACCTCCTTACTCAATCTTTTCCCCGAGCCATGTTTCGTTGACATTTACTCGTCCATTCTCAATAGGAATGGCGGAAGGCTATCGTGGAGATGTATAGTCCCGCCCCACAGCCAGAGGACCATAACCGGGGCCTTGATCCTGGATTTGAAGAGGATTCGAACATATTTGTAGAACTCAAAGAGGGAGTCTTCTACCAGGCAAGCTATGACGGCACAGAAGTGCCCACCATGGCCGATTATCCTGGCCTCCTTCTTGCCTCACATGTAAGTAACCAAGAGACATCTCCTTCGAAAGAGCTTCCTCATTATGCCTCACCCACCGCATTCTGCATGCTCCAAAGGGGAGGCGCTCGGCACATCATGCCGTACCAAAGGCGTCTCGTAAGAGAGTGGCTCCTACGCTGGGCGGATCTTCGAAGAGGAAGGCAAATGACAACACGGCCGAGCCATCATCAAAGAGGTATGGCTTTAAATATGCCCTTTGGCAGTCACATCGAACCGTGACATTGTCCCCTATATTTTATCAAGAAGAGTGTTCACCGGAGTATGTCTGGGGATCCTGCCAGCGCACCTCCACTAGTCAGGTTCCAGACCCTGCCTCTAGGGTGGGGGCTGACATGGAAGCGACACCAGATTGTGCTCCTTCAGAGGATTCAGATAATGTATCCATCACAAACTCTAAAGTGGAGAGCGCCATGAATCATCGGCGCCAGAGGGCTGCTCTTCGCGACCCTGATTTTACTAAAGAGGCGTTCAATTCCTTCAGCTCGGATGATGCGTACGTCCGAGCTGCTCAGGATGGGCTTGCTAGAGCCACTGACCAACATTTGAAAGATATGCGGGTAAGTACGCATTGTACAGATCTGGTAATCATGTACCAGTAGCCCCCGAGATTTGAAACATTTGAAACAACTAATTTAAGGATCAATGTATAATTTGGTACTCACAGAGAAGAACAACATGCTGTCTCGTGAGATGGAAAAGTGCCGGACTCAGCTAGCTGTTGTTACCGCCGAACTGGAGAAGTCCAAGGAGGCACTACCTGGTAATGTTCCCTTCCGTCCAGAAAAAGTATAATCATGTACCAGTAATGTGAATACTGTTGCATGTCCGATGACAGGATCAGCAGATCAACTGAAAGAGGTACTAAAAGTTGTGCAGGCGGGTAAACAAGAGGCCGAAAGGCGGCATGCCGCAAACGAACGTGTGCTGAGACGAGTCAGGGATGATGAGAACAAGCTACAGGATTCCAACACCTTGCTGGGTGAAAATCTCAAAGATGTACGAGCCCAACTAGCTGACGCCGGAAAGGAAAATAGGAGTCTACGAGGTGGCATATTCAGCATGATTTTGAACTTGCCTCCGTGTAATTCAGCAAGAAAATGAGCTGACAGATTTATGTCTGCAGGTATGCTGACTGGTCGTCCCGAAGAGGAAATGTCCGGATCTCAAGGTGATCTGCAGCAAGAGCTGTTCCAAGTGCACGAGTGAGCTCGACAAGCAATGCGGAGCGTTGCCAAGGCTTTGTGGCCATCCGCCTCCCCTCCAGGAACTATGGAGGAGCTTGCGAAGCTATTCCAGGGAGCTCGGCGGTGCTTTCGATTATGGAAGATATCGGCCTGCCAAGAAGGTGCGCGATAGGCCTGGGACATGGTAAAAACACGGTACACCGGCCTTGATCCGAATGATATGGGCCGGGTCGGACCTCGGGGGTCAGATTGACAAGAAATTCCAGTTAGTTAGGTATATGACCAAGTAAAGATAGCCACCAAGTTTTCCCAACAAGATTGTAAGCTAGACAGCCTGTTGGACGGCATAGAGGAAGAAGTTTTTGAGTCCAAGTGATTATGTACTTCAATTGACAAATTCGTCCCTAGCCGGATTGTAAAATGATTGTCATGGCAGACCTTTTTGCTTCGACCTCTGGACCCGAAGGTGCGGAGTGTTTCGAAATACCGGATCGATAGCATAGCCCGGGGTATGCGTGGAAACCAGGTGTAGGGGTCATAGTTTCTTGAATAGACAAGTTGTATCCAGCTAGCTATGTTATATTACTTGTTGATTGTAAGAAACATCTTCCAGGGAGAATAGTTCCGTTAAGGGTTCCTTTCCCTGGGTGGACATGCATTACTATGCATGCCCGAACCGTGATTGAAAAATTGTAGTATACGTAACATCTAGGGGTTCACAGTGTAATTAGGATTTAACGTCTTTAGTCTTCCTACCGAATATTCCATTAAGAATGCTAGCTTTCGGCTTCACCCAGTCTGAGGTACAAGTCTGGATGACCCAGCTGTAACAATCGCAGAGGTGCTCCCTTTATGCCCTAGCTGAACAAACGGGAACGTAGGGCATAAGCACAAGAGCCAGGCAACCCATCTTGGCAAAAACTGAAGTCACAACGGTGCATATAATGGTGAAGAAAAGACACATATGTGGTGAGCTTGATGCTCGGAAAATAATAATAAGCTTCTGTAGAAGAAGCCCCCAGGTATTATGAGCGTATACATATGAGGATGTGTGCGTCATGGGTGTGCGGTTTTGCCGCACAAGAGCTATAGAGCTAGAAAAAAAATTAAAGAGAAAAAAATGGAAACAAAGGGAGAAGAAGACGAACAAAGAGTACGACTCTAGGCGTAGAATCTTTGCAGTCTGGCGGCATTCACGGGTTCGGCTCTAAGCGATTGTCCGATGCATCACGCACGCGGTACGCTCCTCCAGTGAGAACTTCATCTATGATGAAGGGACCCTCACACTTGGGCTTGAATTTGTCCTTTTTCTTCTCTGGCAAGCGTAGAAGGAGTTCACCAACATTATAAAACTTGGCCCGCACATCTCTATTGTGGTATCTGTGAGCCTGTTGTTGATAGAATGCAGACCGAGCTTTTCCAACGTTGTGCTCCTCCTCCAGGGCATCTAGACTGTCCTGCCGATCAAGCTCGGCCTCTCTCTCTTTATACATGCACACTCGAGGTGAGTCATGAATGATGTCGCAGGGCAAAATGGCCTCTGCGCCGTACACCATGAAGAATGGTGTGTATCCGGTAGTGCGATTGGGCGTGGTTCGCAGCCCCCAGAGTACGGAGTCGAGCTCCTCAACCCAGTGCTTGTCTGATTCTTTCAAAGACCGCACTAGTCTAGGATTAATGCCGCTCATGATAAGACCATTAGCTTGCTCGACTTGACTATTTGTTTGTGGGTGATAGACGGAGGCGTAGTCGAGCTTAATGCCCAAGTTAGAACACCAGGTTTTTACTTCATCGACTGTAAAATTGGAGCCGTTATCGGTGATGATGCTGTGTGGGACACCATAACGGTGCACGACACTAGATATAAAGTCTATCACTGGTTCGACTTCGGCCGTTTTAACTGGTTTGGCATCTATCCACTTGGTAAATTTATCCACCATGACCAGCAGATATTTTTTCTTACGCCTTCCTCCTTTAAGGGGTCTGACCATATCAAGCCCCCAGACCGCAAAAGGCCAAGTAATGGGGATTGTTTGTAGAGTAGTAGGCGGCATATGGCTTTGATTGGCGAAAAGCTGGCATCTGACACAATGTTGGACAAGGTCCTATGCATCTTCTCGGGCCGTCGGCCAAGAGAAACCTGTACAGAAGGCTTTACTTATGAGGGCCTGAGCCGCGACGTGGTGACCGCCGAGACCAGCATGGATTTCGGCCTGGAGCTGCTGTCCCTCTTCTTTAGAGATACATCTTTGAAGGACTCGGGTAGCGCTTTTCTTGTAGAGCTCTCCGTCATGGACCTTGTAGGCTTTCAAGCACCGAACAATGCAGCGAGCCTCATTCCGATCCTCAGGGAGCTCTCGCCTATTAAGGTAGGCCAAGAAGGGTTCGTTCCATTGGGCAATTACTACCATTATTAGATGGGCCGATGGTGTTATTTCGGTGGCTGAGCCCCCGATGATATCGATATTGTGTTCAGAATCTGGGGGTATCATCGGATCCGGACTGGTGTTGCTGCTCTCGTCCTGCCACACCACGGATGGCTTTGAAGAGCCTTTCCAGAAAGATGTTAGGTGGGACGGGGTCATGCTTGGCGCCCATGCGAGCAAGGACATCTGTCGCTTGATTACTTTCTCGAGCCACATGATCAAACTCGAGTCCCTCGAACCGAGCTGATATTTTGAGTATGGCGTTACGATAGGCCACCATTTTGGATCTTTGGCGTCGAAGTCTCTGTTTATTTGGGATATCGCGAGATTTGAATCCCTGCGCACCTCCAGGCATTGTATGCCCATGGAGGCAGCCATCCGAAGACCGTGCAACAAGGCCTCGTATTTGGCTACATTGTTGGAGTCTGTGTATAATATTTGGAGTAAGTACTAGACTGTGTCTCCAGTGGTGGACGTTAAGACGACAATAGCTCTGAAGCCGGCCAGCATTTTAGAGCCATCGAAGTGCATGACCCAGTTGGAGTATGTACACTCTTTAGGGAGTTCGGCCTCTGTCCATTCAGTGACGAAGTCGGCCAATACATGGGATTTAATGGCCCAGTGTGGTTTGTATGTTATGTCGAATGGCAGGAGCTCAATGGCCCACTTGGCAATATGGCCCGTAGCATCGCGGTTGTTTATTATGTCATTGAGTGGTACTTTGGAAGCCACCATGATCGAGCACTCTTGGAAGTAATGTCATGGATTCCGGGATGCCATGAAGACCGCATATGCTATCTTTTGGTAATGACGGTACCGGGATTTGCATGGTGTGAGGACACTAGATACGTAGTATACCAGTTTCTGAAGTGGGAACTTGTGTCCGTCCTCTCGCTCAATGACGAGCACTGCGCTCACCACCTGGTGTGTTACAGAGATGTATAATAACATCAGTTTGCTGACGTTCGACGCGGCCAGGATTGGGTTGCTTGCTAAAAGAGCCTTTATTTCTTCCAGTCCGGTCGTTGCCGCATCCGTCCACTCGAAGTGGTCAGTGCATCGGAGAAGGCGATAAAGTGGCAATGCTTTTTCTCTAGTCTGGAGATAAAGCGGCTTAAAGCTGCCACGCATTCGGCTAGTTTTTGGACCCGTTTAAGGTCTGTTGGCGTAGCCAATTGTGACAAAGCTCGGATTTTGGCTGGATTTGCCTCAATTCCTCTATTGGAAACGATGAAGCCTACCAGTTTTCCAGTGGGAATGCTGAAAACACACTTTTCCGAATTGAGCTTGATGTCATATGTCTGGAGGTTGTCGAATGTGAGATGCAGGTCATCTATTAATGACTCGACATGTTTAGTCTTGATGACGACGTCGTCCACATATGCTTCAACTGTCTTGCCGATTTGTTTTTCCAGGCATGTTTGAATCATGCGTTGGTAGGTGGCACCAATTTTTTAAGCCCAAAGGGCATAGTGTTGAAGCAGAAAGGCCCATATGGGGTAATGAATGTCGTTGCGGCCTGATCGGACTCCTTCATTTTGATTTTATGGTATCCTAAGTATGCGTCGAGGAAACATAGTGAGTCGTGTCCTGTAGTGGCGTCAATAATCTGAGCGATGCGGGGGAGGGGGAAGGGATCCTTAGGGCAAGCCTTGTTGTGGTGTTTAAAATCGACGCACAGGTGCCAGGATTTATCCTTCTTTGGCACCATCACCTGGTTTGCTAGCCAGTCCGGGTGTTTTATTTCTCATATGAATCAGGCCTCGACTAACTTGGCTAGCTCCTCCCCCATAGCTTGTCGTTTGTGTTCGGAAAAGCGCCACAGTGTTTTCTTGACCGTCTTATATCCCTTCAATATATTGAGGCTGTGTTCACCAGCCTGCGTTGGATTCCTGGCATATCAGAAGGGTGTTAGGCGAATATGTCCCAGTTCTCGCGCAGGAATGCTCGCAGTGCGGCGTCAACCGTTGGGTGCAGCTGTGCCCCGATGGAAGCTGTCTTCCTAGGGTCCGTCAGGTGGACTTGAAATTTGACTTTCATCTGCTGGTTTAAAGGAGGTGGATTTGGGCCACTTATCAAGGATTACATCGTCCATGTCCACCGTAGAGCATAGTGCGGTTAACTCTTCGGCTGCGAGGGCCTTGGATAGTGCCTCGAGGGCCAGGGATGCGGTTTTGTTTTCGGCGCGGAGGGCTATGTCCGGATCGCTAGCGAGAGTGATAATACCGTTGGGCCTGGGCATCTTGAGCTTCATATACCCGTAATGAGGAACATCTTGAAAGCGTGTGAATGCATCTCGCCCCAATAGGGCGTGATATCCACTGTTGAAAGGGGCCACTTGGAAGGTTATCTCTTCAGACCGATACTTCTCGGGCGTGCAGAATACCACATCGAGTGTAATTTTCCCCGCGCAACGCGCCTCCCAACTAGGAATGATTCCCCGGAAGGTCGTATTACTTTGCTCGATGCGGCTCCTGTCTATTTCCATTTTGGTTAGTGTTTCCTCGTAGACGAGGTTTAGTCCGCTACCGCCGTCCATGAGCACTTTAGTGAGCTGAAAGGCATCCACAATTGGATTGAGGACCAAGGCGGCTGGTGACCGGACTAACCGGAATTTTGGTTCGTCACTGGCGTTGAAAGTTATGGCCGTGTCATTCCAGGGGTTTATAGTTGAGACTTGGCAGACTTCGGCGAGGTCGCGGAGTGCCATCTTGCGCCGATTGTTTGAAGCGAAAGTCTCGAAGACCGTCAATACTTGTAGGTCGTCGTCCTCCGGGGGGTGTTGCTCTGAGGTGTTTTTGGTGAGGATATCCTCGCCGCTCTTGGCCACTTGCCGGAGTATCCAACATGCTCTCTAAGGCTGTGGGTTGGTACGGTATCCGGTGTCATGTGTATTTTGCATGGCCTATCGAGTCCATCCCTCCAGAATAGTTCCGCGCCCTATAATGGGTTTAATTTTCGTCACTTTGGGGTCGGGTGCCCCGCGAGGGTGCATCCTTTTTGCTTGCCAGAGGGGTTGAGTGGAGACCCGTGGTTCCCAGCGAGCTGTCTGAGTTTTCTAGGCGCTTTCCATTGCGCATTACTTTTTTACTATGGTTGCCAGGTCAGCAAAGTGTGATACGTGACGGAAGTTGATGGCACCGAGGATTCCTTCATCCGTGCAATTACTGCCGAATACTGAAATTGCGTCTTCATCACGACAATCTTTAATCTTGTCTTTGATAAGGAGGAATCTAGCCCAAAAGTGATGGACTATTTCGAGAGACTGTTGTCGTACGTGCATGAGGTCGCATATATCAGGCGGGCAGGAATTGCTTGGCGAATATTTCTTGTGGTGGGTGGGTGCCTTTAAATCCGAACCCTGACCCAATTTGGAGTGTGGAGCTTGAAAAACTTCCCAGCTTATTAGTTCGGGCTCCGGGATGTCAAACGATTTTTCGAGCCCAACGCTCGATTCCAAGTTCGGAGGACTAGGTGTGTCGTTCCACAGACGGGTATCCGGCTCTTCGGAAATCCGAACATTGTTCGTCTTCAACATAAGGGAAGAATTGTTGTTTTGCTCCTCTACGACCGATATCTGATGGGTGATCTGCGGAGATTTGACGGCTCTCTGATTGGTTTAAGCCCAATCTGATCATAGTCTGTAGCAACCCCCATGGCGACGATGCGATCCAGGAGTTCTTTTAAAGATGACCACTCCGCCGGATCCATCTGTCTGGAGTATTCAGAGTCAACACGGAGGCGATTCTCGATGACCTGAGAAGTCATCGTCGGCTTAACAACCGAATGGGCGGTCATGGTAAAGCCGCCCAGCTGGAGGGTTTGGCCTGAGGCCAGGGCTCCTCCGAAGGTGATACTATCCTTGATAACAAGGCGAGCCATCAATCCTATCTTCGAAGTCACAGTGGAACTCTCAATGAAAGCACCAATGTCGGTGTCAAAACCGGCGGATCTCGGGTAGGGGTCCCAAACTGTGCGTCTAGGGTCGATGGTAACAGGAGATAGGGGACACGATGTTTACCCAAGTTTGGGTCCTCTTGATGGAGGTAATACCCTAATTCCTACTTGTTTGATCTTGATGAATATAAGGATTACAAGAGGCGATCTACCGCGAGATCGTAATGGCTAAACCCTAGATATATAGCCTAGATGATTGTGATTGTCTCTATAGACTAAACCCTCTGGTTTATATAGACACCGGAGGGGCCTAGGGTTGTACAAAGTCCGTTTACATAGGAAGGAATCCTCATATCCGAATGCCAAGCTTGCCTTCCACGCAGAGGAGAGTCCCATCCAGACATGGGAGGAAGTCTTCGTCTTGTATCTTCACAGCCCATCAATCCGGCCCACGTCTAGTAGGTCGGACGCCCGAGGACCCCTTAGTCCAGGACTCCCTCAGTGAGCTCCAGAAAGAAAGTACTAACGAAGGAATATGGCACCGCTGCAACAACAAAGCCTGGACTACATAAAAAGACCCCTGCCAAGAGGGTGCTAACTTTAAAGGCTAGAACCTCAACTTTTGAAATCCCTAAGCCAACTGAAGAGGCTGTTGGAGAGGGAAAGAAAGGGAATGAGAGGGTCAAGAAGACCACTGCTAGAGTCATTGGTAGATCCTCTATAATGAGAGATCCAGAAGAAGATGAATAGGAAGAGGATGCTTCACTAGCACCCAAGTCCCAAAAGCTTATGGGGGATGTCATTAAGTCAGGGGCTGCCACTTAAAATCCCAAGAGTGCCCCCAAGGCTGCAGCTCAAGCTTAGAAGCCTTCTATGCCCAAGAGAAGCACGGGGAACATCCGAGCTGAAGAGAAGAACAAGGCCCCAGTGCCTGAAGTTGAAGAAGAATATGCAGAAGCCCAAGTGCCGAGGTAACTGAAACCAATGATTCCAGAACACAATGACACTCATGAAGTGGCTGAGGACATGAACATCAGGAAAGATGCAGGATCAAGACTTTGGAGACAGTCTGATCCCTATGCTGTGAGGAGGAGGACTGTAGTGGACTATAGGTTCCACACCAAAGAACAGCAAGACTTCTATGAGACTATTTTGCTTGACAAGAAGCCTATAGTCTGTGATATGAAGTGGGTTGATTGGGACTTCATTGATGAGAATGAAGACTATTTTCCTGGAGTGCATGAAAGCTTCAAAGCTTGTGGAGCTGATGAGTTTGTGGGACAGAAGCTTACCAAATGGAATGATGAGCTCATTATGCAGTTCTATTCTACAGCTCATTTCTATCCAGATGGTAGAATTGTTTGGATGTCTGAGGGTACAAGGTACCAATCAACTGCTGATGAGTGGGCCAAGTTGATCAATGCCCCAGAAGAGCATGGGGATGATTTGGATGTGTATGCCAAGAAGAAGAAGGACCATATCTCAATGGCAAACATGTACAAGGAGATCCCAGACAAAGCTTTGGAGACACACAAGCTTGGATCTATGGATTATATGTTGTCTAGTCTGCCTACAATCAACACAATCTTAAGGCATACTATGTTACCCAAGTCTGGAGATGACAAGATGAAAAGAGGACATTCAATCAACTTGTTGCAGATATTTGATGTTCCTCAAAAATTCAAGGTCACGAGTCTGATTGTTGATGCAATCAAGGTGACTGCTGTAGATCAGAAAAGATCTTGTGGGTATGCTCCACACATTCAGGTGCTCATCAACTCCAAGACGGGCACATGCACTTACTTATTAGACAAGGAGCACTTACCTTTGCACCCAGAATTTTAGGATAACACAGTTGTGATAAATGAGGATGATCCTTCATCAGCATAAGCACAAGAGAAGAGGGTAAAGGCAAAGGGAGAAAAGGCTGCAAGGATGCAAAGTGTTGAGGAGGCATCTCAGGTGTACTTGAAGAGCGAACAAGATCAGCTAGGTTATCTGATTCAGGCAACTTTGAGGATTTAGAAGGGCTTGGGCACCCTGACTCAGAATCAGGAGAGCTTGGAGAGGATCATTGAGACCAAGTTTTATGATCTTGATGTAAAAGTGACTGAGATACAGATTGCAGTCGAGCATCTCCAGGAGGAATTAGAGGAGAAGAGAGGGAAGACAACTATGGATGCTTTTCTGCGAGTGCCAAGAGGTCAGAGGTCAGCTGCACTTCTAGTGTCAGATACAAGAGCTACTTCATCTGCACCAGCAGCAACAGCTTCAGTGCCACCTCCTGCAACTACTCCACCAGCTCCAACAACATCCACTAATGCCTTCGTCCTTCGAGTTCTCTCTACACCACCTCCCGAAGACCAAGCCTGAGAGACGCATAGCAGTATGCATTTTCAAACTATTTGGTAACTTGTTGCCAAAGGGGGAGAAATGTATAGATCATAGGCTTCGAGAGAGTGTGTTTTGCTTCTTTGTCTCTCTTGCTATTTAGTCGAACTTTTGTGTGTGCTCGCTTGATACCTTATGTCTGTATGTGAGATACTTGTATGATCATGTGTTTGATCATATCATTCTTTAATGTTTCCTTGGATGATATTATCTTTATATCCCTATATGATCATTCACTTTGATTGGTGATGAGTGCATGTTTAATTCCTATCATTTTGAGCGCTCCACCAAGATGTATGTGACATGGAAGAGTAAGCCATGATCCTAATCGATTGTGCATTTGCATTCAAAAGAAAATTTTAAATAATGCACAAATTTAGGGGGAGCTCTTGCTTATAACATACTTCTCAAAGCGACGATGTATTTAAATCTTATTATCACTTGTCAAAGCTTTGATCTATATGTTGCCATCAATTACCAAAAAGGCGGAGATTGAAAGTGCAACTATCCTTGGGTGGTTTTGGTAATTACTAACAACATATAGCTCATTGAACTAATACTATTTCAAGATGATCATTTCAGAAAGTGCAACTATCCCTGGATTAGGAATGTGAACCCCTCAAAATGCTAAGGACACACATTTGCTCAAGCTCAAGACTCTACATTTTCATTTTAGTGATCCAAGATCACATTGACTCCATAGGAAAAGCCAATACTATTAAAATGGGATGAGGTGTTGCTTAATGCCTTACTTGCTGAAAATTCTTAGTGATATGCTCCAAAAACCCTCAACCACTTTCTCATATCCACATATGTCCCAAACCAAAAGTCAAACTCGGCCCCACTTAAATGTTCTATCCGGCGCCACCGAGTTCGCTTGATATAGCCACCGCCAGAAACCCTAGTCATTTCGGTCTCACCGATAGGGATCTCGGTCTCATCGAGATGGGATTGCAAACTCTCTATTTCCCTTCATAACATTTCGGTCCAACCGAGATGAGCGACCGGTGGGACCGAGTTCACAATGCACACTCTCTGTTTCCCTTTCGTAACGTTCCGGACTCACCGAAATGAGCGAATCGGTCCCATCGAGTTTGCCTGACCAACTCTTTGGTTAGCTTATTACCAAAATTGGTACCACCGAGTTTGTGTAATCGCTCTCACTGAGATTATGTTATGCCTTAACCCTAATGAAATCGGTCCAACTGAGTTGACATGTCGGTCCCACCGAAAAGCCTAACATTCACATTTTCTACTGAATCGGTATGACCGAGTTTTCTGATTCGGTCCCACCGAGTTTGGTGAATTGTGTGTAAGGGTTAGATTTCATGTGGAGGCTATATATACCCCTCCACCCTTCCTTCATTAGAAAGGACAGCCATTAGAACGTGCCTACACTTCAGCATTCATTTTTTGAGAGAGAACCACCTACTCATGTGGTGAGACCAAGATATTCCATTCCACCCATATGAATCTTGATCTCTAGCCTTCCCCAAGTTGCCTTCCACTCAAGTCATCTTTCCACCAAATCCAAATATGTCAGAGAGAGTTGAGTGTTGGGGAGACTATCTTTTGAAGCACAAGAGCAAGGAGTTCATCATCAACACACCATCTATTACCTTAGGGAGAGTGGTGTCTCCTAGATTGGTTAGGTGTCACTTGGGAGCCTCCGACAAGATTGTGGAGTTGAACCAAGGAGTTTGTACGGGCAAGGAGATCGCCTACTTCGTGAAGATCTACCCTAATGAGGCAAGTCCTTCGTGGGTGATGGCCATGGTGGGATTGACAAGGTTGCTTCTTCGTGGACCCTTCGTGGGTGGAGCCCTCCGTGGACTCGCACAAGCGTTACCCTTCGTGGGTTGAAGTCTCCATCCACGTGGATGTACGATAGCACCACCTATCATAACCACGCCAAAAATCTCCATGTCTACATTGTGTTTGCTCCCTCCAAACTCTTCCCTTTACCTTCATATGCAAATGTTTTTATATTCCACTGCTATAATCTTAGACTTGCATGTGTAGGTTCATTACTTGCCTTGTGCTAAGTGGCTAAAATCAGCCAAGACTTAAAATTGGGAAAAGGCTAGATCTTTATTTGGTCAAGTAGTCTAGTAACCCCCCTCTAGACATACTTTCGATCCTACAGATTGCATATTAACATTACAGAGGACAAATCACTGGAAGGCACTGGCGGTGGCCTCGAGAAAACATCACGAACTGTATTTTAAAGTAGACAGCTGCGTGGTGGTGTCGACGGTGGTCTCGAAGACGAGGTGCTCCTCCAAGATCTGGCAGTTGACATGCATGGCAGCCATAGTGACCTCATGCACGCGTGCGCCACAAGCTACTGAGCTCCACATTATACTGCGTGCAAAATGGCTGTGGGCAGCACTTAATTGGACGAGGGGGCAGTGATTTCGGTGGAAGGAGTCGCGCCGTCTGTCGGGGCATGTGGGACGGGAAAGCAGGATGATGGTGTGGGTGGGGTGTGGATTACCTGACCATATCGACGAGGCTGCGCAGCAAGAAGAAGGGTCGGCAGTGAGTAGGTCGCGCAGCAACAAGAAGGGTCATCGGCGAGTAGGCGGCGCTGCAAGAAGAAGGGTCACCGACGAGGAGGCGGCGCTGCAAGAAGAAGGGTAGCCGGCGAGGAGGCGGCGCTGCAAGAAGAAGGGTCGCCGGCAAGGAGGCTAAGCTGCCAATAAGCAGCAGTGGAGGTTTGAGCTTGGTAAGCAAGGAGGAACAGTGGAAATGTGGCTTTTGGTAGGAGGGAGGGGGCGGGGAGATAGATATTTCCGCGGTGGCAAACAAAATTGGCTCGGTGCCACGAGAAACTGGCGCGCAAGTGTGGTTCAACCGGGTGTGGTGGACTGTAGACGATGAAGCTTCCTGCGTAAGCCAGATAAGATGGTGCGCCAAGAAATTTTATATCGCATCCCACACGATTCTTTCCAGTAAATTGGTTGTGGTATACCTGATTTTTTTCATTATGTTTTGCAAGACAAAATGGTGTTACGGAGGGAAAGGATGGTGTTTGAATTGCTAGAACATTTACGTAAAGTGAACATGCAACTAGTACATGAGTGTCGTGTTTAAATTTGGAATTATTCCGGGTTCTTTTGGCCCTTTTTTATGCATTAATTGAGCTTCCGGGTATTTAATCTGCATAATTCAAATTTGAACTACAAGTACATGCTCTAATGAACCAAAGTTTGTTGAAAAATCGCATGTGTGTCTTTGGGTGAATTTATAGGTCCCATGCAAGAAATGGGAATGAAATTCAAACATTTGGGCGTCATGGCTCGGCCGGAAAGGTTTGGAAACTAGGTTTTTCAATTCCTGTAAATCGAAAACACGCCTGAAAAACATGAAACTTGGCATTGTGTCATGACATGGCACCAACATGCTCCGGTAATTTTTTTGGCCGAATTGGGACAAGCTTTGGTGTAAGCTTCTTGCAAACCGGAGCTTCCCTCAAGAAGGCTCGTGGTTCCGAGAGGGAATATGTCACCTCCGTATGTGAAACGAGATACGTATAGTGCCTTCTCCAACCTTAATTTTTTTGCACAGGTAGATTAGACAAAATAAAAGTATCATGCTAAATTTTGGAATTACTCCGGGTTCGTTTGGCCTTTTTATAAATTAATTGAGTTTGTGCGCATTTAATGTGCATAATTAAAATTTGAAAAACAAGCACATGCTCCAATGCACCAAATTGGTTCAAAAATCACACGTGTGTTCTTGGGTGAATTTCTAGGTCCCATGCAAGAAATGAGAATGAAATTCAAAAATCTGGGCATCGTGGCTCGGCTGGAAAGATTGAGAAACTTGGTTTTCTAATTCCTGTAAATCGAAAACACGCCTGAAAATCATGAAACTTGGCATGGTGTCATGGCATGGCACCAACATGCCGTGGTTATTTTTTTGGCCGAATTGGGACAAGCTTTGGTGTAAGCTTCTTGCAAACCGGAGCTTCCCTCAAGAAGGCTCGTGGTTCTGAGAGGGAACTTTCACCTCCGTGTGCGAAACAAGATACGTACACTGCCTTCTCCGGCCTTACTTTTTTTACACTGGCAGATTAGACCAAATAGATGTTGGGGAATGCAGTAATTTCAAAATTTTCCTACACGCACGCAAGATCTATCATGGTGATGCATAGCAATGAGAGGGGAAGAGTGTTGTCCACGTACCCTCGTAGACCGTAAGCGGTAGCGTTATAACAACGCGGTTGATGTAGTCGAACGTCTTCATGATCCGACCGATCCTAGCACCGAAGGTATGGCAGCTCCGCGATCTGCACACGTTCAGCTCGGTGACGTCCTGCGAACTCTAGATCTAGCCGAGTGTTGAGGGAGAGTTTCGTCGGCACGACGGCGTGATGACGGTGATGATGAAGCTACCGGAATAGGGCTTCGCCTAAGCACTACAACGATATGACCGAGGTGGATTATGGTGGAGGGGGGCACCGCACACGGCTAAACAATGTCAACTTGTGTCTAGGGTGCCCCCTTGCCCCTGTATATAAAGGAGCAAGGGGAGGGGGTGGCGGCCTCATAAGGTGCGCCCCAAGGGGTAATCCTACTCCTACTATGATTAGGTTCCCCTTTCCTAGTCCAACTAGGAGGGGAAGGAAAGAGGAGGAGGGGAGAAGGAAATAGGGGGCCGCCTCCCAAACCCTAAACTAATTCGGTTTGGGCCTAGGGGGGCGCCCCCACAGCTCCCTTCCTGCCCTCTATTTCCACTAAGGCCCATCAAGACCCATTGACCACCCGGGGGGTTCCGGTAACTCCCCGGTGTCCGAATATAACCTTCGAATATATCAATCTTTATGTCTCGACCATTTCGAGACTCCTCGTCATGTCCGTGATCACATCCGGGACTCCAAAATGCATTTGGTTCATCAAAACACATAAACTCATAATACCAATCATCATCGAACATTAAGGGTGCGGACCCTACGGGTTCGAGAACTATGTAGACATGACCGAGACTCACTTCCGGTCAATAACCAATAGCGGTACCTGGATGCTCATATTGGTTCTTACATATTCTACGAAGATCTTTATCGGTCAAACCGCATAACAACATACGGTGTTCCCTTTGTCATCAGTATGTTACTTGCCCGAGATTCAATCGTCTGTATCTCAATACCAAGTTCAATCTCGTTATCGACAAGTCTCTTTACTCGTTCCGTAATGCAACATCCCACAGCTAACTCATTAGTACCGAGAGGGCCCAGAGATACCTCTCCGACAATCAGAGTGACATATCCTAATCTCGATCTATGCCAACTCAACAAAACACCATCAGAGACACCTGTAGAGCATCTTTATAATCACCCAATTACGTTGTGACGTTTGATAGCACACTAAGTGTTCCTCTATTATGCGGGAGTTGCATAATCTCATAGTCACAGGAACATGTGTAAGTTATGGAGAAAGCAATAGTAATAAACTAAACGATCATAGTGCTAAGCTAACAGATGGGTCAAGTCAATCACATCATTCTCTAATGATGTGATCCCGTTCATCAAATGACAACTCATGTCTATGGCTAGGAAACTTAACCATCTTTGATTAACGAGCTAGTCATGTAGAGGCATACTAGTGACACTCTGTTTGTCTATGTATTCACACATGTACTAAGTTTCGAGTTCATACAATTCTAGCATGAATAATAAACATTTATCACGATATAAGGAAATATAAATAACAACTTTATTATTGCCTCTAGGGCATATTTCCTTCAGTATCCCACTTGCACTAGAGTCAATAATCTAGTTCACATCGTCATGTGATTTCACACCAATAGTTCACATCTTTATGTGATTAGTTCACATCTTCATGTGACTAATACCCCAAGGGTTTACTAGAGTCAATAATCTAGTTCACATCTCTATGTGTTAAACACCCAAAGAGTGATCATGTTTTTCTCGTGAGAGAAGTTTAGTCTACGAGTCTGCAACATTCAGATCCGTATGTGTTTTGCAAATTTCTGTGTGTACAATACTCCACACGGAGCTACTGTAGCTAATTGTTCCCACTTTCAATATGTATCTAGATCGAGACTTAGAGTCATCTACATCCGTGTCAAAAGCTTGCATCGATGTAACTCTTTACGACGAACTCTTTTATCACCTCGATAACCGAGAAATATTTCCTTAGTCCTCTAAGGATAATTTTGGCCGTTGTCTAGTGATTTAATCCTATATCACTATTGTACTCCCTTGCCAAAATCATACTAAGGTATACAATAGGTCTGGTACACAGCATAGCATAGTTTATAGAACCCAAGACTGAGGCATAGGGAATGAGTTTTCGTTCTCTTTCTATTTTCTGCCATGGTCGGGTTTTGAGTCTTTACTCCACTTCACAACTTGCAACATAGGCAAGAACTCTTTCTTTGACTGATCCATTTTGAACTCCTTCAAAATTTTGTCAAGGTATGTACTCATTGAAAAAACTTATCAAGCGTCTTGATCTATATCTATAGATCTTGATGCTCAATATGTAAGCAGCTTTACCGAGGTCTTTCTTTGAAAAACTCCTTTCAAACACTCCTTCACACTTTCCAGAAAATTCTACATCATTTCCGATCAACAATATGTCATTCACATATACTTATCAGAAAGGCTGTAGTGCCCCCACTTACTTTCTTTTAAATACAAGCTTCACCGCAAGTCTGTATAAAACTATATGCTTTGATCAACTTATCAAAGCGTATATTCCAACTCCGAGATGCTTGCACCAGTCCATAGATGGATCGCTGGAGCTTGCACACTTTGTTAGCATCTTTAGGATTGACAAAACCTTCTGGTTGCATCATATACAACTCTTCTTCAATAAATCCTTTAAGGAATGTAGTTTTGATATCCATTTGCCAGATTTCATGAAATGCGGCAACTGCTAACATGATTCGAACAGACTTTTAAGCATTGATACGAGTGAGAAAATCTCATCATAGTCAACACCTTGAAATTGTCGAAAACCTTTTGCGACAATTCGAGGTTTGTAGATAGTAACACTTCTATCAGCGTCCGTCTTCCTCTTGAAGATCCATTTATTCTGAATAGCTCACCGATCATCGAGCAAGTCAATCAAAGTCCATACTTTATTCTCATACATGGATCCCATCTCAGATTTCATGGCCTTAAGCCATTTCGTGGAATTTGGGCTCATCATCGCTTCCTCATAGTTCGTAGGTTCGTCATGCTCTAGTAAAATGACTTCCAGAAAGGATTACCATACCACTCTGGTGCAGACCATACTCTAGTTGACCTACGAGGTTCGGTAGTAACTTGATATGAAGTTTCATGATCATCATCATTAGCTTCCTCATTAATTCTCGTAGGAATCACTAGAACTGATTTCTGTGATGAACTACTTTCCAATTCGGGAGAAGGTACAATTACCTCATCAAGTTCTACATTCCTCCCACTCACTTCTTTCGAGAGAAACTGCTTCTCTAGAAAGGATCCACTCTTAGCAACGAATATCTTGCCTTCGGATCTGTGATAGAAGATGTTCCCAATAGTTTCCTGTGGGTATCCTATGAAGATGCATTTCTCCGATTTTGGTTCGAGCTTATCAGGTTGAAACTTTTTCACATAAGCATCATAGCCCCAAACTTTAAGAAACAACAGCTTAAGTTTCTTGCTAAACCATAGTTCATATGGTGTCATCTCAACGGATTTAGATGATGCCCTATTTAATGTGAATGCAGCTGTTTCTAATGCATAACCCCAAAACGATAGTGATAAATCGGTAAGAGACATCATATATCGCACCATATCTAATAAAGTACGGTTATGACGTTCGGACACACCATTACGCTGAGGTGTTCCAGGTGGCGTGAGTTGTGAAACTATTTTGCATTGTTTCAAATGAAGACCAAACTCGTAACTCAAATATTATCCTCCATGACAGATCCCAGAAATTTTATTTTCTTGTTACGATGATTTTCCACTTAACTCTGAAATTCTTTGAACTTTTCAAATGTTTCAGACTTATGTTTCATCAAGTAGATATACCCATATCTACTCAAATCATCTGTGAAGATTAGAAAATAACGATACCCACCGCGAGCCTCAACACTCATTGGATTGCATACACCAATAAGTATTATTTCCAATAAGTCAGTTGCTTGCTCCATTGTTCTAGAGATGGAGTTTTAGTCATCTTTCCCACGAGGCATGGTTCGCAAGCATCAAATGATTCATAATCAAGTGATTCCAAAAGCCCATCAGCGTGGAGTTTCTTCATGCACTTTACACCAATATGACCTAAACGGCAGTGCCACATATAAGTTGCACTATCATTATTAACTTTGCATCTTTTGGCTTCAATATTATGAATATGTGTATCACTACGATCGAGATTCAATAAACCATTCACCTTGGGTGTATGACCTCAAAAGGTTTTATTCATGTAAACAGAATAACAAATATTATTTGACTTAAATGAATATCCATATTGCAATAAACATGATCCAATCATATTATGTTCAACGCAAACACAAATTACATTTATTTTAGGTTCAACCCTAATCCAAAGATAAAGGGAGTGTGCGATGGTGATCTTATCAACCTTGGAATCACTTCCAACTCACATCATCACCTCGCCCTTAACTAGTCTCTGTTTATTTTGCAACTCCCGTTTGGAGTTACTACTCTTAGCAACTGAACCAGTATCAAATACTAAGGGGTTGCTATATACACTAGTAAAGTACACATCAATAACATGTATATCAAATATACTTTTGTTCACTATGCCATTCTTATCCGCCAAGTATCTAGGGCAGTTCCACTTCCAGTGACCATTTCCTTTGCAGTAGAAGCACTCAGTTCCAGGCTTGGGTCTAGCTTTGGGCTTCTTCATGGGAGCATCAACTTGCTTGCTATTCTTCTTTGAAGTTCCTCTTTCTTTCCCTTTGCCCTTTTCTTGAAACTAGTGGTCTTGTTAACCATCAACACTTGATGCTATTTCTTGATTTCTACCTTCGCTGATTTCAGCATCGCGAAGAGCTTGGGAATTACTTTCATCATCCCTTGCATATTATAGTTCATCACTAAGTTCTAGTAACTTGCTGATAGCGACTAGAGAACTTTGTCAATTACTATCTTATCTAGAAGATTAACTCCCGCTTCATTCAAGAAATTGTAGTACCCAGACAATCTGAGCACATGCTCACTGGTTGAGCTATTCTCCTCCATCTTGTAGGGAAAGTACTGTCAGAGGTCTCCTACCTATCGACACGGGCATGAGTATGAAATACCAATTTCAACTCTTAGAACATCTTATAAGCTCTATGGCGTTCAAAAACATTTTTGATGTCCCAGTTCTAAGCCGTAAAGCATGGTGCACTAAACTATTAAGTATTCATCATACCGAGCTTTGTCAAACATTCATAACGTCTGTATTTGCTCCTGCAATAGTTATGTCACCTAGCGGTGCATCAAGTACATAATTCTTGTCTGCAGCAATGAGGATAATCCTCAGATCATGGAACCAATCCGGATCATTGCTACTATCATCTTTCAACATAGTTTTCTCTAGGAACATAT
Organism: Triticum urartu; assembly: GCF_056163025.1. Taxonomy (NCBI): domain Eukaryota; kingdom Viridiplantae; phylum Streptophyta; class Magnoliopsida; order Poales; family Poaceae; genus Triticum; species Triticum urartu. The sequence goes on along the minus strand of NC_141879.1, from coordinate 348,795,378 downwards.
CATAAATAAAATGAGGAAGCCATACGCGAGCAATTGATCTACAGCATAGATATGCAAATACTATCAGGACTAAGTTCATGATAAATTTAAGTTTAATTAATCATATTGCTTAAGAACTCCCACTTAGATAGACATCCCTCTAATCATCTAAGTGATCACGTGATCCATATCAACTAAACCATGTCCGATCATCACGTGAGATGGAGTAGTTTTCAATGGTGAACATCACTATGTTAATCATATCTACTATATGATTCACGCTCGACCTTTCGGTCTCACTGTTCCAAGGCCATATCAGCATATGCTAGGCTCGTCAAGTTTAACCCGAGTATTATGCATGTGCAAAACTAGCTTGCACCCGTTGTATGTGAACGTAGAGCTTATCACACTCGATCGTGGTGTCTCAGCACGAAGAACTATCGCAACGGTGCATACATAGGGAGAACACTTGAAATTTCATGAGAGATCATCTTATAATGCTACCGCCGAACTAAGCAAAGTAAGATGCATAAAGGATAAACATCACATGAAATCAAATATAAGTGATATGATATGGCCATCATCATCTTGTGCCTTTGATCTCCATCTCCAAAGCACCGTCATGATCACCATCGTCACCGGCTTGACACCATGATATCCATCATCTTGATCTTTATCAACGTGTCGTCACATGGTCGTCCCGCCATCTATTGCATTTGCAACTATTGCTATCGCATAGAGATAAAGTAAAGCAATTATATGGCACTTGCATCTTGTGCAATAAAGAGACAACCATAAGGCTCTTGCCAGTTGCCGATAACTTTAAACAAGAAGATCATCTCATACAACAATTTATATCTCATCACGTCTTCACCATATCACATCACAACATGCCCTGCAAAAACAAGTTAAACACCCTCTATTTTGTTGTTGCAAGTTTTACGTGGTTGCTACGGGCTTAGCAAGAACGGGTCTTACCTATGCATCAAAAACCACAACGCGGTATAGTGATTGATTTTTGATCTTCAGAAAGAACCTTGTTCATTGAATCCGATTCAACTAAAGTTGGAGAAACTGACACCCACTAGCCACCTGTGTGCGAAGCACGTCGGTAGAACCAGTCTCGCGTAAGCGTACGCGTAATGTCGGTCTGAGCCGCTTCATCCAACAATGCCACTGAATCAAGAATCAACTAGTGACGGCAAGCAATATGTATATACCCACGCCCACAACTCCTTTGTGTTCTACTCATGCAAATAACACCTACGCATAGGCCTGGCTCGGATGCCACTGTTGGGGAACGTAGTAATTTCAAAATTTCCTACGCACACGCAGGATCTATCATGGTGATGCATAGCAACGAGAGGTGAATAATGTTGTCCACGTACCCTCGTAGACCATAAGCGAAAGCGTTATGACAACGCAATTGATGTAGTCGAACGTCTTCATGATCCGACCGATTCTACCATCAAAGGTACTGCACCTCCGCGATCTGCACACGTTGAGCTCGGTGACGTCCCGCGATCTCTAGATCTAGCTGAGTGTCGAGGGACAGTTTCATCAGCACGACGACATGATGACGGTGATGATGAAGCTACGGGAACAGGGCTTCGCCTAAGCATTGTAACAATATGACCGAGGTGGATTATGGTGGAGGGGGGCACTGCACACAGCAAAACAATGTCAACTTGTGTGTTCTAGGGTGCCCCCCAAGGGGGGAATCCTACTCCTACTAGGAGTAGGTTCCCCCATTCCTAGTCCAACTAGGAGGGGAAGGAAAGAGGAGGAGGGGACAAGGAAAGAGGGGGGGCGCCCCCAAGCCCTAAACCAATTCGGTTCGGGCCTAGGGGGCACGCCCAATAGCTCCCTTGATGTCCTATATTACCACTAAGGCCCATGAAGGCCCATTGACCCCCCGGGGGGTTCTCGTAACTCCCCGGTACTTCGGTATTTATCCGGTGACCATCGGAACCTTTCCAGTGTCCGAATATGACCTTCCAATATATCAATATTTATGTCTCGACCATTTCGAGACACCTCGTCATGTCCGTGATCACATCCGGGACTCCAAACTACCTTCGGTTCATCAAAACACATAAACGCATAATACCGATCGTCATTGAACGTTAAGCGTGCAGACCCTACGGGTTCGAGAACTATGTAGACATGACAGAGACTCACTTCCGGTCAATAACCAATTGCGGAACCTGGATGGTCATATTGGTTCCTACATATTCTAGGAAGATCTTTATGGGTCAAACCGCATAACAACATACGTTGTTCCCTTTGTCATCGGTATGTTACTTGCCCGAGATTCGATCGCCGGTATCTCAATACCTAGTTCAATGTTGTTACCGGCAAGTCTCTTTACTCGTTTCGTAATGCTACATCCCGCAACTAACTCATTAGTCACATTGCTTGCAAGGCTTATAGGGATGTGCATTACTGAGAGGGCCCAGAGATACCTCTCCGACAATCGGAGTGACAAATCCTAATCTCGATCTATGCCAACTCAACAAAACACCATTGGAGAAACCTGTAGAGCATCTTTATAATCATCCAGTTACGTTGTGACATTTTATAGCACACTAAGTGTTCCTCCGATATTCGGGAGTTGCATAATCTCATAGTCATGGGAACATGTAGAAGTTACGAAGAAAGCAATAGCAATAAACTAAACGATCATAGTGCTAAGCTAACGGATGGGTCAAGTCAATCACATCATTCTCTAATGATGTGATCATGTTCATCTAATGACCACTCATGTCTATGGCTAGGAAACTTAACCATCTTTGATTAATGAGCTAATTAAGTAGAGGCATACTAGTGGCACTCTGTTTGTCTATGTATTCACACATGTACTAAGTTTTTGGTTAATACAATTCTAGCATGAATAATAATCATGTATCATGATATAAGGAAATGAAAATAAGAACTTTATTATTGCCTCTAGGGCATATTTCCTTCAATAGAAGTATCATGCTAAATTTCGGAATTATTCTTGGTTCGTTTGGCCTTTTTTATACATTAATTGAGTTTCTGCGCATTTAATGTGCATGATTCAAATTTGAACTACAAGCACATGCTCTAGTACACCAAAGTTGGTTGAAAAATCACATGTGTGTCCTTTGGTGAATTTCTAGGTCCCATGCAAGAAATGGGAATGAAATTCAAACATCTGGGCGTCGTGACTCGGCTGGAAAGATTGAGAAACTTGGTTTTTAACTCCTGTAATTGAAAACACGCCTGAAAATCATGAAACTTGTCATTGTGTCATGACATGGCACCAACATGCTGTGGTAAATTTTTTGGCCGAATTGGGACAAGCTTTGGTGTAAACTTCTTGCAAACCGGAGCTTCCCTCCAGAAGGCTCGTGGTTCCGAGAGGGAATGTGTCACCTCCGTGTAAGAAACATGATACGTACATTCCCTTCTCCCGCCTTAATTTTTTTATACAAGCAGATTAGACCAAATAGAAGTATCGTGCTAAATTTTGGAATTATTCCGGTTTCGTTTGGCCTTTTTTATACATTAATTGAGTTTCTGCGCATTTAATGTGCATAATTCAAATATCAACTAAAAGCACATGTGTAACGCCCAATATGAGGCTATATCACCCACGTGTCGAGGCATGACTTAGAGGCATAACCGCATGTTGGTTTTGTCGCAAGAAGGGTCATCTTCACACAATCCCATGTACAAGAACAAGTATAGATAAGTAGTTGGCTTAGAATCACGACGGCACACAATGACCAAATAATTCATACATCATTTAGAGTACACACATAGTCCGACTACGGAAAAATCCAAATGAAAAGAAGATAACCCCAAATGCTAAATCCCGATCGTCCCAACTGGGCACCACAACTGATCATCTGGAAAAGACACGTAGTAATGCCCAAGGTCCTTGTCGAACTCCCACTTGAGTTCGGTGGCATCACCTGCACTGGCATGATCAGCACCTGCAACTTTTTTGGTAGTATTTGTGAGTCACAAGGACTCAGCAATCTCAAAACCCGTGAGATCAAGACTATTTAAGCTTATGGGTAGGATGTGTTTATGAAGTGGAGTTGCAGCAAGCGCTAAGAAAATATGGTGGCTAACATACGAGTACAAGAGTAAGATGAGAAACTATGCAACGTCGTAAGCTAGAAGAAATCAAGAAGTGATCCTGAACTACTTAAGTTCAACCATAGCTCAACTGTTTTCACTTCCCAGACTCCGCCGAAAAGAGACCATCACGGTTACACATGCAATTGATGCATTTTAATTAAGTCAAGTGTCAAGTTCTCTACAAGCGGATATTAACAAATTCCCATCTGCAACATAACGGCGGGCACAACTCTTGAAAGTTTGTACCCTGCAGGGGTGTCCCAACTTAGCCCATCACAAGCTCTCACGATCAACGAAGGATATTCCTTCTCCCGGAATCACCCGATCAGTCTCGGAATCCCGGTTATAGGACATTTCGACAATGGTAAAACAAGACCATCAAGACCGCCTGATGTGCCGACAAATACCGATAGGAGTCGCACGTATCTCATTCTCAGGGCACACTAGATGGGCAAGACATCGGGTTGGATGAGACCCTGGTTGCCCAGGGGCGCCGAACATCGCCCAGGTTGGACCAGCACTCAGAGGAACACTAGCCCGGGGGTTGAATTAAGATAATCCTCAGGTTAATTACACCCTAGGTAAATTTTAGTTGTTATTAGGCAAATGGTAAAACCAAGGTTGGGCCTTGCTCGAGGACTTTTATTCAAAGCGAACTATGAAGGGTGTCCCATAACCCCACCAGCGCAAGGAACGCAAAATCAAGGAACATAACACTGGTATGACGGAAACTAGGGCGGCAAGAGTGGAACAAAACACCGAGCAGAAGGCCAAGCCTTCCACCCTTTTCCATGTATATTGATGCATTAATTAAATAGGCGATATTGTTATATCCCAACATGTCCATGTTCCGACATGGAACAACCTGCAAGGCACCTACAACTAGCAACACTATAAGAGGGGCTAAGCAAAAGCGGTAACATAGCCAAACAACGGTTTGCTAGGAAGGTGAGTTAGAGGCTTGACATGGTAGTATGGGAGGCATGATAAACAAGTGGTAGGTACCACGACATACCGATAGAACAAACAACTAGCAAGCAAAGATAGAAGTGATATCAAGGGTAATGATCATCTTGCCTGCAAAGTTCTCATGGTTGTCGAGAGCTTGCTCCTCGTAAACGTACTCAGCAGGTTCCTTGTTCACGAACTTGTCTCCCGGCTCTACCCAAAGCAAGAACACAAACAACGGAACAAGACTCAATCACGGTGCGATGCACAAGCAACATAATGCAAGACATGGCATGGAATGCAAGGTATTATGTGCTATGCATATGGGTACCCCGAAAGGGAAAAGATGATCAAGACATCAACTTGGCAAACCAAGCATGCCACTGGAAAGATTGAGTGATTTCGGTCGAAATCAATGTATGGATCACCAGAAACGGATGCACGGTCTACAAATGACAAGCAAAACAAGAACAATGCAAAACTGTGCTTAACAACATCATAACACTTATGATGCATCAAAACACTATGCTACAACACTCCAACATAGAAACAAAGCACATGGCAGTAAAGTACAAGTGAAGCTCTACAAATCATGAACACTGAGCTCCTACTAGAACTCACTAGAACAACCCTAAAACAGCATGGCAAAAATGCAAATGATAATAGCTTCACGGACTTTGCAAGCTCATGCCACTCACCAAAAATCATTTCATGGCATCACAAGGTAACCAACAGTAATAATAGACAATTATGAAGCTAAACATGGGAATATCGAGCTCATAGTGTGCATGGATCACTAGCAAAACACATGGCTAAAATGAACTTCATGTTAACAATCTGCCAACAACAATATTTAGCAGAAGTAGAGCATGGTAATGGCAACCTAGACTACTCCATAAATACAAATAGAGCCATGAATGGATAGAACATAAACATATCTTCAAAACACTCTTACTGAACTTCATTAAAATATGCATGGATCTACTTGTGACAACAAGTCAACAGAGCAACTTAATGTAACAGGAAAAGACTTAGGAGAAATCCTAAGTGTCTGAAAACAAAAACATCATGTGGCATACTTTGCATGCTTGTTCTAGTCAACACAGATCTCATAAAAATGCAATGCTTGCACCACTGAAAAGATGTCATGAAGGTGCTCCTAAACATGTAGACATAATGCTCATAAGATGCACACACAAAATGCAATGAAAATGACAAATCAGAAAGTTATGATGAATTGCAGCAGACAACATCACATAGCACTTTTGCAACGGGCATTAAGGCATAAATATGGACATTAACATGCATGCAAATGACACTCGCATGAAGAGCATCACGAGATGAACATGGCGATATAACATATGCGCAAATCGGATCTATGAGCATGGAGATATGACATGTCAAAGAGGTGCACTTGAGATAGAAATTCCAGGACTTGGAGAAAATATACCCCTCCGGATCTAGGGTTTGACCCAGGCACGGACTTCGAGGTTCGTTGAAGATGGTCGGGGGAGAGGTGGCCAGCCGGAGTCGAGGGAGAGGCGGCAGGATCCGGGCCGGATTGGGGTCGGACGGCGACGAGGTGGCACGGTGCGTGCGTCGGCGGGGCGGCGCAGCTGCGACGAAGGCAGTGGCAACGCGCGCGGTCGCGGGCGGTGGGGTGGGCGGGTGGCGGCGCGGGGCGATGGGCCTCGCACGCCCGCTTCGGACCCCGCGGGCCGGCAACGAAGTGGGTGCAGGTGAGCTGAGGTGGCGGTGGCTGATTCATAGGGGGCAACACTGGACGTGTCCGGTGTCATCCGAACATGTCCGGCGGCATGGAGGAGGGTGTGGAGCTAGAGTTTGGACGCAAATTTCAGGGGAGAGAGTCTATTTATAGGTATGGGAGCTAGGCGAGTCCAAATGTGGTGCGTTTTTGGCCCACACGATCGTGATCCAACGAGGGAGAGCATGGAGGGGGTTTAGATGGGCGAGTGGGCTGTTGTGGAGGGGTGTTGGTCTGCAATGAGAGAGAGGGATTTTTGCGGTTACACACTTAATCGTTGGGGCATCGAACGACCTCCAAATGGAACAAAATTTGATAGGCAGCCTACCAATGATGTACCAAGGCCACTTGACAAATCTCGGCCCATTCCGAGAATGTGTTTTTCACGCTCACGAAACGAGATCTGAGAGGTGAAATGGGTGCATGTGGGAATGTCGGATTCCAAAACGGACAACGGGGAAAATGACCGGATGCATGATACGAACACGAATGCAAATGAGATGCACATGATGACATGCGATGAAATGCATGACATGAAGAAAAGGCAAAACAAAGACAAAACCCAACCACGGAGGAAATAATATATCACATAGCCGGAAATGGCACGAGTTGGAGTTAGAATTATGGAATGTTACATCTGGGGAGTTACAACTCTCCACCACTACAAGAGGATCTCGACCCGAGATCTAGGACTGAAAGAACTCCGGATATTCGGAGCGGAGGTGATCCTCGCGCTCCCAGGTGGCTTCTCGGTCGGAATGGTGAGACCACCTAACTTTCAGGAATTTGATCGACTTGTTCTGAGTTTTGCGCTCGGTTTATTCAAGAATGGCAACAAGATGCTCATGATAAGACAAGTCTTCGTGGAGATCAATCACTTCGAATTTGATAGTGCGCTCAGGTGTCTGGAAGCACTTGCGAAGCTGTGACAAGTGAAACACATCGTGCACATTTACGAAGTTGGACGAAAGCTCGAGTTGATAGGCGAGGTCGTGTCTTTTGACAATGATCATGAAAGGACCCATGTATCTGGAGGCAAGCTTCCCTTTGATACCGAAGCATCGAGTTCCTTTCATTGGAGAGACGCGGAGGTAGACATGGTCTCCGGTCTCGAAAGCCAAGTCATGGTGCTTGCTATCATGGTAACTCTTTTGACGTGATTGCGCTGCTTTGAGATTTTGATGAATGACTTTACACATTTCTTCCGCTTCTGTGATCAAGTCATTTCCAAGAAGTTGGTGCTCACTAGTCTCAGACCAATTGAGAGGATTACAACACTTTCTGCCATATACAATTTCAAGTGGGGCCTTGCCCGAACTTGCTTGGAAGCTATTGTTGTAGGAGAACTCGGCATAAGGGAGACAATCTTCCCACTTCATACCAAAGGAGATGACACAATCTCTGAGCATGTCTTCAAGGATTTGATTTACTCGCTCAACTTGGCCACTTGTTTGAGGATGGAAAGCTATGCTGAAGTGAATGTTGGTGCCCATGGCTTTCTAGAAAGAGTCCCAGAACTTAGAAGTGAAAATGCTTTTGCAGTCTGAAGAGATCAATTGCAGAATACCGTGCAAGGAGACAATTCTGCAGGTGTATAGCTCTGCCAAATGAGCTACCGTGATAGATTCTTTGATTAGAAGGAAATGACCCACTTTTGTAAGCTTGTCAATGACAACGAAGATAGCATCATTCCCACGCTTGGACTTGGGAAATCCAGTGAAAAAGTCCATTTCGATATGATAAAACTTCCATTCTGGAATAGCAAGAGGTTGGAGGAGACCAGCTGGTCGTTGATGTTCTGCTTCCACCCTTTGAAAGACATCACATTCATTCATGAATTGAGCGATCTCTTGCTTCATTCGAGTCCACCAATACAACTGCTTGAGGTCATGGTACATCTTCTAAATACCTGGATGAATGGAAAGAAGAGAATTGTGTGCTTCGTTTATTATGACCTTCCTTAGATCACCTTTAGGAACCACAATCCGGTCCTTGAAGAATAAGGTGTCCCTGTCATCAATGCGATAGCACTTGTATTTGGGTAAGCCCTTGGCAATACAGTGTTTCACCCTCTTCACCATGGTATTAAGGAGTTGTGCCTCACGAATTTGATCTTCCAAAGTTGGAGTGACTTGAAGGTTGGCAAGAAAACCTTGAGGAACAACTTGGAGGTTGAGCTTGCGGAAAGCTTCACAAAGATATGGTTGAAATGGTTTGATAATTAAGTTGTTGCAATAAGCCTTCCTGCTCAAAGCATCTGCAATCACATGGGCCTTGTCTGGAGTATATTCAATACTTGGATTCTACTCTTGAATCATTTCGACCCAACGAGTTTGCCGGAGGTTGAGGTTGGGTTGAGTGAAGATATACTTGAGGCTCTTATGATCAGTGAAAATGTCCACTTGCCTTCCCAACAGGAGATGTATCCATGTTATTAATGCATGGACAACTGCCGCCAACTCAAGATCGTGAGTGGGGAAGTTCCTTTCATTGGGCTTCAACTGACGAGAAGTATGGGCCACAACTTTCTTCTCTTGCATTAACATGGCACCGAGACCTTGCAATGAGGCATCACAGAAAACCTCGAATGGCTTGGATTCATCAGGAAGAGTTTGGACAGGAGCTGAGACTAGCTTCTCTTTGAGAGTGTTGAGAGCAACGTCACACTCAAGAGTCCAGGAATACTTGACATGCTTCTGCTAGTCACCACAGAGCTCATAAAAATGCAAGGCTTGCACCAACATAAAGATGGCATGAAGGTGCTACTAAAACATGTAGACATGATGCTCATAGGATGCATACACAAAATATAATGAAAATGACAAATCAGCAAGTTATGATGAATTCCAGCAGACAACATCATATAGCACTTTTACAACGGGGATTAAGGCATCAATATTGACAGTAACATGCATGCAAATGACACTAGCATGAATAGCATCACGAGACGAACATTTCGATATAACATATGCGCAAATTGGAGCTATGAGCATGGAGATATGAGATGTCAAAGAGGTGCACATGAGATAGAAATTCCAGGACTTGGAGAAAATATACCCCTCCGGATCTAGGGTTTGACCCAGGCATGGACTTCGAGGTTGGTCGGAGATGTCGCCGGCGATGGTCGGGGGAGAGGTGACTGGCCGGAGTCGAGGGAGAGTCTGCGGGATCCGGGCCGGACTGGGGTCGGACGGCGACGAGGCGGCGCGACACGGCGTCGGACGGCGGCGCGACGAGCGGGTTTGATGGCGGCGGGGTGGCGCAGCTGCGACGGCGGCGGAGGAAGGCAGCGGCGGCGCGCGCGGTCGCGGGCCGCGGGGCGCGCGGGTGGCGCCGCGGCGGCGATGGGCCTCGCGGGCTCGCTTCGGGCCCTCCAGGACGGCGGCGATGTGGGCGCGGGTGCGCTGAGGTGGCGGCGGCTGATTTGTCGGGGGCGGCGCTGGACGTGTCCAGCGTCGTCCGGACGTGTCCGGCGGCGCGGAGGAGGGTGGAGCTAGTGTTTTCGCCCACACGATCGTGATCCAACGACGGAGAGCATGGAGGGGGTTTAGATGGGCTAGTGGGCTGTTGTGGAGGGTGGTGGGCGGCAATGAGAGAGGGGTTTTTGCGATTACTCGGTTAACCGTTGGGGAATCAAACGACCTCCAAATGGAACAAAATTTGACAGGCGGCCTACCGGTGATGTACCAAGGCCACTTGACAAATCTCGTCCCATTCTGAGAAGCTTTTTCTCCGCTCACAAAACGAGATCTGAGTGGTGCAACGGGTGCATGTGGGAATGTCGGATCTGAAACTGAAAATGGGGAAAATGACCGGATGTAGGAGACGAACATGAATGCAAATGAGATGCACATGATGACATGACATGAAATGCATGACATTAACAAAAGGCAAAAGAAAGACAAAACCCAACCACAGAGGAAATAATATATCACATAGCCAGAAATGGCAAGAGTTGGAGTTACAATTCTGGAATATTACATCCGGGGTGTTACAACATGCTCTAGTGCACCAAAGTTGGTTTAAAAATTACATGTGTGTCCTTGGGTGAATTTCGAGGTCCCATGCAAGAAATGGGAATGAAATTCAAACATCTGAGCATCGTGGCTCGACCGGAAAGATTGAGAAATTGTTTTTTAATTCCTGTAAATCCAAAGCACGCCTGAAAATCATGAAACTTGGCATGGTGTCATGACATGGCACCAACATGCTGTGGTAATGTTTTTGGCCGAATTGGGACAAGCTTTGGTGCAAGCTTCTTGCAAACCGGAGCTTCCCTCAAGAAGGCTCGTGGTTTCGAGAGGGATCGTGTCACCTCTGTGCGCGAAACGACATACGTACACTCCCTTCTCCCATCTTAATTTTTTTACACAGGCAGATTAGACCAAATAGAAGTATCATGCTAAATTTTGGAATTATTCCTGGTTAGTTTGGCCTTTTTTATACATTAATTGATTTTCCATGCATTTAATGTGCATAATTCAAATTTGAACTACAAGCACATGCTCCAGTGCACCAAAGTTGTTTGAAAAATCACATGTGTGTCCTTGGGTGAATTTCTAGGTCACATGTAAGAAATGGGAATGAAATGCAAACATCTGGGCATCGTGGGTCGGCCGGAAACATTGAGAAACTTGGTTTTTTAATTCTTGTAAATCCAAAACACGCTTGAAAATCAAGAAACTTGGCATGGTGTCATGACATGGCACCAACATGCTGTGGTAATTTTTCTGTCCGATTTGCGAAGACGCACACACTAAAAATCAACAAAGTCATTTTGGAACAAGTGTTGTCACATTACAAATCAGAAACACAAGTATTATTGAAACCGTGGGCGTTGTACATACCAATTATGTGCCGCCACACGTCCCCTTTTTTTATTGTCTAGGAGGGGTCGTGCGGGTAGCTATTTGAGTACGGGAGGCGTGCGATCAGACCCCTGCGCATGCTCATCGGGAGGAGAGCCCTTTGACCGCTACCCGCTGGGCACCTCCCTCCGAACTTCTCCAGTAATGGCGCCCGATCCCCAGTTCTATGGCGTGGCTATATGTCTCACTAGACTGGGATTTAAGAGAGAAAAATGAAAATCTAAAAAGAAAGTTTTGCACGGATCATGATGTAAGATCTGACGGACCTATATATATATAGCATCGATTGTGACATATAACAAGCATGATGAATATAAGGACGATGACAGTGGATAATAATTGTCTTACATATTTAGGAACATAATTAAAAAAGCCACATGCGACAATGCCCGAAATACACAAGGGCAAAAGAATAAGGAAGACAACGATCTGACTCACCGATCTCTATGTTGCTGCAGGCCGCGGGAACTAGTCTCCGCGGCGAGTGACGATGAGCTATTTCTTGTCCTCAAGATGCTGCTTGAGAGCATCCATGGATTCTCCACGAGCCTTCTGCGCTTGATGCGTAGCATGGCATTCTTGTCCATAAGTTTCTCGATGATGACGCTGATCTTCTTCAACATGGTCTCCTCCTATTGCTCCACACTTCCGATGACCTTCTCCCTCAGTAGGTTGCGCTCGGCCCGGAGCTTCGCATTGCTCTCGTTTAGTTGCCGGATGACGCGGCAAAAGAGGCTTTCATGTTGTCCTACAACCTCGCCCAGCCGTAGATCAGATCCATCTGGCTATGGATGATTGCATGCATGATTGCATGCATGTGCCTGCAAGAGTCCTCGCCTACCCGTGAGACATTTTCCTAGGTTGCCCCAGCGCGGGAGGACATCTCTGCTGCATTCGCAGCACGGTAGGGCATCTCTTCTGCTTCCGTGACGCGGCCGGACCAGTCTGCCGCATCGACAGCATGGCGGGACCTGCGTGCTGCTTCGGCGGTGTGGCCAGACCTCTGTGCTGCTACGGCCGCGCGGCGGGACATGCTGGCTGTGTTTGCGGCGGGGCGGGACATCTCTCGTGCTTCCGCTTCCATGCTCGCATCTCCCTGGTGGCAATCTCTCGACCCAAAACTCACGCTGGCCATGGCAGATGCAAAGGGAATGATGAGGAATGACTTTGTTTTTTTGGATGAGGAGTTGAGGAGGAATGTGTAGTCATCTTGGAGTAGTAGTATTTATAACCGAGTAGTAATAAACTCCTAAGTGGGAAACCGTTTAGGTTTTGATCGATGTGAACACGTTTGCAATTTGGAATGTGACGGGGCGCATGCTTGAAATTTACTGATGGTTATAAGTGCGGCACTATTCCCGAAAGGTGTAACGTGGACACGTACGCCTTCTCGGCCGCCTACATGGCATTTGCACCATAGGGTGCACCGCAATAGGCAATGTCATCACACGTCTTGTTCCAACAACCGTGTGCGCTCGTTACACTACAAAAAAAGACACATCCGTGACATTTTGGGCCGAACAAATTTTTTTGTCATTCTTATGACTCTTCTATGACGATAATTGTGACAAAACCCGGTATCATCATAGATGTGGTGGACTCCTACTTCTATGACAAAAAATCATGACATAAAATGGGCTTTTCGTCCTGGGCGGGCCGGAGGCGCAGCTGCATGACATTCTTTGGGCCGTCCATGATGGAGAAAACCGTGGTAGAAGTGATGGCGAGGAAAATTCGGGGGTGTTCCTGGTTACGGTGGGTGGTCGGGGGCCGAGCGATGCGCGTTTCTGTCATATGTCTACGCGTGTGTGCGAGGCATTACGGTCTAACTGATTCCGAGCGAGGCGTTGTGAGCGATTGCACTGTAGGCTACGCGTTACTGAACCCAAGCGATCGATCGATCCCTTGCTGTTAAGTGAACCCGAGTGATTCCTTCACTACTGCTGCTAACTAAAGCCGATCGATGCTGCCTCTTGATGAACAGTGAGCGTTGTTGGGGGGTTTTGGATGAACAGTTCCCGGTGGGGGTTGCATGAATAGGACCCCGTGGTAGTAGAGGCTGTTGCCACTAGATGAACAATACCTTGATCGATCGAGCCGGTGGATGAACAGGACCCCGTGGAGGGCTGGATGAAGAGGACCCCGTGGAGGGCTGGTTGAACAGTAGCCGGTGGCGGGCTGGTTGAATAGTAGCCGGTGGAGGGCTGGATGAACAGTAGCCCGTGGAGGGGTGGTTGATGACCCACAAGTATAGGGGGTCTATCATTGTCCTTTCGATAAGTAAGAGTGTCGAACTCAACAAGGAGCAGAAGGAAATGACAAGAAGTTTTCAGTAAGGTATTCTCTGCAAGCACTGAAATTATCGGTAACTGATAGTTTTGTGATAAGGTAATTCATAACGGGTAACAAGTAATAAAAGTAAACAAGGTGCAGCAACGTGGCCCAATCCTTTTGTAGCAAAGGACAAGCCTGGACAAACACTTATATAACGGAAAGAGCTCCCGAGGACACATGGGAATTATCGTCAAGCTACTTTTCATCATGCTCATGTGTTTCACGTTAGTTACTTTAATAATTTGATATGTGGGTGGACCGGTGCTTGAGTACTGCCCTTCCTTGGACGAGCATCCCACTTATGATTAACCCCATTCGCAAGCATCCGCAAATACGAAAGAAGAATTAAGGTAAACCTAACCATAGAATGAAACATATGGATCCAAATCAGCCCCTTACGAAGCAACGCATAAACTAGGGTTTAAGCTTCTGTCACTCTAGCATCCCATCATCTACTTATTACTTCCCAATGCCTTCCCCTAGGCCCAAACAATGGTGAAGTCTCATGTACTCGACATTCACATAACACCACTAGAGGAAAGACAACATACTTCTCATCAAAATATCGAACGAATACAAAATTCACATGACTACTTATAGCAAGACTTCTCCCATGTCCTGAGGAACAAACGTAACTACTCACAAATCATATTCATTTTCATAATCATAGGTGCATTAATATGCAAAAAGGATCTGAACATATAATCTTCCACCGAACAAACCAACTAGCATCAATTACAAGGAGTAATCAACACTACTAGCAACCCACAGGTACCAATCTGAGGTTTTGAGACAAAGATCGGATACAAGAGATGAACTAGGTCTTGAGAGGAGATGGTGCTGGTGAAGATATTGATGGAGATTGACGCCCTCCCGATGAGAGGATCGATGGTGATGACGATGATGACGATTTCCCCCTCCCGGAGGGATGTTTCCCCAGCAGAACAGCTCTGCCGGAGCCCTAGAATGGTTCTGCCAAGGTTCCGCCTCGAGACGGCGGCGCTTCGTCCCGAAAGCTTCCTTCTGATTTTTTTACAGGGCAAAAGACACCTTATACCAGAAGATGGGTATCGGGGGCCTGCCAGGTGGCCCATGAGGCAGGGGCGTGCCCTGGGGGGTAGGGCATGCCCCCACCCTCCTGGACGGTGGCTGGCTCCCCTCTGGTGCTTTCTTGGAGTTTAAGGACTTTTGTAGTTGTGCAGAATAGGTCTCTAATATTTGCTCCTTTTCCAACCCAGAATTCCAGCTGCTGGCATTCTCCCTCTTCATGCAAACCTTATAAAATAAGAGAGAAAAGGCATAAGTATTGTGACATAATGTGTAATAACAGCCCATAATGCAATAAATATCGATATAAAAGCATGATGCAAAATGGACGTATCAACTCCACCAAGCTTAGACCTCGCTTGTCCTCAAGCGGAAGCCGATATCGAAAAATATGTCCACATGTTTAGAGATAGAGGTGACAATAAAATAAAATACGGACATGAGGGCATCATGATGATTCTTAGAACATCAACATATATATATAGTCATATTATTTCTTATGCTAAAGTAATAATCTATTCACAATGTAATGTATGAATCAGAAACTTCATTCAAAACTAGCAAACTATAGTCACAGTCATTGAGGCAATTGCAATTTATCATAACATCGGAAAGAGGCAATATAAGAGATCTTCAGCAAGTCCACATACTCAACTATCATTTAGTCTTCACAATTGCTAACACTCATGCAATACTTATGGGTATGAACTTTTAATTGGACACAGAGAAAGATAGGGGCTTATAGTTTTGCCTCCCAACCTTTTACCTCAAGGGTAATGTCAACAATAATTTTTTATGAAAACCCACATCCAATTAGCTATGTATATATGTCACGACCGGGTTTTCCGGGTATAAATTTCCAGAAAAAGACCGTCCTGCGCATCAGCCCCAGGATTACTGTTAGCTAATGAGGCTCCAACTTCATATAGAAATTCCAAGCAAAATACAAAATATGAAGTACAAGACCATTCTGGCCTGTGAGTACAACAATTGGGTTTCTAGTGGTCGATGGCGGAAGCGGTTTGTGAGTCGTCAGTGTCTATGGGACTCCATTTCCCACAGGAACAGCTGACCAGGTCAACTCCTATCTTCGCGAGGCTGCTATCACCGTTGCTTAGTTTCCGGGGCTGTCATCGCCACGCTCCTCTCCAAGCAAAAATCTGGCCAAGACAATAGCCAGGGACAAGCCAGTGAGTAGTTTGAATGTACTCGCAAACATTAAGAACACAGGTATAATATAATTATAATCATGCACTGAAAAATTTCATGATCACATCGTCAGTCATAAATAAAACATCTTTTATGCATGCAAGCAGGTTATTTTCATGCAACATGAATACGCAGTGATAGAGTGGGAATAAAATGCCGCAGTCGGGCGTCTGAGCGACACCACATAAAGGGCTTTAAAAGAAATGCCACAGTCGGGCGTCTGAGCGACACCACATAAAGGGCTTTAAAAGAGATGCCACAGTCGGGCGTCTGAGCGACACCACATAAAGGGCTTTAAAAGAAATGCCACAGTCGGGCGTCTGAGCGACACCACATAAAGGGCTTTAAAAGAAATGCCACAGTCGGGCGTCTGAGCGACACCACATAAAGGGCTTTAAAAGAAATGCCACAGTCGGGCGTCTGAGCGACACCACATAAAGGGCTTTGAAAGAAATGCCACAGTCGGGCGTCTGAGCGACACCACATAAAGGGCTTTTAAAGAATAATAATCACGATGAATATCCAGGAGGTAGAACCGTCCCAGGGATACTCGATAATACAGATAATGCAACGGGTTAGTCCATCACAAAATAATAATCATGGTCCTCACAAGTAACTAGTCGGTATCCAAGTTTGGTTTAACAATATCTCCTCCGAAGACCGACACTAAGACGAACACTTGACCCATCCCAGATTGTAATCCTTAACCATGGACATGGCTATTCGAATAGGTTTAATCTCTGCAGAGGGTGTACTCTTTACCCACGAGTAACGGATTCCTTTAGTCCATCGGGACTAATTCCGTCTATGGCCTTTTAGTTGAAAACACGCCTAACTTGCACACACCAGCTTAACTCATCGGTGTCTGGAATCACCCACGACACTTGTTAAGCAAAACTCTAAGTGGGGAGGCTACAACCTCGCGTAGCATGGGATCAAATTTATATCGCGCGCTCTAAGGGGTGGCCTCCCCTCTCGGTCCCAACCGGAAACACCCATGCCCCCGGACCAGGTGGCCTGCCTACCGGCTACAACCAGTATCTTCCACCATGGCCTCTCTTTACGGTGTGTGCTTGAAAGGGGTTGACGACTTACTAAACCGTACCCTACCTGCGGCAGGGACAAGTGGTAGTACAAAACAAGTATGGGGGTTACTGGAACAAGACTCGATCTACGGTCGACTCAAGAGGTTTATAAATTCCCTGCATGACATGTATAACAAATATATTTCAACCAACAAAATCACCACTCAATATACCTTACCATGCCATACCGGACATAACCGTCCCGACGGGGACCGGCGACAAGCTCACTGCTACCCAAGGCAGAGGCTTTCCCGGATTCCTTTCCGGCATGCATGCAAGGCACATGAGGATGATTACCATCACAAGTATATTCATTTCCAACAGCAAGGAAATCACTAATATGTATTCATGCAAATGATCATATCACATGAAATAACAAGTTCTCCGATATAAGGTGGTGTTATAAACGTGTCAACTAACACACCAAAAATATTATTCCGGGGTTCAGAATGCTTGCCTTAAAGGTGTGGAGAGGTGGGGTGTTCTCCAAAACTTTTGAAATTTTTCTTCTCTTCCAAAATCCTATTTTCAAAAATATGCAAATAACACATATTTCAAAAACAGTACAAAAAAGTTGTTTGGAAAATTTTCAAATAAATCTTAAAATAAACTAGACAGAATTTGAGAGATGTAGGAAAAAGAATCAATTCATTTGGAGTTATATTCAAAGAGTTATAGATAGTCAAAGTTCTGGTCAAATCTGTTATTTAAAATTAAAACAGAAAAAGAAAAACGTTTCAAATATATGTACACGTCGAAAGCGTATTTTGGTTATACGCTTCCACTTACTCCAGCGTGGACGGCGCGCGAGTCACTGACAGTGGGCCTGCCTGGCCCACGGGTCAGGTTTGACTGGTCGACCTCCCTCCTCTTCCTCTGCCCCGAGAGGAGGCGGTACATCCGGTGATCGTCGCCGGTGAACGGCGGTTCTTCGCGGGCATCTGAATGCAGGGATGGATCCGCCACTCCTAGGCGGTCCTCCCGGTGGTTGTAGGGTCGTCGGGGGTGGAGGGAATCGCCGGCGGCGAGCTTCGCGGCGGCCGGTGGCTTCGGGAGTTTTGGGCGTTTGAACTACGGTGGCTCCCGGTCGGGTTTGAGTAGCTGGGCGGCTCCGCAAGTCGAAGTGGAGTCATTTGGTGGCGTTGGACAGACGGGAGGGGCTCTGGTTGCGGTGAATGGAGCTGGGACGCGGCGGCGGCCGAACCGGCCGGAGTTGGGGAAGACAGCTTTCCCCCGACGATTGCTGGCTGTGGGGGTGCCATGGGGGTGGCCTGAGGTCGCCTGAGTGCTCGGACGAGCTCGGGGGCCTCCTTTTATAGCGTGACGAGGTCGGTTCCGCGGCGGTGGATAAGGCTGCCGGCGACCGATGTTCTGTAGCTTGCAGGGCAACGTAGCGGGGCTGGGGATGGCGGCAGGAGCTAGCGGACGAGCGGGCACTGCTCCAGGGGCGAGCTGGCGAGCGGGAGAGGCTTGGCGGCGCCGACATGAGCAGGGGCTGTCGAGCGGCCGTGGCGGCTAGCTCCTGGCCTGCCGGGGACGTGGCGAGGGCTCTTGGCGTGTTGTGGTGAGAAGGGAGCAAGTGGCGTGGCTCTGCAGAGCGGGCAAGGCCAGGGGCGCGACGCGTCGGCTCGGCACGGCACGTGCAAAACGCGTGCTCTGCTCGCGCCCAGAGCATGCACGAAACGTGCTCGACGAAATGCCATGGCATGCTGGGGTTTCCAAACCGCAAGAGGGTTAGCAGGGTGGGGCTATAGGCTAGGGAAACACCATTGGACAGGCTGGTTTGGTCAGGGGATCAAGTTCATAGAGCAAACACAAACCCATGTCAAAACTGATCATGCCCATAAGGTGTTTGACAAAATGCTAAGGGCACTTAGGCAGTTCTTGGAGTGGCCAAAAACTCCAGATGGTGGTCTCTTTAGATGAATAAGAGGGTGGTGAGGTTAGTTGGTGGAAAGCAAAAACTTGCTAGTGCATGTTTTGCAGAACTTCAAATCTGGACAGGATGAGAATGGCATCATTTCATGAACCAAAAATGACCCAAAGGGTGCGTGCTCCTGGACTTAAGGGTTTTGCAGGGAGGAATACAAGTAGGAAAAAGAATCAAGAGCTAAAGAGCAAGCAAGAATATGGTTGCTGTACAAACCATCATGTTGGACCAGAATGGAGATGAGGTTGTTTCACTCAAAATTTTCAAAGAACAGCACTAGGTTTTTGCATAATGTTGAATCATATGCTACTACCAATATCCCATAATTTTGGTGGAGGCTAGAAAGAAATATTTAGATGGGTTGTAGTGCAAAATTGCACTCTGGACCAGAGAAGAAAAATTGAGTGTAGAGCTCAAAATATTTCATGAATAAAAGATATTTTTGTATACATGTGATTTAAAAACATCACATGACATCTCCAAATTTTGGTTAGAATTTTAGGTGAATTTATCAAATGGTTGTAGTTCAAATATGGCCATATAACCTTGAAAAACCATTTTTCAAGAAAATAAAGATCAAGCAAATTAATTATGTAATTAGTTATACTGATAAAAGAAAATTTTTTCTTGAGAGGTTAAACAAGTCCAATAACATATTTGAAAGGTTTTCATTTTAGGGAACAACTCAATGATAATAAGAAAGGAAATGTTTAAAAAAAATCAAAATGGAGTCCAAAAAAATCAAAGTTTTAATTCCTGGCAAAAAAAATTTAATTTAATAAAACAAGGCCAAAATTTTGGGGTGTCACAATATATCAGGATCTTTCCAACACACAATGCTTGCCAAAGTATAAAATGTAAAAAGGAAAGGTGAAGATCACCATGACTCTTGTATAAATTATAGGACAACAATAAAAGATAGGCCCTTCACAGTGGGAAGCAGAGGTTCTCATGTGCTTTTATGGTTGGATGCACAAAATCTTAATGCAAAAGAATGTCATTTTATATTGCCACTTGTGATAGGGACATTTATTATGCAGTCCGTCGCTTTTATTTCTTCCATATCACAAGCTCGTATAAAGCTTATTTTCTCCACACTAATAGATCATACATATTTAGAGAGAAATTTTTATTGCTTGCAACAATGACAACTTACTTGAAGAATCTTACTCAACCCGTAGGTAGATATGGTGGACTCTCATGGCAAAACTGAGTTTAAGGATATTTGGAAGCACAAGTAGTATTTCTACTTGGTGCAAAGAATTTGGCTAGCATGAGAGGGAAAGGCAAGCTCAACATGTTGGATGATCCATGAAATATAATTTATTTTGGATATAAGAAAACATAACCCATTATGTTGTCTTCCTTGTCCAACATCAACTTTTTAGCATGTCATATTTTAATGAGTGCTCACAATCATAAAAGATGTCCAAGATAGTATATTTATATGTGAAAGCCTCTCTTTCTTTATCACTTCCTATTAATTGCAACGATGACCAAAACTATGTTTGTCAACTCTCAACAACTTTTATTCATCATACTCTTTATATGTGAAGTCATTACACTCCATAAGATCAATATGATCTCTTTATTTCTTTTTATTCTTTCTCTCTTTTTTTTTTTTTTCTTCTGTTATTCCCTTAAGATCATAACAAGATAACCAAGCCCTTGACTCAAAACTAATATTTATTATATATAGCTCATGGACTTGATTACATAGATAAGGATCAACACTAAACTCAAAGCTAGATCATACTAACCTTTATTCTACTAGATCAAGATATAACCAAAAGGATCAAACTAAGAGAAATGGTAAAGATAGAAGTGTGATGGTGATACGATACCGGGGCACTCCCCCATGCTTGGCAGTTGCCAAGGGGAGTGCCCATACCCAATAATAAGTTCTCCTTTGGTGATGATGTTGATGGTGTATGCTTGTCGTTCATCATCCAAGGCATAGGCTCACCATCATAGAAGGATGATCGAGTCTCTGGGATCCTCAAATCTGCAGCCAAACTCATCCTCTTGAATCTATATTCATACTCACAGTTTTGGTTTTGCAGGTCATAGATCTGGGCTTGGAGGTGCTCGATTTTCTCGTGAAGCTTGAATATGGTCTCCCCAATGTTCTTGGCATCCAGCTTGTGGTTGTTGGTGAACTCCGCGATCATAATGTGGTTGGCATCGAGTCCACATTCCAGCATCCCGTGTCACTTGAAAACTTGTTGCTCCATTGCTTCGAGTGTTGTCTCCACGCTTCCGGTCCTCCATGGTCCATCAACATCACAGATGTGCAGCACCCCCTCACGCATCTCAATGATTTGAGGGTGTTGCAGCACCTCCTCGAGGTAGGGGTTGATGACTCTCTCGAAAAACTTGTCTTGGGGGCGCTTGAAGACGTCATGGTGATCTATATCTGTCAGAAAAACAGCTCGAAACAAAAGCAGGAGATATTTCCGTGGTACGGTGGTCAAAACTTTCAGGAGATTATATAATGAATTTTTACCGACCAAAAGAAGTATCGTGCAAGCAAAAGGAGTCCGGAGGGCTCATTGGATGCCCACGAGGCAGGGGGCACGCCTAGGGGGGTAGGGCGCGCCCTTCACCCTCGTGGACGCCTCGTGTCCTTTCTAGAAGGATAGAACTCCTCGATAACGTAAGGACCTTCCCATTTAGAGAGAATTTTTCCTGCAAAAAATCTTAAATGAGAGTTGTATAATAGAACATAATCACCTACATTAAACTCACGCTTTTGTATCCTTTTGTTATGCCATCTTTTAACTTTTTCTTTAAATAGTTTGGCATTCTCATAGGCCTGGGTTCTCCACTCATCAAGTGAGCTAATGTCAAATAGTCTCTTCTCACCGGCAAGTTTGAAGTCATATATAGTTGAGCTCTTTAATGGCCAAATATGCCTTATGTTCTAGTTTGAGATGTAAGTGACATGCTTTTCCATAAACCATTTTATACGTAGACATACCCATAGGATTTTTATATATAGTTCCATAGGCCCATAATGCATCATCAAGTTTCTTGGACCAATTCTTTCTAGACCTATTAACAGTTTTTTGCAAAATTAATTTAAGCTCTCTATTACTCAGTTCTACTTGACCACTAGACTATGGGTGATATGGAGATGCAATTCTATGATTAACATCATACTTAGCAAGCATTTTACGAAAGGCACCATGAATAAAATGTGAACCACCATCAGTCATTAAGTATTTAGGGACTCCAAACCTCGAAAAACTAACTTGTTTAAGCATCTTAATAGAAGTGTTATGATCAGCACTACTAGTTGGAATAGCTTCTACCCACATAGTAATGTAATCAAGAGCAACTAAAGTATGTGCATACCCATTAGAGGAAGGAAACGGTCCCATATAATCAAAGCCCCAAACATCAAATGGTTCAATAACAAGTGAATAGTTCATAGGCATTTCTTGATGCCTACTAATATTACCAATTCTTTGACATTCATCACAAGACAAGACAAACTTATGGGCATCCTTGAAAAGAGTAGGCCAATAAAAATCGGATTGCAATACCTTATGTGTAGTTCTATCTCCAGCGTGGTGTCCTCCATAAGCCTCGGAGTGACACTTGCGTATGATCTATTCCTGTTCATGCTCAGGTACACAATGTCTAATAACACCATCTACTCCTTCTTTATAAAGGTGTGGGTCACCCCAGAAGTACTATCTTAAATGATAGAAAAACTTTTTCTTCTATTGGTATGTGAAACTAGGTGGTATAAATTTAGCAGCAATGTAATTAGCAAAATTAGCATACCATGGAGCATTACGAGAAGCATTTATGACAGCTAATTGTTCATCAGGAAAGCTATCATCTATAGGTAGTGGGTCATCAAGAACATTTTCTAACCTAGACAAGTTGTCTGTAATGGGGTTCTCAGCTCCCTTTCTATCAATAATATGCAAATCAAATTCTTGTATAAAAAGAACCCATATAATAAATCTAGGTTTAGCATCTTTCTTTTCAATAAGATATTTAATAGAAGCATGATCAGTGTGTACAGTTACTTCAGAATCAACAATATAGGGTCTGAACTTATCACAAGAAAATACAACTACTAAAAATTCTTTTTCAGTAGTAGCATAATTTCTCTGGGCGCTGTCTAGAGTTTTACTAGCATATTGGAAAAAATTTAATTTCTTATCAACTCTTTGCCCTAGAACAACACCTACAGCATAATCACTAGCATCACACATAATTTCAAAGGGTAAATTCCAATCAGGTGGCTGTACAATAGGTGCAGAAATCAAGGCTTTCTTAAGTATTTCAAATGCTTCTACACAATCATCATCAAAGACAAAAGGAACATCTTTATGTAAGAGATTAGTCAGAGGCCTAGAAATTTTTTAGAAGTCTTTAATGAACCTCCTATAAAAACCGGCATGACCAAGGAAACTTCTTATACCTTTAATGTCCTTAGCACACGGCATCTTTTCAATAGCATCAACTTTAGCTTTATCAACTTCAATACTTCTTTCAGAAACTTTATGCCCCAGGACAATACCTTCATTAACTATGAAGTGGCACTTCTCCCAATTCAAGACAAGATTAGTTTCTTCACATCTCTGCAAAAATCCATGAAGATTGCTTAAGCAATCATCAAAAGAAGTTCCATACACGGAGAAATCATCCATGAAAACGTCAACAATCTTTTCACAAAAGTCAGAGAATATAGCAGTCATACATCTTTGAAAGATAGCAGGTGCATTACATAAACCAAAGGCATACGTCTATAAGCAAAGGTACCGAAAGGGCAAGTAAAAGTGGTCTTTTCCTAATCCTCTTTCGACACAGGTATTTGAGAGAAACCAGAATAACCATCTAGAAAGCAAAAATGTGTATGTTTGGATAATCTTTCTAGCATTTGATCAATAAAAGGTAAAGGGTAATGATCCTTTCTAGTGGCTTTATTTAATTTCTGGAAATCAATTACCATTCTATAACCGGTAACAATTCTTTATGGGATCAATTCATCTTTATCATTAGGAACAACAGTAATACCTCCCTTCTTAGGGACACAATTGACAGGACTTACCCACTGACTATTAGCAACAGGATAAATTATACCTGCCTCCAGAAGCTTTAATATTTCATTTCTTACCACTTCTTTCATCTTAGGAGTTAACTGTCGTTGGTGATCAACAACTGGTTTGGGGTCTTTCTCCAATTTTATTTTGTGCTGGCAGAGTGGGACTAATGCCCTTAAGATCATCAAGAGTATATCCAATAGCAGCGCGGTGCTTCTTCGGAGTTTTCAATAATTTCTCTTATTCCTGCTCTGACAAGTTAGCACTAATCATAATAGGATATATCTTCTTTTCATCAAGATAAGCATATTTAAGAGTATCAGGTAATGGTTTAAGCTCAAACAGGGGATCACCCTTGGGTGGAGGAGGATCCCCTAGAATTTCAATAGGCAAGCTGTGCTTCAAAATAGGTCCCTGTTTAAATAATGCTTCATTTATTTTCCTTCTTTCATTCATAAACATGTCATTTTCATGGTCTAGCAAATATTTTTCTAAAGGATCATTAGGAGGCACGACAATAGAAGAAAGACCACTAATTTCATCTTTACTAGGAAATTCTTTATCATGGGGTTGTCTACGAAATTTAGCAAAATTAAAATCATGAGACATATCCCCTAAACCAACAGAAACAACATCCTTTTTGCAGTCTATCTTAGCATTGACAGTATTCAAGAAGGTTTTACCAAATATAATGGGGCAAAAGTCATCTTGTGGGAAGAAAGAATAAGAAAATCAGTAGGATATTTAATTTTCCCACACAAGACTTCAACATCTCTAACAATCCCAACCGCTAAAATAGTATCTCTATTGGCAAGCTTAATAGTAACATCAATATCTTCTATCTCAGCAGGTGCAATATCATGCATAATTTCTTCATATAATGTATAAGATATTGCACTAACACTAGCACCCATATCACATAATCCATGATAACAATGATCTCCTATTTTAACAGAAACAATAGGCATGCCTACAACAGGTCTATGTTTATCTTTAGTATCGGGTCTAGCAATTCTAGCATCTTCATCAGAGAAGTAAATAACATGCCCATCAATATTATCGACCAAGAGATCTTTAACCATAGCAATACTAGGTTCGACTTTAATTTTCTCAGAGGGTGTAGATGTTCTAGTATTACTCTTACGAACCACAGTTGAAGCTTTACCATGATCCTTTATTCTATCAGGAAAAAGGTGGTTTCTCAATATAAGCTGTAGGAACAATAGGATCAACATTATAAGTGATAGTATTTTCTTCAACTTTAATAGGATCAACTACTTTTACTTCAATGGAAGGATGATATTCAAACCACTTATCCTTAGGGAGATCAACATGAGTAGCAAATGATTCACAGAAAGAAGCTACTATCTCAGAGTCAAGTCCATAATTAGTGCTAAATTCATGAAAAGCATCGGTATCCATGAAAGATTTAACACAATCAAACTTAGGTGCTATACCTGACTCCTTACCTTCATCGAGTTCCCAATCTTCAGAGTTGCGTTGAATTCTTTCCAATAAATCCCATTTGAAGTCAATAGTCTTCATCATAAAAGAACTAGTACAAGAAATATCGAGCATGGAGCGATTATTGAGAGAAAGCCGAGCATAAAAATTCCGAATAATAATTTCTCTTGAGAGCTCATGATTGGGGCATGAATATAACATTGATTTAAGCCGCCCCCAAGCTTGAGCGGTGCTTTCTCCTTCGCGAGGCCAAAAATTATATATATATATATAATTACGATCACGATGAACCAGATGCATATGATAAAACTTCTGATGAAATTCCAATTTCAATCTGCTGTAGTTCCATGATCCAATATCATCACATAGCCTAAACCATGTCAATGCCTTTCCCTTCAATGATAAAGGGAAGACCTTCTTCTTGATAACACCTCGGGCATACCTGCAAGCTTAAGTAATCCACAAACTTCATCCACATAGATTAGGTGCATATCGGGATGTAATGTTCCATCTCCTGTAAAAGGATTAGCTAGCAGTTTCTCTATCATACCCGAAGGAATTTCAAAGTAAGCAATTTCAGTAGGTTCAGAAGTTTGAGGAGCAACTCTTTGCTCTACTCGTCGGGGTGAAGATGCCCCGAACAAGGCCCTCAAAGGATTGTTTTCCATAGTAACAAGTAACAGTAAATTTTAGCACACTATAAAAATTTTGCCTTACCAAATTCCACTTACCAAAGGCGCTTCACTCCACGACAACGGTGCCGGAAAAGTGTCTTGATGACCCACAAGTATAGGGGATCTATCGTAGTCCTTTCGATAAGTAGGAGTGTCGAACCCAACGAGGAGCAGACAGAAATGACAAGGAGTTTTCAGTAGGGTATTTGTCGGTGTAAAAACTGGCGGATCTCGGGTAGGGGGTCCCGAACTGTGCATCTAAGGTTTATGGTAATAGGAGACAAGGGACACGATGTTTACCCAGGTTCGGGTCCTCTCTATGGAGGTAATACCCTACGTCCTGCTTGATTGATATTGATGAATATGAGTATTACAAGAGTTGATCTACCTCGAGATCATAATGGCTAAACCCTAGAGGTCTAGCTTGTATGGCTATGATAATGAGTCTATCATATCCAGACTAAGTCCTCCGGTTTATATAGACACCAGGAGGATCGAGGGTTACACAAGGTCGATTACAAAGGAGGGAATCTTCATATTCCGTCGCCAAGCTTGCCTTCCACGCCATGGAGAATCCCATCCGGACAGGGGTATAGTCTTCGGTCTTTGTATCTTCATCGCCTATCAGTCCGGCCCATGGCTAACAGGTCGAACGCCCGAGGACCGCTTAGTCCAGGACTCCCTCAGTAGCCCCTGAACCTGAGGGGGAAACTTCTTCTGTCCCCCTGTGTTCGGTTGTTGGGGCTCTTCATCATCGTCCTTGCTTTGCGATCCCTTTTCCCTGTTCGCGGCGTTTAATTTGCCGGCCTGTTTAAAAACCCAGCAATCTCTATTTGTATGATTGGGTGGTTTGTCTGGGGTGCCATGAATCTGGCACGGAAGATCAAGTATGCGGTCCAAGCTAGATGGGCCTAAATTGTTCTTTTGGAACGACTTCTTCTGCTGACCGGACTTGGAGCCCCTGAATCCGGCATTGACTGTCGTGTCCTCGGTGTTATCACTGTTGTTTCGACGCTTGTATCTGTTGTGTCGAGAATTGTCTTTGCTAGTTTTAGCTTCAGGGGTGCCGGCGTCGCTTGCATTATTTTTGCCATGGGCCAACTAACTGTCCTCTCCCGCACAAAAGCGGGTCATGAGTGCCGTGAGGGATGCCATGGATTTTGGCTTTTCTTGGCCGAGGTGGCAAGCGAGCCATTCATCACGGATGCTGTGTTTGAAGGCTGCTAGGGCTTCGGCGTCCGGACAATCGACGATTTGGTTCTTTTTAGTTAAGAACCTAGTCCAGAATTTCCCGACGGACTCTCCGGGCTGCTGAACTATATGGCTTAAATCATCAGCGTCCGGAGGTCGAACATATGTACCTTGGAAGTTATAAAGGAACGCCTCTTCCAAGTCCTCCCAGCTGCCGATAGAATTTGCAGGAAGACTGTTGATCCAGTGCCGAGCTGGCCCTTGAGTTTTAAGGCGATGTATTTGATGGCGTGGACGTCATCGCTGCGAGCCATACAAATGTGGAGAATGAAGTCTTCGATACACACCGCGGGGTCCGTGGTTGCATCGTATGATTCTATATTCACGGGTTTGAACCCTTCTGGGAATTCATGATCTAGGACCTCATTGGTGAAGCAATGAGGGTGTGCGGCGCCTCTATATTGAGTCGTATCACGACATAGCTCTGAAGGAGTCCGTTTGCGGTTTTCAACCCGCGCATGACTAAGTTTGTCATGTCCGAATAGGTGGCCGTCGTCACGTGTCGAGGCACATCCTCGGGATCCGTAGGTTGATCTAGTATGTCCTGCTTTATTGTTTAGGTTTGGCTGGAGGTCATATGTATGACCGTGGGCTAATTTACCTCTACCTGTGCGTTGAGGCGGGGCTGGCTGGTGTTCGGCGTGACTTGCCGTTTTGTCTCGACCACGTGGTGGTTGGTCAGCCGCATTGTACGATGGAGGTATGTATTTCGGCGCCTCGTCAAACCGAGGTAGCAATTGGTGCTTTGGGTAGCTTTTGGCTGGGCGCTTGAGGCCGTATTCTTCGGCTGCTAAGACATCGGTCCATTTATCATTGAGCAGATCTTGGTCAGCTTGAAGCTGCTGCTGCTTATTTTTCTGGCTCCTTGTAGTGGCGATTAGCTCGCGCTTGATGTGCTCCTACTCTAGAGGTTCCTCAAGCATGATGAAATCGTCGGTGCCGAGGCTCACCTCATCCTCGGAGAGAGGAAGATAGCTTCCGTCCTCTGAGTCTTCGTGCATGGCCTGCTTGCGAGGGCTAGCCTTCCCATCTTCCCGTTCATCTTGTTTATTAGCTGTCTCAACGGGGTCTTAATTGTATTCGGCACCTTCTGGGGTATTATCTTCTCCTGTGCCGGTGTTGCTATCTTTACTGAAGTGTGACTTAGAGCGGCGCCCCTGATGCCGGCGTTTGGATTGTATTTCGGAAAGTTTACCCTTAGCTGGATCTTCCTTGTCATCACCGATGTTTTCCTTTGGTGCATCTACCATGTATACATCATACCTGGAAGTGGTCTTCCATCGTTCGGTGAATGGCGGGTTCTGGGCCTCTTCTTCTCCGGCATCGTCATCCATACCGTCGATGTCCTCAGAGTCGTAATCAAGTGTGTCGGTCAAATCCTCGACCATGGCGATGAAGTGGGTGGTGGGTGGGAAGCCAAATTCTCCACTGTCAGCCCCTGGTTCGAGCCGAATATAGTTCGGCTGTGAGTCCTCTACCAAGGACAGGTTCTTTAATGAGTTTAGCACATCGCCCCAGGGAGAGTTCTGGAAGATGTCCGCGGCGCTGAATTCGAAGATCGATAAACGATCAAGCTCGGCTTCCGTGGGCTCACGTGGTTCGGAACTTACGGCCGGAGACGAGTCCGGAGTTCCGCTGACAAAGATGTCGTTACAGGTTAAGTCTATGTGCGGCTCCAACACCGTGGAATCTGCGGCCTGCGTGGTGAGCTTGATCCTCCCGTCCTTGGATGGCGCAGCTTGCTCCGGATCTAGGGCCAGAGCGGTTACAGGAATGATCTGTTGGATGCGTCCTGATGACAGATTTAGGTCATGATCATCGGGGTGACCAGGGGCAGCTACCGCGGTCTCAAATCCGACGAAGATCAATTCTCCATGGATGTCCGCAACGTAGTTCAAGCTCCCAAATCTGACCTGATGGCCAGGGGCGTAGCTTTCGATCTGCTCCAGGTGGCCAAGCGAATTGGCCCGCAATGCGAAGCCGCCAAACACGAAGATCTATCCGGGGAGGAAAGTTTCTCCTTGGACAGCGTCATTATTGATGATTGAAGGGGCCATCAAACCTTTTGGCGACAGCATAGAGGAACTCTCAATGAAAGAACCAATGTCGGTGTCAAAACCGGCAAATCTCGGGTAGGGGGGCCCGAACTGTGCGTCTAAGGTTGATGGTAACACGAGACAAGGGACACGATGTTTACCCAGGTTCGGGCCCTCTCTATGGAGGTAATACCCTACATCCTGCTTGATTGATATTGATGAATATGAGTATTACAAGAGTTGATCTACCTCGAGATCGTAATGACTAAACCCTAGAGGTCTAGCTTGTATGGCTATGATAATGAGTCTATCGTATCCGGACTAAGTCCTCCTGTTTATATAGACACCAGGAGGATCTAATCTTACACAAGGTTGGTTACAAAGGAGGGAATCTTCATATCCGTCGCCAAGCTTGCCTTCCACGCCAAGGAGAGTCCCATTATCGGTGTCAAAACCGGCGGATCTCGGGTGGTGGGTCCCGAACTGTGCGTCTAGGCCGGATGGTAACAGGAGGCAGGGAACACGATGTTTTACCCAGGTTCAGGCCCTCTTGATGGAGGTAAAACCCTATGTCCTGCTTGATTAATATTGATGATATGGGTAGTACAAGAGTAGATCTACCACAAGATCAAGGAGGCTAAACCCTAGAAGCAATCCTATGGTATGATTGTTGTATATGGAGTTGATTGCCTATGGACTACAACCCTCCGGTTTATATAGACACCGGATAGGGTTAGGGTTACACAGAGTCGGTTACAATGGTAGGAGATCTTGAATATCCGCATCGCCAAGCTTGCCTTACATGCCAAGGAAAGTCCCATCCGGACCCGGGACGAAGTCTTCAATCTTGTATCTTCATAGTCCAGGAGTCTGGCTGAAGGTATAGTCCGGCTACCCGAACACCCCCTAATCCAGGACTCCCTCAGTAGCCCCTGAACCAGGCTTCAATGACGACGAGTCCGGCGCGCAAATTGTCTTCGGCATTGCAAGGCGGGTTCCTCCTCCAAGTCCTTCATAGAAGATTGTAAACACCAAGAGTAGTGTCCGGCTCTGCAAAATAAGCTTCCACATATTGCCATAGAGAGAATAATATTAACACAAATCAAATCTGCTGACGTATTCCGCAGTGCGTCATCACACTACAGCCAAGTCCTTCACTGGAATCGTTTTCACTCTTCCACCTCAGCATTCTTTTGCGAGGCGGTTTCCTTGGCACGTCTTGTCAAAGCAGAGATCGTGTGCCCCCCTTTTACGGGATTCTCATCAATACGGACATGGGTAACCCAATCGTTCCCGTTAGCATGTTTTCTTGATTAAAGGCGCGTCCCAAACCGTTACGGGGAGGGCTCCTGGTATTCAACCTTTTATAAAGGGACCAGGGCCTTACTCCTTTTCTCCAATCCCAAAACAAGTTCGCCCGTCGCCTCGAGTTCCAACACCCTAGGCTTCAGATTCCGGGCGCCTCAGACCTTCGACAATGTCCGGTTCCGACCTTCAAGGCCGATGGATGCCCTCCTCCGTCATGGAGGAGGACGTGCTAAAGTTGAGAGAGGCTAAGTTCTTGACCGCCGAAATTTCGCATAGGTTGCCTGCTCAAAGGCAGGCTATTCCCAGTCCCCAGCCCGGTGAGAGCATAGTGTTCATGTCTCACTTCCTTCCGGGGTTAAGCTTCCCGATGGATCCCTTTGTGAGGGGGCTGCTGTTTTATTACGGGCTGGAATTTCATGACTTAGATCCTGAGTCCATCCTCCACATTTCCACATTCATCGTTGTGTGCAAGCGTTCCTCCGTGTTACTCCTCACTTCGGATTATGGCTCAAGACTTTTGGAGTGGAGCCGAAGATGATCGAGGGACGGCACGCAGAGTGCGGAGGTGCTATCATAAGTAAGAATGCTGATGCTCCATGGCCCGAGGGCTCCTTTCAAGAGGAGCTCGGCTTGTGGCAACGAGAATGGTTCTATATCACCGCCCCCAGGAGCGCCAAGTGGGCGGCGCCTCCTGCCTTTCGCTCGGGTCCCCCATCACGGCTAGCATCATGGGTCAACAAAGGACTAGATTGGGGGTTATCCAAAGACGTGCCCTTGTTGTAGGGCCGCATCAGGGATCTCTTAGAAAGAGACCTCAACCTGGTCAAGGTGACGCAGGTCATGCTGATTCGCCGAACACTGCCCGACAAACGTCGCTCCCTTCGTCTGTGGGAGTTTAATCCGGAGGGACCAGGAGCTCTCCATCATTTTATGGGCGCAATGCCCGTGGAGATGTATAAACTGTTCTTCGGATCACAAATGATGTGTCCGGATTTGACCGAGGACGCAGGCCTAAGCTGCAATCGCCCGGATACCGAAGTAAGTAACCTTGTGCCCGGACCTACTATCCATATAATCGTCATAAACTTGCCCCTAAAGCAGCTGTCCTTTTAAACAGGAGTGGATAGCGAAGGCAAAGCTGATCAGGTGTCCGGCTCCCCTTCCCGAAACCAGGCCGGATCCCGTGCTTGTCAGGACATTGAAGATAATGCATTTGGAGGGAAGTAAGGGGAAGGACAAGGGAACTATGGCCTCCTCGAAGCAGGTTGCTCTGAAGGAAGGAACTGACAATTCTTCTCCCAAGGGAAAGAAGAGGGCCGCCTCTGACGACCCGGAGACCATGGCCCCGAAGCGGGGGAGAAAATCCTCGTCAGAGGGTCCGACGCCGGGGAGTTCCTCAGTCGAACTACGCCCTCAAAGGGATCAGCCCTCCAGCGAGCCGTAAGTAGAGAGAGGTTTTCCTTTTGAGGGATGAGAGAAATCATTGATTTATATCTGAGAAGATTAACCGAAATTTTACCTTGTAGCTCGGACCTCAGCCCTTCTCAGTAGAGCTCGTCTTCGGGGGATCTTCTTCCGGAGATGATGGAGA
The DNA here is from genome assembly GCF_056163025.1 of Triticum urartu. NCBI lineage: Eukaryota > Viridiplantae > Streptophyta > Magnoliopsida > Poales > Poaceae > Triticum > Triticum urartu. The sequence goes on along the minus strand of NC_141879.1, from coordinate 348,762,713 downwards.
GCAGGACGCCTCCCCCTGCCGTACCGCCTAGCGAGGCGGGCCACCCTGAGGTGTCGTCGCGGAGGGTTTCTCTGAATCCGGCAGGGGCGGAAGATAGCTATGTGGCCCCCCAAGGCTCTCCGCGTCCGGCCTTCGAAAGAGGCCATAGGACAAGTCCGGCACCGTCTGGTGCTCGGCTGGAGGAGCTAAAGATTCTGCTGGGGCGAGCTTCCATCTCAGAGGAGCACCGTGCATTGATGGGCATGGTGATTGAAAGGATTTCATCCGCAGAAAGCGGATTGCATGAGGCCGTCAAAAGTTTACTGACGGGTTTTGAGGTACGTTAGATAATGTACACTTTTGTCAGTTGCGCATAAGTAAGGTGCGCCCTGTGTAGATAGTAGCCCCTGAAACTCTCCGCATTGTCAAGAAATGACGGCACGCAGAGGATCATAATCCTAGGTCTAAGATGTCGCCCTTGAATGTAGGTGGCGAGGTATCCGGAATCAAGCCGAACTGATGATGTGGCCGAACTAAAGCGGCAACTGGACGTGGCAGATGCCGACATCGCGCTTGTCAACAAGCGGCTTGATGAGTCTCAAGGTATGTAATTCTTCGGGCAGCATTAGCTAAGAGGAGCTTCATGCCAGTGTCTTACAATGTGTGTGCTCGACGCAGATGGTACGGCCACCGTGGAGAATCTTAGGGCAGAACTTGCCCGAGCTAAGGAGCAAGCCAGAAAAAGCGATGTGGCTGCCGAGAAGGCCCTTGAAGAGCTGAGAGCCGAACAGGCTGCTCATTGCCGAAGCAAGGAGGAGATGGCTGAGATGGCCGAAAAGTTAAAAAGCGCTACCGACCGTTGCAGACTTCTTGAAAAAGAAGACCAGGCGAAACAAACGGACTTAGAGAAGGCCGTTGCCAATGCCAAGGACGCGCGCTCTGCGATGAGAGCTGCGAAGGAGGAGCTGCGTCAGGCCGAACAGATTGCGGCTGGAAACCCTTTATGCTGCGAAGGAAATTTTGTGATCCGAAGTTTGCTCCGTTGGACCGGATGTGGAGTGTGGAGGATACCTATCTGGACTTGACAGCGGGTGCTGCTGATGCGACCGAACACTTTCAAGATCAGAAAGATCGCGAAGTGGAAAAGCTTTTCTGGTCGCAGTTTCACCATCCAGAGCGTCCATTGGCAGTGGATGATCGTTTGGCTCAATGGGCCGAACTGAATAGGTTGTCTGGACTCGCCATGAAGTACGTCATGGGTCACCTATGGCCGGGGAGATCGGAGCCGAAGAGTTATTTCAGCTTGGTGCAGCAATTCCTTAACACGGTGCCGTGTATAAATGCAATGAAGAGGTCAGCATGCATAGAGGCGCTAGGATGGCTCTTGCCCGTGTTAAGACATACTAGGCAGATATGGAGACCACCGTTGTTGCGTCCTGAGATTCGGACAAAAGCCGAGTACCCTCCGAGCACTATTTTCAGGAAGTTCTTGAAGGCGCTCGTGTAATAGAGACGCAGTGCCCGAAAGATGCTATGTTATGATAGCATATGTATTTATAAAGTAATATTTTGATAAACTGTAGTGGCCTTTTTTATACTTGTGCCTACAAGTATTGGGAACACCTCCTGTGCGGCCGTTTTAAGATATATATATATATATATATATATATATATATATATATATATATATATATATATATAGAATCTGAAAGATGGCAGCCATTGGCTTCAGCCCCCACGCACATAGTGCAGGGGTGCTCGCCGAAGACGCATTTTCACACTTAACCCAACGTCTTGGTCCTACAAAGGAGGTGATAGCGCAGCGGGCTAGGCAACCGGACTATAATGCTTTAACACTTTCACTTAGCCATAGGAGTTTGACAATGAGACTCTTTAGGTAGCTCCTTGGTGGCAACTGCGCTCGTCTGAATTCGGGGCGCGTATGTGCCTGACCGGGAAGCGGCCCTTCGTTAAAGCGGAGGAATCTGATAGATTTCGATAGGTCATCGAGTGGCTGACCAGTCTCACGCTACATCATGACAGTCAGTTTTCAGCTTTCTCTACTGAGGTGCTTGCCCGGCCGAACCGGGGGCACAATCGCAGTAGTTCTCCTGGTGCTACCTTAGCCGATAGAGCGGAACGTAAGGTAGCCGAACTCAGGAGCCGGGCAACCCAACATTTGACCAAAGACATGATTCGGAGCTGATGCATATAATGCCAAAACTCGCGACGCCGAACACTCCCTAAGGTGTTCAGTCTTTATGAGTGCGGGCGAAACAACACTCTTTATTTAAAAAGCCCCTAGTGTCCAGGTACGTGCAAAAATTCTGACGTGGCCACATGCCAAGACGCCAGCCTCCTCCTTGGTTATATCAGAAAGAAAAAACCAGGGGATGTGTAGCAACAAGAGACAGTAAAAAAGGTTTACGCAGGGTCTTAATCTAAAAAGAATCCTTTAGGATGGGTCCCTACTGCACGTCTGCGCCTGTGTCTCCGTTGTGCCGTGTGCTGGACGGGCGCCGCACGACGTTCATCTGTAAAAGAGAGGAACTGAGTTGAAAACGAGTCGTGCCGAAAAAAGTTTAAAATAAGCAATGTATAAAGTAAGATATATAAGATTGAGCTTTATTGTCTCTTATTGTATATGCGTGGAGCCCCTATGTAACGCCCTCGATGCGGCTATAGCTCCCACGTGTTGAGGCACGACTTAGAGACATAACCGCATTGAAAGCAATGTCGCAAGTCAGGCAATCATTACAACAACCCATGTAATATATAATAAAAGGGGGAAGAACATAGTTGGCTTACACTCGCCACGTCACATCAAAGTACATAAATAACATCCATCAGACAAACACTCATGGCCCGACTACGGCGCCAAAATGGAAAAGAACCCAACATGCGACAAGGCCCTGAATCAAACCCCAACTAGGCACCACTACTGATCATCGGGAAAGGAAACATAATAACACTGAGAATCCTCGTCGAACTCCCACTTGAGCTCGTACTCATCACCTGGAGCGAAATCACCTGGACCTGCATCTGGAGTTATAGTATCTGTGAGCCACAGGGACTCAGCAATCTCGCACCATCGCGATCAATACTATTTAAGCTTATAGGAATGGATAAGGCAAATATATGTGGAGCTGCAGCAAGCGACTAGCATATGTGGTGGCTAACTTATACGCAAAAGAGAGCGAGAAGAGGATGCAAAGCGCGAGCGAGAATCTAGAAGAACAACCTGCACAAGCATTACTCCAACACCGTGTCCACTTCCTGGACTCCGCCGAGAAGAGGCCATCACGGCAACACACTCAGTTGATTCATTTTAATTAATTAAGGTTCAAGTTATCTACAACCGGACATTAACAAATTCCCATCTGCCCATAACCACGGGCACGGCTTTCGAAAGTTCAATCCCTGCAGGGGAGTCCCAACTTAACCCATGACAAGCTCTCACGGTCAACGAAGGAATAGACCTCCTCCCAAGACGTTCCGATCAGACTCGGTATCTCGGTAACTCAAGATACTTCGACAGGTTAAAACAAGACCAGCAACACCGCCCGAATGTGCCGACAAATCCCGATAGGAGCTGCACATATCTCTTTCTCAGGGCACACTCAGATTGTCTAAACTTCCGGTAGGCCAGCCCAGAGTTTCCCCTGGTAGCCACCGGCGGCTGACGGTTTGGACCAACACTCAAAGGAGCACTAGCCCGGGGGGGTTAAAATAAGATGACCCTTGAGTCTGCAGAACCCAAGGGAAAGGAAAGGCTAGGTGGCAAATGGTAAAACCAAGGTTGGGCATTGCTGGAAAAGCTTTAATCAAGGCGAAATATCAAAGGATTCCCATTATAACCCAACCGCGTAAGGAACGCAAATCCGGGAACATAACACCGATATGACGGAAACTAGGGCGGCAAGAGTGGAACAAAACACTAGGCGAGAGGCCGAGCCTTCCACCCTTTACCAAGTATATAGATGCATTAATATAACATAGCAATATAATGATATCCCAACAAGTAAATAAATGATGTTCCAACAAGGAACGGCCTCCAAACTTCAGCTGCAACTAGCAACGCTATAAGAGTGGCTGAGCAAAGCGGTAACATAGCCAATCAACGGTTTGCTAGGACAAGGTGGGTTAGAGGTTTGACATGGAAATTGGGAGGCTGACAAACAAAAGGTAGGCATCGTAGCATTGGCATAGCAAGAGCGAGCAAACTAGCATAGCAAAGATAGTAGTGATTTCGAGGGTATGATCATCTTGCCTGCACAGTTGTCATTGTTGACTGGATCCTCACAAGCAAACTCAACGGGCTCCTCGGTAGTGAACTCGTCTCCAAGCTCTACCAAACAAGACAAACAAGCAACAAGGATACAATCAACCACGTGCAAGACCAAGCAATAAGATGAAATGATTATATGCTATGCGGGATGCGATGCGGGATGCAAAATGCGAGATATGACAGGAAATGCATGAACCTGGCCTCAACTTGGAATTCCAAGGGTGCCACTGGATAGAGGAGATGAAATCGCTTGAAAACGATATAAAGATCATTGGAATAGGAGTTACGGTTTGGAAATGGCAAGCATTTGAAGATATGACACCGGTCTGCGATTTACAGCAAGTAGGCATCTAAATGCAACGAAATGAACATGCTAAAGCCACCAAACATGACAACAAAATACATGGCACGGATGCACACAAGATGATTAACAAAAGACTAGCACTGAGCCACAGCCAATTCATCCATTAAGAGGTTCAAACAAGCATGGCAAAAACGCAAATGAAAAACAGATTCCAAACTTAGTGAAATTAACACTAGTCTGAAATTTCAGATCACGAAGCCCTCTTCGGAGCAGCAAAACAACATGATACATGACCTGAACATGACAAGTAAGAACATGCCAAGGAGCTACTCAACAAGCTTAACAAAAGACCCAAAGTGACCTGGGGCCAAAAGGGTTCACAAAATATATTAACGGGCAGACGAACATAGCATAAAACACAATCAGTTTTCAGACTTGGTGAAAACTGAGACATGCTGAAATATAACTCACGAAGGCATGTAAACGAGCTCGATGCACTCACCACGGTGCAAGTCATGGCAAGGCAGGGATACATCCATTAAGAAGGCACGAAATACAAGCTAGAAATGGCAAGAACAATGGCATATCATACACGGATCAACTACAACAACGCCGGCAAAATCGCAAACGAGTTGACGATCTGCCCAGATTCACCACGAAGCAAAAGTAGAGCTCGATTTACTCAAGCTAGATTGCTCCATAATTGCAAACAAAGACACGGATGGATGGAGCATAACATGAATAACAAAAGTCCCTTACTGATCATCCTCAAAAGAGGCACGGATCATTAGGAAACAAGCTGAACATATGGCATCATGAACTAAAATACCCAGACTTAGTGAAAACAACTAAGTCCCTGAAAACAGATTTACCGGGTGCCTCTCTTTGCAAGCTTGCACAAGTCACCACACACATCCTAAAAATGCATGGGTTGCACCTCTGGACAGAAGACAAAATGCTTAACAAAACATATGAAGGACTCACAGGCATAGCATGCACACAATAATCATGGCAAAAATGACAAAAGTCTAAGATGAACTAGCAGATCTGACAATTAACTCACGAAGCCTCCTTCTAACAGCATTTTGGGCGTCAATATGAACTCAAATGAAAATGATGCAATGGAATGAAATGATGTACTCGTCGAGGCGAAGATTTTGAGATATCATATGTCCAAATCGGAGCTACGGATGCAAAGTTACGGGCGGTCAAAGATTGCACAAAAATTAAGGGGGAGAGGGAAGAAAGTCAACCCAGATCTAGGGTTTGCCCGAGGTACTGTTCACGGCACTGTAGTAGGACACGGTGGACGAGGTTCGTCGGCGCCGGATCCGGGGATGGCCGGCGACGGCGAAGGGCGGCGGGGTCGCCCGCGGCGGGGGCCGAGCGAGGCGGCGTCGGCAGCCCGCGAGGCGGCGACGGGAGGCGAGGGCCGGGGCGGTCCGGCGAGCCTCACGGCCGAGGCTCCCGGCAGAGGTAGCCGGCGAAGGTTGCCGGAGCCGGATGACACGGCGGCGGGCGGCGGCCGGTCGCGGAGGAGAAGGCAGGCGGCGGCGGGCGCGGAGATGGGCTCGCGGGGGCCCCTCCTGGGCCTCCCGGGCCGGCGGCGCGGCAGATCTGGGGCGCCACGTGGCGGCCAACCACTGGTGCGGGGGCGGCAGCGCGATTTGTTCGGCCGGGTCGGACGTGTCCGGCTCGGCGCGGGGGGGGGGGGTTTAGAACTAGGGTTAGAGGAGGAAGACGAGATCCGAAAATGGAGGGGGTATAAATAGGCATAAGTGGAGCTAGGAGAGTCCAAATGAGGTGCGGTTTTCGGCCACGCGATCGTGATCGAACGCTCTAGGACATGGAGAAGAGTTTGGTGGGTTTTGGGCCAAATTGGAGGGGTGTTGGGCTGCAACACACACGAGGCCTTTTCGGTCCCTCGGTTAACCGTTGGAGTATCAAACGAAGTCCAAATGATACGAAACTTGACACGCAGTCTACCGGTAGTAAACCAAGGCCGCATGGCAAGTCTCGGTCCAATCCGAAAATGTTTAATCCCCACACACGAAAGAAAGCTAGAAATGGCCACCGGAGGAGAACGAAGCGTCGGAATGCAAAACGGACAACGGGGAAAAAGCTCGAATGCATGAGATGAACACGTATGCAAATGCAATGCACATGATGACATGATATGAGATGCAAGAAAACGAAAACAACACACGGAGACAAAGACCCGAACCCGAGGAAATAAATATAACTTAACACCGGAAACGGCAAGAGTTGGAGTACAAATTGGGAAAGTTACATCCGAGGCGTTACCACACTCCACCACTACGAAAAGATCTCGTCCCGAGATCTAGGACTGAAAGAACTCCGGGTACTCAGAACGGAGGTGATCCTCGCGTTCCCAGGTAGCTTCACGGTCGGAATGGTGAGACCACTTGACTTTGAGGAATTTGATTGACTTATTGCGAGTCTTGTGTTCAGTCTCTTCAAGAATAGCAACTGGGTGCTCACGATAGGAGAGATCTTCTTGGAGCTCAATGTCCTCGAAGTTGACGGTGCGGTCAGGAGTCTTGAAGCACTTTCGAAGCTGAGAGACGTGGAACACATCATGAACATTTGTAAAGTTTGAAGGAAGCTCGAGTTGATAGGCGAGGTCGCCTCTCTTGCTGACAATCTTGAAAGGTCCCACGTATCTAGGGGCAAGCTTCCCTTTGATACCGAAGCGACGAGTACCTTTCATAGGAGAGACACGGAGGTAAACATGATCTCCGATCTCGAAAGCCAAATCACGGTGCTTACTATCATAGTAGCTCTTCTGGCGGGATTGGGCTGCTTTGAGGTTATCACGAATGACTTTGCACATTTCTTCTGCTTCTGTGATTAAGTCATTACCCAGCAGCTGACGTTCACCGGTTTCAGACCAGTTGAGAGGGGTACGGCACTTCCTGCCATACAGAATTTCAAAAGGGGCCTTGCCCGAACTTGCTTGAAAACTGTTGTTGTATGAGAATTCAGTATAAGGAAGACAATCCTCCCACTTCATGCCGAAGGAGATCACACAAGCCCTGAGCATATCTTCAAGAATTTGGTTGACACTCTCAACTTGACCGCTTGTTTGAGGATGGAAAGCAGTGCTGAAGCGGATGTTGGTGCCCATGGCCTTCTAAAAAGAATCCCAAAACTTGGAGGTAAAGATGCTGCCACGGTCTGAAGAGATCACTTGAGGAATACCGTGCAGAGAGACAATGCGAGAGGTATAGAGTTCCGCCAATTGAGCTGCAGTGATCGACTCTTTGATAGGCAGAAAGTGAGCCACTTTGGTGAGCTTGTCGATGACAACAAATATAGCATTATTGCCACGCTTGGATTTTGGAAACCCAGTCACAAAGTCCATCTCAATGTGGTCAAAATTCCATTCTGGAATGGCAAGAGGTTGGAGGAGACCAGCTGGCCTTTGGTGTTCTGCCTTCACTCTTCTGCAGACATCACATTCATTCACGAATTGAGCGATCTCACGCTTCATTCGAGTCCACCAATAAGCTTGCTTGAGGTCCTGATACATCTTCGTGCTCCCAGGGTGGATGGAGAGGAGAGAATTGTGAGCCTTGTTCATGATCACTTTACGAAGTTGACCTTTGGGCACAACAATACGATCCTCGAAGAAGAGAGTGTCCTTGTCATCAAGGCGGTAGTACTTTTACTTGGACTGACTCTTGGCAATCCCAATCTTCACCTTTTTCACCATAGCATCAAGAAGCTGGGCTTGGCGAATCTGGTCTTCTAAGGTAGGAGAGACTAGAAGGTTGGCGAGGAGACCTTGAGGAACAACTTGCAGATTAAGCTTGCGGAAGGCTTCACAAAGCTCGGGTTGATAAGGCTTGAGAATCAGACTGTTGCAGTAGGCCTTTCTGCTCAAAGCGTCAGCAATCACATTAGCCTTGCCTGGAGTATACTCAATACTCGGATTATACTCTTGAATCATTTCGACCCATCGAGTTTGCCTTAGGTTGAGATTAGGCTGAGTGAAGATGTACTTGAGACTCTTGTGATCAGTGAAAATGTCCACTTTTCTTCCCAATAGAAGATGTCTCCAAGTCAAAAGAGCATGCACAACTGCCACCAACTCAAGATCATGAGTGGGATAGTTCTTCTCATTAGGCTTCAACTGGCGAGATGTATAAGCAACAACTTTCTTCTCTTGCATCAAAACTGCGCCAAGACCTTGGAGAGAGGCATCACAAAAGACCTCGTACGGCTTGGATTCATCAGGCGGAGTCAAAACTGGAGCAGTGATCAACTTCTCTTTCAAAGTGTTGAAAGCAATATCACACTCCGGAGACCAAACGTACTTGACGTGCTTCTGAAGAAGATTTGAGAGAGGCTTCGCGATCTTGGAAAAGTTTTCAACGAATCTTCGGCAGTAACTTGCGAGACCGAGAAAACTGCGGAGTTGCTTCACATTCTGAGGAGGTTCCCAATTCACAATTGCGGATACCTTCTCGGGATTCACGGAAATGCCCTTGGCAGAGATGATATGCCCAAGATAAAGAACCTCATCGAGCCAAAATTCACACTTGGAGAACTTGGCATAGAACTGATGTTCCCTGAGCTTATGGAGAACCAAACGCAAATGCTTGGCATGATCTTCCTTGTTCTTGGAGAAAACCAGAATGTCATCGAGATAGACCAAAACGAAGTCATTGGTGTAGGCGTTGAAGATGAAATTCATCATGCGAGAGAACGTCGGAGGAGCGTTGGCGAGGCCAAAAGACATGACAGTGTATTCATATGAACCAAAGCTTGTTCTGAATGCTGTCTTGGCTATATCTTCTTCACGAATGCGAATCTGGTGATAACCCATACGGAGATCAAGCTTGGAGAATACTTGAGCACCTTTGAGTTGTTCGAACAGCTCATTGATGTTGGGAAGTGGGTATTTGTTCTTGATGGTCTTCTTGTTCACTGGACGGTAATCAACACAAAGTCGGTCCGTTCCATCCTTCTTCTTCACAAAAAGAACACCACAACCCCATGGAGAAGTACTAGGCCGGATGAGACCCATTCTTTCTTGCTCATCGAGTTGCTTCTTCAGCTCCTTCAACTCTTCAGGTCCGAGTTTATAAGGACGTTTGCACACAGGTTCCGTGCCAGGCTCAAGTTCAATAACGAATTCAACTGGCCGGTGCGGAGGCATTCCTGGGAGCTCTTCTAGAAAGACGTCTTGATATTCGCAAACGACTGGAATTTGCGAGATGGCATCCAATTCACCCTTCTCATTAAGAGAAAACAGACGGATAGTATTATCCCGAGCGGCAAAGACAATTACATCCTCAGACGAATGAGTCAATTGAATCTGCCTGGCAGCACAATCAAGCAGAGCCTTGTGCTTAGAAAGCCAATCCATCCCGAGAATAAGATCAATATCCGAGTTGCCCAGAATCATTGGAGAAGCCAGAAACTTGAAATCACCCATCATGATAGAAATATCCGGAACTTCGTAGTTAGCAAGCAAGCATCTACCCGGAGAGACGACTGCTAATGGCTTATGCATAACTTGAGAAAACCACCCATGCTTAGATGCAAAAGGTCTGGAAATGAAGCAATGCGATGCACCCGTGTCAAAAAGAACTTTTGCAGGAACATCGTTAACAGGAAGGTTACCCATGATCACATCTGACGAGTCCTCTGCCTGAGCTGCATTCACCATGTTGACCTTGGCGTACTTGGGGTTATGCTTGACCACAGCTGTACTTGCCGATCTGACAGGAGGAGGAGGAGGAAGACGCCTCTGGTTGAAACACTTGTTGGCATAGTGACCCTTCTGTTGGCACTTGTTGCACGTGACCTCTGAAAGCGGACGCTGATACGGCGCACTCGATCTTGGAGCTTGAGACGAAGTCTTGTTCTGAAAGCCTGGGTTGGGTGGGTGGGAAGAACCACTGCCACCTTTGCTCTTCTGCTGAAACGACTGACGGAACGGAGGAGGAGGAAGCCAAAACTTCTGCTGCCTGGACACTTGAGTAGAGGAAGAAGGAGTAACATCTCTGACTCGCTTCCTGGAAGCATCACACCTCAACTGAGCAGCCTCTTGCTTCAGTGCCATGTTGTAGAACTCATCGTATCTCAAGGGCTCAAAGAGAACAAGAGCGAGCTGAATATCTTCTCGGAGACCACCCCTGAACTGATATATCATGCTCTTCTCATCAGGCACGTCCTGCTTGGCAAAGTGGGCAAGCTTCTGGAACAATTCTTTGTAGTCATAGACAGACAAAGAGCCTTGCTTCAGATTGCGAAATTCCTCACGCTTGCTTTCAACCACGCTCTGCGGAATATGGTGAGCTCGGAAATCTCGACGGAAATCATCCCAAGTGATAACACGTCCACCTCTGGAATCCTTGTACTGCTGGAACCATTCTGCAGCTTGATCTTTGAGTTGGAAGGAAGCGAACTTCACAAAGTCCTCAGGCCTGACGTTGCTGCACTCGAAATGCTTACACAGATCCACAAGCCAATCGTCAGCATCGGTTGCCTCAACACAATTGCTGAAAGTCTTTGGCCTGTTAGCAAGGAACTGGTTGAGTGTAGCAAAGTGACTCTGATTGCTGCCTTGATTCCCTTGACTGCCTTGATTGCGCTCTTGGATAATTTGCATGATCAGCTGAGTGTTTGCATTGGTTGCGGCCATCACAACTTGCCATGCCTCTGGAGGAGGTGGAGGCGGTGGCGGATCTTGATTCTGGTTCTGATTGGTGCTCTTAGCGGGAGCCATCCTGAAGAGGTTGGCCACCGTTAGCACATAGACAGATAAATATTGAAGCTGAATCCAACGGAATGAAAATTGCAACATATAGTCTTCACATCCGAACAAAATGAACGAATGCATTCCTCTTCAAATGGTCACATATCCATAAATTGAGAAGCCACGTAGAATTTAGGTAGAGAAATAAATCAACAAGGTACGGATCAGGAACGAATAATCGGTAAGAAATCTCAATCTCAAACCAATATCCGTGGAAGAAGAACTAGAGCTACTAGAATTCCCACCTATGAAACTCCCGAACCTTTCCGGTTATGCAATCAGGTGTTGGGGATACAGGGGAAGCATAATATCTCACCCAAACTAGCAAATCCTACATCCAGCTGTATCCATCCTTCAACACATAACCAAGAAAACTTCGGAAACCATCTACCTCAACCTTCGAAAAGCATCCGTTATACAAGTTATGGCGATACTCCCGAACTCCTGCCCCAGTATTGGGTGGCATCGAGGTTATCTCACCAACGAACTGCATAAAAGAGATTTTCGATGTCAGCGAACATATCTCAAGTATTCCAGAATTGCAACGATAAAATTATGATGACAACACCTCAGAGGTCAACTCCCCGGGACACTTCCACTAAACCCCTGACAGGAGGCACCAAGACAGTATTCTCATCATAAGCCATCGGAACAAATCCAAGATACTCGTGTGATCCTAAAAAAATTTTTAGTGAAATTTGAGAAGAGAAGAGTCAAAACTCTACGTTAGGATGACTTACCAGAGCGATGAGGAGACTGGGAAGTAAAAAGAATTCCTAAGCTCTCCGACGTATAATTCCTAAGGACTCAAAACATTTTTTTTAGACACAACTCGGCTGCTAAAAACGATCAAGCAATGGGGCTCCTAAGGTCGGGGAAGGCTCTGATTACCAACTTGTAACGCCCTCGATGCGGCTATAGCTCCCACGTGTCGAGGCACGACTTAGAGACATAACCGCATTGAAAGCAATGTCGCAAGTCAGGCAATCATTACAACAACCCATGTAATATATAATAAAAGGGGGAAGAACATAGTTGGCTTCCACTCGCCACGTCACATCAAAGTACATAAATAACATCCATCAGACAAACACTCATGGCCCGACTACGGCGCCAAAATGGAAAAGAACCCAACATGCGACAAGGCCCTGAATCAAACCCCAACTAGGCACCACTACTGATCATCGGGAAAGGAAACATAATAACGCTGAGAATCCTCGTCGAACTCCCACTTGAGCACGTACTCGTCACCTGGAGCGAAATCACCTGGACCTGCATCTGGAGTTATAGTATCTGTGAGCCACAGGGACTCAGCAATCTCGCACCCTCGCAATCAAGACTATTTAAGCTTATAGGAATGGATAAGGCAAATATATCTGGAGCTGCAGCAAGCGACTAGCATATGTGGTGGCTAACTTATACGCAAAAGAGAGCGAGAAGAGGATGCAAAGCGCGAGCGAGAATCTAGAAGAACAACCTGCACAAGCATTACTCCAACACCGTGTCCACTTCCCGGACTCCGCCGAGAAGAGGCCATCACGGCAACACACTCAGTTGATTCATTTTAATTAATTAAGGTTCAAGTTATCTACAACCGGACATTAACAAATTCTCATCTGCCCATAACCGCGGGCATGGCTTTCGAAAGTTCAATCCCTGCAGGGGAGTCCCAACTTAGCCCATGACAAGCTCTCACGGTCAACGATGGAATAGACCTCCTCCCAAGACGTTCCGATCAGACTCGGTATCTCGGTAACTCAAGATACTTCGACAGGTTAAAACAAGACCAGCAACACCGCCCGAATGTGCCGACAAATCCCGATAGGAGATGCACATATCTCTTTCTCAGGGCACACTCAGATTGTCTAAACTTCCGGTAGGCCAGCCCAGAGTTGCCCCTGGTAGCCACCGGCGGCTGACGGTTTGGACCAACACTCAGAGGAGCACTGGCCCGGGGGGGTTAAAATAAGATGACCCTTTAGTCTGCAGAACCCAAGGGAAAGGAAAGGCTAGGTGGCAAATGGTAAAACCAAGGTTGGGCATTGCTGGAAAAGCTTTAATCAAGGCGAAATATCAAGGGGTTCCCATTATAACCCAACCGCGTAAGGAACACAAATCCGGGAACATAACACCGATATGACGGAAACTAGGGCGGCAAGAGTGGAACAAAACACTAGGCGAGAGGCCGAGCCTTCCACCCTTTACCAAGTATATAGATGCATTAAGATAACATAGCAATATAATGATATCCCAACAAGTAAATAAATGATGTTCCAACAAGGAACGGTCTCCAAACTTCACCTGCAACTAGCAACGCTATAAGAGGGGCTGAGCAAAGCGGTAACATAGCCAATCAACGGTTTGCTAGGACGAGGTGGGTTAGAGGTTTGACTTGGAAATTGGGAGGCTGACAAAAAAAGGTAGGCATCGTAGCATTGGCATAGCAAGAGCGAGCAAACTAGCATAGCAAAGATAGTAGTGATTTCGAGGGTTTGATCATCTTGCCTGCACAGTTGTCAGAGTTGACTGGATCCTCACAAGCAAACTCAACGGGCTCCTCGGTAGCGAACTCGTCTCCCGGCTCTACCCAACAAGACAAACAAGCAACAAGGATACAATCAACCACGTGCAAGACCAAGCAATAAGATGAAATGATGATATGCTATGCGGGATGCGATGCGGGATGCAAAATGCGAGATATGACAGGAAATGCATGAACTTGGCCTCAACTTGGAATTCCAAGGGTGCCACTGGATAGAGGAGATGAAATCGCTTGAAAACGATATAAAGATCAGTGGAATAGGAGTTACGGTTTGGAAATGGCAAGCATTTGAAGATATGACACCGGTCTGCGATTTACAGCAATTAGGCATCTAAATGCAACGAAATGAACATGCTACAGCCACCAAACATGACAACAAAATACATGGAACGGATGCACACAAGATGATTAACAAAAGACTAGCACTGAGCCACGGCCAATTCATCCATTAAGAGGTTCAAACAAGCATGGCAAAAACGCAAATGCAAAACAGATTCCAGACTAAGTGAAATTAACACTAGTCTGAAATTTCAGATCATGAAGCGCTCTTCGGAGCAGCAAAACAACATGATACATGACCTGAACATGACAAGTAAGAACATGCCAAGGAGCTAATCAACAAGCTTAACAAAAGACCCAAAGTGACCTGGGGCCAAAAGGGTTCACAAAATATATTAACGGGCAGACGAACATAGCATAAAACACAATCAGTTTTCAGACTTGGTGAAAACTGAGACATGCTGAAATATAACTCACGAAGGCATGTAAACGAGCTCGATGCACTCACCACGGTGCAAGTCATGGCAAGGCAGGGATACATCCATTAAGAAGGCACGAAATACAAGCTAGAAATGGCAAGAACAATGGCATATCATACACGGATCAACTACAACAACGCCGGCAAAATCGCAAACGAGTTGACGATCTGCCCAGATTCACCACGAAGCAAAAGTAGAGCTCGATTTACTCAAGCTAGAGTGCTCCATAATTGCAAACAAAGACACGGATGGATGGAGCATAACATGAATAACAAAAGTCCCTTACTGATCATCCTCAAAAGAGGCACGGATCATTAGGAAACAAGCTGAACATATGGCATCATGAACTAAAATACCCAGACTTAGTGAAAACAACTAAGTCCCTGAAAACAGATTTACCGGGTGCCTCTCTTTGCAAGCTTGCACAAGTCACCACACACATCCTAAAAATGCATGGGTTGCACCTCTGGACAGAAGACAAAATGCTTAACAAAACATATGAAGGACTCACAGGCATAGCATGCACACAATAATCATGGCAAAAATGACAAAAGTCTAAGATGAACTAGCAGATCTGACAATTAACTCACGAAGCCTCCTTCTAACAGCATTTTGGGCGTCAATATGAACTCAAATGAAAATGATGCAATGGAATGAAATGATTTACTCGTCGAGGCGAAGATTTTGAGATATCATATGTCCAAATCGGAGCTACGGATGCAAAGTTACGGGCGGTCAAAGATTGCACAAAAATTAAGGGGGAGAGGGAAGAAAGTCAACCCAGATCTAGGGTTTGCCCGAGGTACTGTTCACGGCACTGTAGTAGGACACGGTGGACGAGGTTCGTCGGCGCCGGATCCGGGGATGGCCGGCGACGGCGAAGGGCGGCGGGGTCGCCCGCGGCGGGGGCCGAGCGAGGCGGCGTCGGCAGCCCGCGAGGCGGCGACGGGAGGCGAGGGCCGGGGCGGTCCGGCGAGCCTCACGGCCGAGGCTCCCGGCAGAGGTAGCCGGCGAAGGTTGCCGGAGCCGGACGACACGGCGGCGGGCGGCGGCCGGTCGCGGAGGAGAAGGCAGGCGGCGGCGGGCGCGGAGATGGGCTCGCGGGGGCCCCTCCTGGGCCTCCCGGGCCGGCGGCGCGGCGGATCTGGGGCGCCACGTGGTGGCCAACCACTGGTGCGGGGGCGGCAGCGCGATTTGTTCGGCCGGGTCGGACGTGTCCGGCTCGGCGCGGGGGGGGGGGGGGTTTAGAACTAGGGTTAGAGGAGGAAGACGAGATCCGAAAATGGAGGGGGTATAAATAGGCATAAGTGGAGCTAGGAGAGTCCAAATGAGGTGCGGTTTTAGGCCACGCAATCGTGATCGAACGCTCTAGGACATGGAGCAGAGTTTGGTGGGTTTTGGGCCAAATTGGAGGGGTGTTGGGCTGCAACACACACGAGGCCTTTTCGGTCCCTCGGTTAACCGTTGGAGTATCAAACGAAGTCCAAATGATACGAAACTTGATAGGCGGTCTACCGGTAGTAAACCAAGGCCGCATGGCAAGTCTCGGTCCAATCCGAAATTTTTTAATCCCCACACACGAAAGAAAGCTAGAAATGGCCACCGGAGGAGAACGAAGCGTCGGAATGCAAAACGGACAACGGGGAAAAAGCTCGAATGCATGAGATGAACACGTATGCAAATGCAATGCACATGATGACATGATATGAGATGCAAGAAAAAGAAAACAACACACGGAGAGAAAGACCCGAACCCGAGGAAATAAATATAACTTAACGCCGGAAACGGCAAGAGTTGGAGTACAAATTGGGAAAGTTACATCCGGGGCGTTACACCCTAGTGCGGGGGTATATGGCTTCTAGGCCTGCATCAATGATGATTTTTCACCGAACTTGTCCATCCGCGTTCGTGGTCTTGAATGACCTATTTTGAAGTTTCTTTTGGCCGGTGAGGCCATTTTGCTGTGGGGCTGTCAAAGCGGCCGCACAGTCCTCCGCTTGGGGAGGCGCACTTTAGTGCTTCCCCTTCAAAGAGATGATGCCTCGTGGACCGGGCATCTTAAGCGTAAGAGATGCATAGTGCGGTATTGCGTTAAAGCGAGCAAAAGCTTCGCGTCCCAGTAGTGCTTGAAAGCGACTTGAGAACGGGACGATATGGAAGGTCAGCTTTTCGCGGTGGAGGTTATTGGCAGAGCTGAATATGACTTCGAGCCAGAGAAAACCCATACAATGGCTGTCCGGACCAGGTATTACCCCTTGAAAGGAGGTTTTGCTGCAGCGGATTCTTGCTGGGTTTATTCCCATGTGCTGGATTGTATCCTGATATATCAGGTTTAGTCCACTGCCGCCGTCCATAAGGACATTTGAAAACTGTAGTCCGCCAATTATTGGATCGAGTATCAAGGCAGTCCTGCCCACATTCTTGATATTCCTAGAATAATCTAGCTGATCGAAGATGATCGGTTTTGACAACCAGTGGCAAGACCCTTTGTGCCGTGTGGTGCGTACCTTTACGGGCGCCGCATGTTTTGTTATGTGAAGTGAGTTCACTGTTTTTACTTCTTGTGGGAAGTTCTTTTGTTTCCTAGTGCTCTGCTTTTGGGGTTCATCCTCGTCTTCGCTTGGTGTGTCGAGTCCCTTGTGTTCGGCATTGAGTCTGCCGGATTGTTTGAAAACCCAACAGTCTCTGTGGGTATGGTTAGCAGGCTTCCCGGGAGTACTATGTATCTGACATTTCCTGTCCAGGATTTTACTTAGGTTGGATGGATCGTACCTGTTATCCTGGGGGCGATTTTTCCTGATTTTGTCGTGAGCCTTTGAATCCGGCATTGACTGTCGTGCTCTTCTGACTTTTGTCCTTAGTCCAGCGACGGTCCTTGTTGCGTCGCGGTTTTCCTTTTCCATCCCTAGTTTCGGATGTACTCGGGTCGCTGGGGCTACACCTTGCCAACCAGCTGTCCTCCCCTACACAAAAGCGGGTCATGAGGCTTGTTAGTGCGACCATTGTTCTTGGCTTTTCTTGGACGAGGTGTCTGGCAAGCCATTCGTCTCGGACGTTATGCCTGAAAGCTGCTAAGGCTTCGGTGTCCGGACAGTCGACTATCTGATTCTTTTTAGTGAGGAATCTATTCCAGAACTGCCGAGCTGATTCTCCGGGTTGTTGAGTTATGTGACTAAGATCGTCTGCATCCGGAGGGCGGACATAGGTCCCTTGAAATTTTGCTCGGAAAGCATCCTCGAGCTCTTCCCAGCTTCCAATTGTGTTTTCGGGAAGGCTTTTAAGCCAATGCCGGGCTGGCCCTTTAAGCTTAAGGGGTAGATATTTTATGGCATGGAGATCATCTCCTCTAGCCATGTGTATGTGGAGGATATAATCCTCGATCCAGACTCCAGGGTCTGTTGTTCGATCATATGCCTCTATGTTTACGGGTTTGAATCCCTCTGGGAATTCATAGTCCAGGACCTCATCGGTGAAACATAGGGGGTGTGCGGCGCCCCTGTATTTGGGTGTGCTGGATTCTGATGATGGCTTCATAGCGTTGCTTACGAGAGCTTGCTTTCTTGGCCCATAAATGGACCTGACTGGGCCATGATGCGAATCCTTAGGTGGGTCGCATGCCGATTTAGGTGCGGCGCCGCTTGCCGCTTTATGGGGTCGTCTATCCGATCGTGTGGCTTTTTCATTTTTTGAATGCGAGGGCTCTAGGGCCTCTTCGTCGAATTCAGGCAGTAGCTTTCTTTTCGGATAGCTTTTAGTGTGGCGACTGTCGCCGTACTTATCTGTGGTGTTGATTATTTTGCTCCATCTAATCCGGAGTGCGTCTTCCGCTGTTTTTAGCTTCCGCTTCAGCTTCTTTAGGCTGCGTGCAGTTGCAACGAGCCTCTCGTGGAGGTTCTTCTGCTCCATAGGTTTATTCGGCGTGAGATCATCCGGAATGCCGTTTTCGCCGGAGGAGGGATGTTCGGTTTCTCTATCCATGTTGCCCTATTCGGACGGTTGCTCTAAGGCCTGCTCATCGTCTACCGGCTCGTCCTGCTCTATGGCTGGGTTTTTGTTGAGGCGGGGCTTGGGTCGGCGTTTACGCCGATGCTTTGATTGCTTTTCGGGGGGTCGATCTCCCGTCCCATCCCCTTTTTCCTCATTGTCGCTTCCTTTAGGGGTATCCACCATGTACACATCGTGAGATGAGGTGGCTGTCCAATGCCCTATGGGCGTTGGTTCGTCGGTATCTCCTGCATCATCATCCATGCTGTCGATGTCTCCGGAGTCGAAGTTGAGCATGTCGTTTAAATTGTCGACAGTGGCTACCAAGTGGGTGGTGGGTGCGCTTTGAATTTCTTCATCGTCTGTATCCCATCCTCGTTGACCGTTGTTCGGCCAGGGCTCTCCTGATAAGGAGAGAGTCTTGAGAGAGTTCAGGATATCGCCACAAGGCGAGTGCTGAAAGATGTCTGCGGCGGTGAACTCCATTATCGGCGCCCAATCGGATTCGATTGGCAGGGGCATGGGGGGTTCGGAGTACGGGGAGGAGTCCGGATCCTCGGAGTCACGGGTCGTGCATAGTGCGGGGCTAGCATTAGGCTCGATCGCTTTCAGGATCGCAGCCCCCGAGGTAACGTCCAACCGTTCATCCTCAATTGGTGCAATAGGCTCCGAGTTAGGGGTCGGAGCCGATGCGTGTGCGGCCTCCAGGACACTGTCCGGGGGCAGAGCTAGATCATGCCCCTCGAGATAGTGCGGCGCGCTTGGCCGTGGCTTGAGCCCGTCGAAGATCAAGTCTCCGCGGATGGCAGCCGTGTAGTTTAAGCTTCCAAACCTGACTTGATGGCAAGGGGCGTAGCTTTCGATCTGCTCCAAGTGGCCGAGCGAATTGGCCCGCAGAGCGAAGCCGCCGAAGACGAAGATCTGTTCGGGGAGAAAAGTCTCACCCTGGACCGTATCGTTGTTGATGATCAAAGGAGCCATCGGGCCTAAAGGCGACGACACAGAGGAACTCTCAATGAAAGCATCAATTTCGGTGTCAAAACCGGCGAATCTCGGGTAGTGGGTCCCGAACTGTGCGTCTAGGCCGGATGGTAACAGGAGGCAGGGAACACGATGTTTTACCCAGGTTCGGGCCCTCTTGGCCATAGTCGTTTTGTGCGAGAGAGTGTGAAGAGAGCAACCCCAACAAGCAACCGTGTAGGCTCGTCCTGCCTATGTATATAGTGGAGCAGTTTCCTTTTCTCCCCATATGAACCTATTTATATTGCGTACGTGCCACTGAAGAAAAAAACTTTATTTATAAATGACGTGGCACCTACTACTCGTTCTCCTATAAACCTTGCGCTTGGCATCTCCAAAGTCTTAACCTTGCGATTGGCTCTTCGCCTCTTCCGGAAGTCGAGCAATAATAGTACTGCAGTATATATCGTTCTGGCTATATGAGACCGAATGAATTGCTGCACGTCCACCATGTGGGCGAGGGTCGAGGGGCGAAGGAGAGTGCGTACTATTACGTCCGTTTCAATATGGACTACATACGGAGCAAATTGAGTGAATCTACACTTTAAAATACGTCTATATACATCAGTGTTTGGAGTATGTACTAGTAGTTCATATTGAAATCTACTAAAGGGCATATATTCCAAACAATATTATGATCTCTCTAACCAAGGTAGAGACGAGGAGTAAACGGAGGGTATAGTAAAATTTTCTCCTCGTCCTATGAGCCACCATGCGCGTGGGCGAGGGAGCGGGCATAAGGCTTGTCATAGTGGTAGTAACTTAGGTAGTAACATAGCGCACTTCGAGAAATTTTTACTTAGGTGGCATGTAGTTAATGAAAACTGGTAACGTAAATATGTTACTATAACATAGCGCTTCCCAAGACAAAATGAGTCTACAAGTCATTAGATGAAGCCACATATGAAACTACTAGTATGTTACTTTGCACTATGAAGGTAGTAACTTAAACTAGTGTCATACACATGCCACTAGTATAAGTTACTCCCCACTATGACTAGCCTAAGGCGTAGTACTACTACCTCCGTCCTGGTTTATAGGTCACCTTTGTAGTTCGTGCCAAATTTTTACCAAATATTTAGCTAATAAAATGTTAATGCATGTCAACAAAAATTATATTGTTGGATTTGTATTTCAACATAGTTTTAAATGATATAATTTTTGGTAACATGCACGAACGTTTTGTTAGTTTAATCGATAGTCAAAATTTGACACAA
The DNA here is from genome assembly GCF_056163025.1 of Triticum urartu. Classification (NCBI taxonomy): domain Eukaryota; kingdom Viridiplantae; phylum Streptophyta; class Magnoliopsida; order Poales; family Poaceae; genus Triticum; species Triticum urartu. The sequence goes on along the minus strand of NC_141879.1, from coordinate 348,741,831 downwards.
TATACAATGGGGACCAATAAACCAATATGGTACAATGAGTAGTATTAAGCAAGCTTCACCTCCTCCTGCGAGCCACCGTGCCCGTGGGCGGGGGAGATGGCGTAGTAAGCAAGCTTCTCCTCGTTCTGCGAGTTGACGGGACACAACAAAAGTAATACGTACAGAGTATCTCGAGTGTATAGAACCTTGCCTCTAAGGTAGGCCCCACATGGTTTTCCTCTTTTTAACATAACACGTCAAGTCACAATTTGTTTGTCCACCCATGGTAGACGATCCTCCATTAAGTGGACAACCAGTACACGTGTCAAATTACCACGTGGGCTTCCTTTTCGTACAGAAATAAGCTCCACCATATACCCGCGCGGGTGTGGTTGGGAAAGAGACGGGAGTACATGCGCCGTGTGTGGACCTCTTCTCTTCATGCATGTCCCCCACCTACGTGGGTGTGTGTGAGAGAGATACAAACCTAGACAAATGGTGTGTGTGTTCGTGAGTGTTTTTCTTTTGGGGGGTGATTTCGTGAATGTATTTGTGGGAATATGTGTCGATGCATCTCAAACCTAATTTTGCATGCAATGTGTGTGAAATAGAGGCCTATCCATATCATATATATAGGGGGCGATCCACGAGAAGAGAGGGAGGGGTCATAGATATCGATAGAGTCAAAGAGAGGATCAAGTGGGTGGGTGAGAGATCGATGAAGAGAGCCATCAAAATTGTGTGTGTGCAAGTCAAAGGGCACAAGGCAAGTTTGTGTGTGGCGGGGAGACATGACTAGAGCACTCGATGTATCAGTGTGTGTGGGGGTGGGGGGGAGGGGGAGGTGAAGGCCTAACTAGAGAGGTAGAACGACTCGTATATGTGTTGAGAAGGAGAGACCCAGCTATGTCTTGAGGGAGAGAGGTCGACATCCATACATAACTGAAGGACGGGAAATAGGTTGGGATAGAGAGAGAGAGGAGAGAGATAGAGGGAGAGGGGTAGAGTGCTGGATGGGTGATGGAGTTGCTTCTCGAAGATGGTGGGAGAGGCCTACTAGACAAACTGAGGGTAGAACTGCAATATTATCAATAAGAGTGGCGATGTGTTTCTGTGTGTGCCTGTGCGTGATAGATATTTTGGGACACATGCATGGATGATGAAGGGGAACCATGTGTTTGGTAACCAAACCTACCCAGATCTGTAGATCAATTGTTGTTTGTTGGAGGATGGGAGAGACATAACTAATGAGGTAGATTGATCGACGCATGGGGAAAACCGAGTTATAAGGACCTAGCTAGCTATATGTATAGCGAGAGATCGGTCGGTGTACATCCATTTGTTAGAGGCAAATAAGGCCAAGCGATACGGATAGACAGAGAGAATGGAGCTAGAAGGTGGTGCGAGAGGCCGAGCTACTAGCTAGATAGGGGGAGGAGTGTGCGGTTGTGAGATTGATGAAAAGAGGGGCGAGAGTTTACATGTGTGTGGGGCCGTATGAGAGACACAAGGCATGGACACAGAAAGGAGGAGATGGAAGGTGGGTGTGTATGTTGTAGGCAGACATCGCTGGAGAGGTTTGTCGATCAGTGTGTGTCGGAAAGGAGTTGTGGAGACTGTGGAAGAATGACCTAAAGAAAAAAATGAATGTGCGTGATGGATAGAATACATAGGAGGGGGAGGGGGAGGAGGGCATGTGCCAGTGTGCGTGCACGAGAGAAAGTTAATGCTAGCTATAAATGTTAGAGGATTCTGTGGGTGTAAGAGACTAACAAATAACGTACTTTGATGTGAAAGTGGATTTATATATTTGAATAGGAGATCATAGTGTTATAAACATATGCATGCATGAATATAGTCGTGATACGCGTGTTGTGGTTTTGCATATGTTATACCATAATGTGATAATGCATGGCATTTGCAACTCACAGCAAAATGTCGAACAATCTAAACCATACTATACATCAAACAATCTCACATTTTATTTGAATTTGTGATAATGTGTAGCATTTGCAGCTTACAACTAAATATCGAACAATCTAAACAATACTATATATCGAACAATCTCACATTTTATTTGAATTTGTGGTAATGTGTGGTGTTTGCAACTCACATCTAAATACTTGTAGGCATAGGGGGCGGGGCACCATACATTGTGTGATAAACACAATATACATATGAGACATGGTTTATATTATGAAGATCTAGCTAGATCTTGAAATGTACTGTGATTTGAAAACAACATAAACTGGATTCAAAAACTCGAGTTCGAGTTCATATAGTACACATAGTTCATATCTAACTTGAGAGTAATCATGTGGTGTGCTGTGAAGATAATACACAAACGATGGTTTAACTTGACAATAATGATGATTGTAGATCTTATTAAAATAGAGAAATGAATTCAAATGGTTTGACTTCACAAAAATCATTATTATAGATCTTATTCAAATAGAGAAACGAATCCAAATTTAGTTCATATTGAAGAGGTAGTATATACATTTGGAATGCACTAAAACATTCATTTGAGTAGCAGGTTGCATGCATTATACACGTAGCGAAATATTTTAATTGAACATAACATTAATTCAAAGTTTTGAATAACATTTGTAGTGTCAATTAATTTGGTACAGTACACGAGACTAGACTCTCTTGTGTGATGCGAATTGATTTCTTTTTGTTTTTCCATCGACGGAAGTACGAATTGATTTGGTACAGTACACGTTAGGCTTGTCCAGAAATTTCAACCCACGCCTTGTTACCCCGAAGTATTTAAGATATATCTTTGTCTCATTGTGCTCCGACAACTCCCTCCATCTCAACCCGCGCCTTGCAATTCCAAAATTACAACGCGCGTGAAAACTCCCACCTCCTGTGAAATCCCGACACGTGAAATTCCCGTGATACCCCTGAACCGAAATAACCGCCTAGGTCAAATCGGTGGGGGTACTTTCATAACTTACCCCACATTTCAGACAAGCGCGTCCCTAAGCCATGGCTCCCCACTCCCATCCCATCCACCCACCCATTCATACACCGAGGCCGCGAAAACCCGTGAAGCCCCACACCCTCCTCCGTCCGCCACCTAGCCGGAGCCTCTTCCCCGACGACGTCATCGCCAACAACACCTCGACAACCCTCATCCACCGTACCAGAAGAGGATCTGTTGTCGATCTCATCGTCCCGCCGGTTCAGCCACCCCGTCCTCCACCTCCAAGGAGCTGCCTCGATGTTCCCCTCGTCTTTCGTGCCACTCCATTCCCACACTGCCGTCTTCACCTGCACCACCGGAAGAGCATCACCATCACTGTTTCCTCGGATGAAGCTGAGGCCTAATCGGCGCCACCAAAGAGGTTGTACACTAATCACCACATTTTCTTGTTGATTTGATCTCACGATGCTGCCGGCGCTCAGTCCCGAGCCGACACGACGCGGCTCCATCCACGACGGCGTCGCCGGCCACTTCCTCCATTGGTCCCTCCCTCGGTGGTGACGTCCACATCAGTAGGAGATGCTGCTGCTTTAGCTCTCGCTCTCGCCGCTGCTCCGCTCTTGCTCTCGGTCCCCTGCTTGGTCTGCTCTTGCTCTTGCTGGCGCTCTTGCTGCTGCTCTCGCTCTTGCTCTTGCTTGCGATGCTACTCTGATTTAGCTATAGTTCAGTCGCATCGGGGAGGGGGGCTCACCGGAGAGGTACCCCTGTATCTATCTTAGGGTTCATGGTGGGGGAGGTGGTCGCCGGCGGTGGTTGGACGGTGGCGTGGGGATCGCCGGAGAAAAAGCTTGGCACGGGGGGCCTAGAGGGATGGCCGGGGCGGCGGGGGGGGGGGGGGGCTGTTTGGCCGGTGGTGGCTGGCGGCTCAGGGTAGCCTCACCTGATGCTGCTACACGACCAGCTGCCCCGGCTCTCGCACGCGCTGCTGTTAATGCTACTAGTGTGTTCAGTTGCGACAGTTAAGTTCAGTTCCAACAGTTAAATTCAGTTTCGACAATTACGTTCAGAGATGAGCGGCTGATGTATTTTACATCTACCACTTTGTGGTTATGTATTCTACATCATCTATTGCAGATGCTATTAGAATTACACTCAAGTTAACGTTGTTTCTCTTGTCCTGCTTCAGCCTCGGTGTCGTACAGCTCACCAGAGCTGCTCCAACCACGAAACCCTCCATCACAGCGGAGCAGTACCCCGGACTCCATCTCTAGATGCCTAAGATCTTCTTCTCCTCGGACAGGCAAGTCAGCCGGAGCATCCTCACCGACCAACCCAATCATGCTGAGATCAACATGGCTTCGCCAAAGAGGTTGTACACTTGTGGTTTGACTTAATATCACCATGCTTCTTTGCATCGTGTGATCTTCCAATTCTGGTTAATCAAACACCTAGATTGGTAGAAATCCTGTGTTTTTGAATTCTCTGTTTTGCACGTGCATTCCTATCATATTCCTGTCTATTTCCTATCCCTGCATTGTTAGAATCCTCAAATTCAAACAAGCCCTTACACAATCTGTTACAGATATGTGTCAAAGAAAACCTTGTGTGGTTTGTCTTGCTCCTACTGCCCTGTGTTCCGCCCCAGCTCAGCTGCTCCAATGACGGAAGGGTTCACCACAGCAGTGATACGCTCTCCAGACTGTCTATCGTCGCCTCAGATCTTCTTCCCCGCCGCCGGCAGCCACAACAACTGGATTGCCATCATCAACTGAGTAGATGACCTTGAGGACTACACGGGTCCGCAAGAGAAGTCACACTATTCCGTGTTTGCTTACGTTATGCAGCGCTTAATATGATGACATGCTGCTTTATCATCGTGTTCACCTATTAGACTCGGAGTCAGGTCCAAACTAATGCTGAAACTTGAGTTTTTAAATGGTTGTGGGGTACATATTGGGGCAGCAATCAGTACTATCTGTCTACTATCTGGCTAATCTCGGGTGTCTACTGTTAGTTTCATGTTGAGTGCAAACAAACATTAAAGGAGCCATTATCTGTATTTTTTAACTAAAGCTATTATCTACCTGCCATCATTGGTTTTGGGTCTATCCACAGTTTGCTACCATCACTCTGGATTTGTGCATGCACTCCTTACATAATTTCACTATGTTTTATTCCTATGCATGTCAGTTATTGTACACAACGGAACTGAACATGTAGAGCAAAAGAGACAAGCCTTGCGTGGCAATAAAATTTCATGCAGACGTCGCTCCATGGTGGGCGCAAAGGCAGCCCCCCACCACCCATTTTGGATCGTAATCAAGAGGAAGATAACTGTTGTGAGGGTGATTCAGAAGGAGAAGACCACTCCTATTTACCACCTGAGGTCTTCGCTCTAACTTGGCATGCTAATGTTGGTAATATGATGCATATGGTGCCTTCCATTGCTTACTGTATACATCAAATATGTCATCTGCTTAGTTTAGACATCCTTTATGTCAATGCCATCTGTTTAGTTTCTTTATCGTATATGTGAATCATGCAATGCCATCTTGTTTAGCCAGCCATCATATATGTGAATTTTGTAATGCCACCCTGGTTAGCCCATTATCTTATATGTGAATTATATCATGCCGTAATTTTTTTATTACATGTTAAATTTGTCAACAATTTTAGTACATTCAATTACTCTTCGTGTGCATCAGCCATTCGGCACGGTCATGAAAAAATCTGAATTGGAAACAAGGTCTTCAGAGCAGACAATGCTATCTGACAAAGCGCATGTCTTGCTGGTTACAGATAGCTTCTCAGAGGAGGATTCAGAGACAGATGGCCAGGTCCTACCCCCCCCCCCCCCGAGGTGCATGCTCTATCCTGGCAGGGTTATGTTGCTCATATCGTGCGTATGGCATCTTGCATTGCTATGTCATTTGCTTAGTTTAGACATGTTTTGTGTGAATGCCACCTGTTTAGTGTCTAATTACCATATATTTGAATTATGCGATGCCATGTTGTTGGAAGACATTATATATGTGAATTATGCAATGCTATCTTGTTGTAAGGCATTATATATGTGAATTATGCAATGCCATGCTGTTTAGCCAAGCGTCATATATTTGAATTATATAATGTTGTCCTTTTTTGTATTTCTCATTGCATTTGTCGACAATGTCTGTATATTCAACTGCTCTTCCTGTGCATCAGCCATTTGAATCGGTGATGGAGAAATCTGGAGTGAAAACAAGGTCTTCAGAGCAGACAATGCTACTTGCTGAAGCAGATATCTTGTTGGTTACAGATAGCTCTTTAGAGGAGGATTCAGAGGCAGATGACCAGTCCTATTATCCCCCTGAGATGTATGCTCAAACTTGGCAAGGCTATATGATATACACAATATTGAATGCCATCTCCTTAGTTGACACATCATATATGTGATTGCCCTCTGCTCACTTGCTTAGTATATAAATCATATATTTGAATTATATCATGCCAAGATGTTTACATAGACAGCATGTACCTAAATTATGGCATGCCAACCAATTTTCTAAAGACATAATATAGTTATATCATCTCATCCTGTTTACATAGTCATCATATTTTGAATTATGTCATTCTATCCATGAATTATATCATGCCATCATGTTTCCATCGACGACATGTTTGTGATTTATGGCATGCCAACCACTTTAATAGACACATCGTATAGTTATATCATGTCATCCTGTTTACATAGTCATTATATTTTTAAGTATGTCATTCTATCCTGTTTAGTTAGCCATCATACATGTGAAATTGTGTCATGCTATCCTGTTTAATTAGCCATCATATATGTGAAATTATGTCCTGCTATTCTGTTTGGTTAGACAACATAAATGTGAATTATTTCATGCCTTGTTTTCTTCCCTACTATCCATTGCACCTGTCTCTTACAATGTCTGTACATTCAATTACTTTTCTTGTTTATCAGCCATTTCAATTGGAGGGGGTGATGGCAGTATCTGTGGGAGTAAAAACACGGTCTTCAGAAAAGATTGTGCTACCTGTCGATGCAGATAGAACCACGGTTGTACTTACCCAAGAACCAGCCCCACCACACATAACCCAGACTAACGCAGATTGTACCCCTACCCAGTTGGATAGAGAACGAGCTACACCCCTTCAAACCCCAACCCCAGCAGATAGTAACCCAGTTCCAGTTGACACAGCACCATCTCCACCACAGAGCACCCGAACACCAGCTGTTAGTAAGGCAACTGCAGTGCCCAAAGCATGAGGACCACCACTCCGAACCCCAAGTCAATGCTTAAAGCAGAGGAATATTTTTTCTCTGGTCAGGTTCAGTAGCTATGGTTCATACTACTTTGCTCTTGCATCACTGTATTTACTCATACCAACTAATTTCAAATTTGAAGGATGCAATTTAAATTCTAATGGCGCAATAGGTATGTTTCAAACCTATTTCTTTAACGTGTTTGCTGTTGTAACTTGCTATATGTTGATTTCAGTTTCAATTGAATAAACAGTTATGTTCTCATGCCATGCACATTAAAAGTGTTGTTATTGTTATGTAGTTTCCCACACTTATATTCTGTCTATGCTGCTTTGTCTTAAATAGATATGATTCGAACTGTATCTATCTTGATTTGCAACATAAACTAGAATGATATAGTCCATACAGTGACCATACTACATAGACATATGTTTGTTTCATGTTGTTATCCTGTCCACCTTACTACTGAACTGGTTTACCAAAATGAGTTTCATATACTACATTGTAAACCTGTGATGTGTTTGTTTGTTTCTCTTTTGGAACACAGATAAAATATTGGAGAAGAGTACCCCGTTATCCAATGATAAAGGAAGTAATGCAGATAAGTTTCAAGATAGTGAGACATCTGTGTTGGTCTCCAAGAAAGATGATAAAAACTATATAGAAGACACCGAGACAACCCCAAAGTCCTTTCTTGATGTAGTGTTTGAGTTACTGGCTACTACTGTTGGCACCAGCTCTTCGAACTCGCTGCCTGAATCAGTTCGGCTTCTTGAGTATCAACTTCAAGTTGAAATACATCGATCAGATGTTATGCGACAGGAAGCCAAAGGACTGAGAATGTCCCTGCAGAATTCAGATGCATACTTCCTGGTGCAACAGCAAGTGCTGGAGGATTTAAGAGCCAAACAAGAGAAAGTTAATAAGCTTGCTAAACATCTTGACGGCATTATGGGTACCCAGGATATTGTTTCTTGAGATCTCCTGAAGTGGTTTCTGTTTTGGACTTGTTTTGCAGCGGCCTTTATTTGCACTGGTCTCCAACTTTGACAACCAGTGTATATGATATGCTGGTTTGTTCCCTATATTTGCATTGGTGGCGAACTTTGATGCCAAGTGGATGTAATATGTGTAATAGCCATGATAGCCAAGCATAAGTTGCTTGCTTATTTATTTCCTTGTTATCTTGTTTATTTGTTTGATTGTAGTCTGTGTAGTTCTTTTTCCACGGTTTGCTAGTGGCCGCAATAACCTATTTTTGAAAACTAGGCCACAATAACCATGGGCTACATATTTACTGTAGTTACCACGGGCCTCGTACGGGCTATAGAAATAATGGGCCTTCTTAGGGCCATAGAAACAATGGGCCTTCTATAGGACCGTAGCATCATGGACCTTCTACGTGCCGTATGATGGATAGGCCAAACATGGCCCAATAACAAACCACATTATGGGTGTAAACGGGCTAGATTTGGAATCGTCCGTTCATGGGCTGACAATAACGGGCCATCGTTAATCGGCCGTATTGGATGACGCTGTGAAAACGGCCCAATGGATTAACAGGCTGCAAAACGGCCGATTGTAACCATGGGCTAAATTTGACCCACAAGCAGAAAAGGCCAATAACGGGTCGTAAGTAACCGAATGCTGGAAATGAGCTCAAGAATAAATGGGCCCTGTGAAGGCCGAAAGATAACAAGGGTTGGAAACGGCCCAATGGAATAATGGGCCATTAATGGGTATAAAGGGGTACACTATTCATTGCGGGCCAGATTCACCACGGGCCGTTAATGGGACAAGAGTTACAAATGGCCTCGTATGGGCCGAAAGACATCATGGGCCATACATGGGCCGGAGGTTACAACGTTCTGGAATCATATTGGACAGCCCAGATGAAGCCACTGGGCTTAATTACGATAGGCTGTAATGGGTCGTGAGTTAGCGGGCCGTAAATGGGCTATATACGAACAAGTCGTTAACAAGCTTTCCGTGGGCCGGCTTGTTACCTTTTGAACAAGTCAAACGGGCCAGCCTTTTCATCGGAATGGGCCTCTGTTGGGCCATGCCACGTGTCGACGTATCATAGGTGCCTCCTGTCCAAAGAATGGATGACATCTGTCCCAACAGTGAGCCAACATGTGTTTCCTCCGGCAATGATCGGATCCAAAACTGGACTCGTTAGCTTAACGGCGACCCGTTATGGTGGATGCCACGTGTAGGTCACCCTTAACGAAAGCACTTACATGACGCCGATTTATTGTCATGGAAGTGGACACTTCCGTGATGATAATTTTGGTAATGTCATTGAACACTTCTAGGACAGCACAGGTATGACTATCTTGATTCTGTCATGAAATTGTGATGGATGTACATGCATGACAGAAAATGTGACCTACTGTGACAAACACGTATCATCACGGAAGTGTCTTTTTTTGTAGTGTTATTATCATCGTGCATGCTTCTTTTAATTAGAATGTGTGTGCCCTTCTAGCGCACACACGTTGATCTATCTAACTGTTTCAGTTTGTGGTGGCTAATCGCAAATAGTTCATCCAGGTGAAGTGTATGCCATCAATCGCAAACACTTTGATTTGGCTGACCTGTTTCTGTTCTGTTGCCTAATCACAAACTATTAATTCTTCTGGTGCGTAAGCCCTCAATCACACATACCTTGATCTAGATGACCGTTTATTTTGTGTTGCCTAATCACAAACAGTTCATTCGAGTGAACCATATGATGTATATCGCACACGCCTTCATCAGGATGTCGGTTTCTTCTGTTCCGCCTCATCGCATATAGTTCATTGGACCGAACCATATGCCCTGCATCACACACGCAACTAAAATCTAAACCGTGTTTGATGGCTCCGCCATCGCAAATGTTTTGCACCTTTTTGTGGTTCTTTTACACCACCGCTTCCGATTATTGCATCGCACATAGTTTCGTCCAAGGTTCTCTAATCGTAGTGCCGCGTTAGCAGCATTCTGCAGTAGTGAGCCACTCCAACACGACCCACGTCGTCGATCAGTGCGGTGTCAAGCCGCTAAGTGATTAATTAGCAGCCATTCGCCACATGACAGACATTTCCTACAGGAGAAATCCGAGGATGACACCCGTCCTGCGACGTGTCAAGAAAACAGGAGCGGAGCTGGCAAGATATCCCGGCAAGCCTTGCGGGCTACCAACGATGTGACATTAGGCGGTGCATTTACTGCGCCCTGTCAGCCTGCAGAGTTAGGTAACATAGCACTGTTTACTATCTTACCAGTGCATAATGACTACTTTGCCACTATGGTTACCCCTTGATCTATAAAAGGTGGCCCATGGCAACTGTAGAAAGGGTTAGAAGTTTGGATAACTCACACCCCCATACGCACGTAGTCACTGCTACCTGAGGCAACCCTTGCCGGGCAAGTGTACTGCCCACTACAACCACCTTTTCCACCATCAATCCACCAAAGAAAGAGTAGGGTTTTACGCCTCACGGCGGCCCGAACCTGGGTAAATTGCATATGTGATCTCTATCGTGCTGCCCCATGCTAGTCTACTCTTTGTGCAACAAGTCGCCCCGCCGCCGAACCAGTAAGGGACCTCCTGGTCCCATAGGTCGCCGTGGTTTCCCGCGACAACAACCGTTTGCGATAGTAACGTGTCAGATATTTGTTCCCAAAGGCCTACGTTGGCTATTAATGTGTGCGCCTTGTCTCAAATTGGATGATTTTTTACGATGGCATATATGTGCCATGTCATGAAACCATGCCAAATTTCATGATTTTTGGGTGAGTTTTGGATTTATGGGGATTTAAAATCCAAGATTTTCAATGTTTGAGGCCTAGCCAGGAGCCAAGACATTTGTAATTCATTCACATCCCTTGAATGGGACCTAAACATGCACCCAAGGACACATGTATGATTTTTAACCCATTTTGGTGCACTGCAGCATGTATTTGTAGTTCAGATTTGAATTATGGACATTAAATGCCTAAAAAACTCAATTATTGTATAAAAAGGGCCAAACGATCCATGAATAATTTCAAATTTTAGCACGAATCTCATGTTGTTCCATGTTGCATCTAGAAAAGTACAGATGCAGCGATTATAGTTTGCCGGATGTCTCAAATCTTTTTGAGCAATTACAGCCGTTATGCTGTGCGATTCATCCTTGGTTACTAAATAGTCTGATGCATTTGCAAATCCTTTCTTTCCATTGTCGATGTCCTTTTGGTTAGAATAAGGACACTAACCGGTGCGTTGAGGTACTCTATTGCCTCGACATATATGTTGGAGCTATTCTTATGACCCTAGGTGTTTTAGGGAGTCACCTAGTAATCTAGCCATGTTCTGTGTTCCGGTGTGATGATTCTGGCCACCATTCTCGAAAGCATCCCGTGGTGCCATTTAGTAGTAGGTATTCTATTCCTGGGTTCTTGAACCCGAGATTCACCCTACTTATGTCCTATTGATAGTCTTTGCTCGTTCCTTTAGGATATTAGTAACCTTGCGACAGTCCTCGAGGTCCGTGGCATTTCTTTCTTCCAAATACCATGAACCATTAAGGAAGAAGTTCTTTGAACCAAAATATCACAATTAGAGTACTCTTGAGGAGTTCTCCATTCATAATTGTGGTTCTGCCAGTTCTACCTTTCTGCATGGGTTATCTGGAAGAAACCTGTTGAACTTAGGTTCGACATATTAATCTATGCATCCACAACTCAGAAAGATATATGTCCTCTTGAGTTGTCCCTCTTCATTTGTAATACGACCATCGCTTATCAATTGATAGTCAGGAGTAATTGTGCATCCTTGTTATCGATGCTTATTATTCTTGTGGTCTGTCAAGCCATTCTATCTCGGAATGACTAGGAGAAACAAACTCCAGTACCTCATCCATATCCAGGATTGGGTCAAAATAGTTGTGCTCCGCAGATCAAAATGCCAATCCAGCTTTTGATTCTGTTCTACCCTAAAGTATTACCGTCTTATGTCAAGAATGTCATGGGAATTGCACAACCTCTCATGGATTCCTGATATAGTGATACTCCTCGCCATCGTTGTTCATTCCTCGGTTCCTGTGTTATCGTCACTACTAGGAAAAGGGCTAAAGATAGGATTGACACTAATGGCGCATCAGAGTACTAGTGTGCCACTACTATGTACTAATGGCGCACCTGGTGGAGATACGCCATTAGTGTGGAAGACACTAATGGCGCACTAGGCAAACGGTGCGCCACTAGTAGAACAATTTTTTTTCATTTTTTCAAACATACTAATGGCGCATCCTGGCAAAGTGCGCCATTAGTAGTTAGAACTACTAATGGCGCACCAGCGAAGAGTGCGCCAGTAATTTTTTTTTTACTTTTTGGCAAAAAAACATTCTAATGGCACACCGCTGCTGGGTGCGCCATTAGTAAGCTTCCCCCCCCACTCCACCTATTCCCCTCGCTCCCTTCCTCCCCACTCGACCTAACCATACGCCCCCTCCGCCCCAACCGTACGCCGTCGCCGCGCCTGCACGCCCCCTCCGTCCCCTCCATCCCCTGCCGCCGCCTCTTCTTCCCTGCCTTCTTCTCCACCCCGCCGCCCCGACCCCCGCCGCCCCCGCGCCCCCGCCCCCACTATTGCAGCTCCCCCGCGCCCCCACTACTGCAGCTCCCCCGCACCGCCGCCCCCGCGCCCCCGCGCCCCAAGCCAGAGGAGGAGGACGAGTAGGAGGAGGAGACGGAGGCGGCCGACGCGGAGCAGGAGGCCGCGGAGGACGCGCTGCTGGACCGCGCGCAGGCCCTCATCTCCCGCGTCGTTGAGCAGGAGGCCAACCCCAACATGCGTCTCATCCACACCCTCGCCACCATCCATGTCGTCGAGCAGGAGGCCAGGTAGTCCGCCCATCCCCTCCCTCTCCCCCTTCCGCATGCTGGTAGATAGGAGTAGTAATAGTTTACTGCCGAATCGACCATCGTAATTAGGCACACAAACTTGTGCTTGCTTGTGCTCATCTAGTTCCGCAACTACTAGCGAGCAACGCCGGGATTTCACCCGTGTAAGCCTGAAAGAAGCCATTCGTCTATGTAGGTGTGCTCTGCTTCCTGTATATCTGTTCACGCAGCAGTTAGCAGTCGCATCTTGCTTCTCGTCCAAACAAGCAAATTAACGGAGAAAACTCGTGTGCAGTCAGCGATCGAGTTTCAGGCCATCCAATTCCTATAGACACTCTGCACAAGTTCTTGGATCCTGTTCTTATAGACAGTCTTCACAAGTTCTTGGCTTTTGGGTCAATACATTGCTGCTCTAGTGCATTTTATTGGTAGTGCATTTCACTGCATTTTATATCTATAAGCAAGGTCTCAGATCTGTAGTTATATTGCAACTGGAGTACTAATACTTACAAAGGGAGTAACTGATAAAAAGCTCATGTTTCTGTACTCTGCTTCTAGTGTCACAGTGAACTAGCGGTAAATTGTAGAAAGTTGTAGCAGGCATTGGCTATTGCCCAGCTGGGGTGTTGGCTAAATTCTTCATTGCATCCTCGGCCATCGTAGAGTAATTTTAGGAGTAACTTGAAATGGAGTATAACTTTCCATTCTATAACTTGCTGTGAATTACTCTAGGTCAGTGCCATCCTCTTGTACTCAAGAGTATTTTTGTCACAGTGCCATATAACATCAAAGCTACTCCTGCATTTTTCTACTCAGGAGTATAAACTGCATTTTGACAGCGCCATAGATAGTAGGAGTAATAAAAATGCTAAGGTGCCATATAAATATTTGCCTTTTGCTTGGTAGGTGTTTGTGATAATGCTTGCACGACACAGCCTGGGATGAGCTGTGCCACTTTGCTTATTATTCTTTCCTGAGATAAATAGTAATAAAAATGTGCTTGCTAGCTACTACCACTTGTAGCCAGGAGACAAGTTCAGTGTGCTATCATTATCAATAATCATGCCCAGGTTAAAAGACAACAACAATATGCTCAGGTTAAAAGACAATATCCCTGGTTTTTTGGCAGTAATAATAGCCTTGTCACTACCTTAAGTAGAACAGCCTAGGACTACTCAAGTAGTGCAAGCAAGCAAAATTGCAAGCTACTGCTGCTGCAAGCAAATTCTGTTAAAGCTTCCTTGGTTAACATTCTGGTTGTAGTCCTGCTTCTTATTCTTGCTACTGTTGCTATTGTTATTCTGCTGCTGTTGTGTTGTTATCTACTGCTGCTGGTTTCTTCTTGCTGCTGCTACTGTTATGCCTGTATTCACAGCTGCTGCTGCTGTATTTGTGATGATGTTGTACTTGTGATGATGCTACTTGTGATCTTCTGAAATGACCCATTGGCGACTTCATTACGCGGGGATAATGATTTTGCAGGTACCCCGAGAGGCCCTTGAGTTTGCCGGAATGTCGATTAACTTCCGTTCCGGCAAATTCGGGTACTCCATATGTTTTATGATCTGTTGTAAGGGTACTAATTGGTCTCTTCTGCTGCCTATCAGAGATGGCGGGAAGCAGCCACCGCCGCTCTACGACACCGCAGTACGAGTTGGATGCTTCCGAGTTCTTCACTATCATACTTGGGACTTCAGTATCATCCGTGACGTGGGTATATAAAACGAGAGATCTCCCCTTCACCCATCTCATTATGATATCTGTTGTTTGCCTACATCACTCATTGTCCCAAACTGCAGAGGCTGCCTGACAGTTTTATGAACATGCTGATGGGTGAAGATCCACCAAATAATGTGAAGCTGCGACAGGCCGGCAGCAGGTTTCGCAGGCTGTGGGATGTGGAGTTGGTGATCAAGGAGGGCCACATGTACTTGTCTCATGGGTGGGAGAAGTTCTACCATGCCTACGACCTGCGGCTGGGGTACTTCCTTCTCTTCACGTACGACGACGACGCCACCATGCTCATCGTGAAGGTGTTCAACGCGACTATGTGTCGCATGCGCTACGCTGAAGATTATGATGCCGGTACGTTCTGCCTCTTCTTATTCCTCTACATTTGGCTTTGTCTCACATCAATTTTTAACGGTCATTGTTGCATTTGGACAGGTAATGGGAGCAGCAGCAGCGACAATGGCTACAGCCAAAGCAGCAGCGACCATGGCTGTAGCGAAAGCAGTAGCGATTCTGGCTGTAGCGAAAGCAGCAGCGATTCTGGCAGCAGCATAGACAAGAAGAAGGATGATCTGGACTGGAGTGCGGGAGAAGAGGAGCAGAGTGGGGATGAGGAGCTGCAGGATGACAGTGGGCATCAGGCTGAGGATGACCTAGTGCTGGTGGTGGCTGACCAAGGGCAAGAGATGGTGGTGGCTGACCAAGGGCAAGACATGGTGGTGGCTAACCATGGGCAAGAGATGGAGGTGGCTGAGGATGACCTAGCGATGGTCGTGCCTGAAGGTGGCCTCACGATGGTGGTGGTGCCTGACAATGACCACGCACCGGTGGTGGCGCCGGCGATCCCACAGCTGGGCGACATGACCACGCCAATTGAGGTAGAAGACTACATCCCACTGCCTCCACCGCCTCGCCGCTCTTGGCGCATCAAGTTGAGGAAGGATAAGGAGAAGAACAATGCATGAGAACTGAACTTTGTCAGGTATGTCAGATCTCCAAAATGATATATATATATATATACTTAGTTACCTATGTTATCTCTAATATGCTTAGTTTCCTATAGGTTTGCTTCATTTTACCTAAGTTGGCTCTAATAAGCTAACTTAGAGCTTATATGCTTAGTTTCCTATAGGTTAGCTCCAAAATAACTTATGTTAGCACAAAATGATCAAGTTTACATAATAAGCTTATAGTCTTTTTCTTATTCTTCTTCTTTTCCAAAATGACATAGGTTAGCTTCATTTTACCTAAGTTGGCTCTAATATACTAACTTAGAGCTTATATGCTTAGTTTCCTATAGGTTAGCTCCAAAATAACTTATGTTAGCACAAAATGATCAAGTTTACATAATAAGCTTATAGTCTTTTTCTTATTCTTCTTCTTTTCCAAAATGACATAGGTTAGCTTCATTTTACCTAAGTTGGCTCTAATATACTAACTTAGAGCTTATATGCTTAGTTTCCTATAGGTTAGCTCCAAAATAACTTATGTTAGCACAAAATGATCAAGTTTACATAATAAGCTTATAGTCTTCTTCTTATTCTTCTTCTTTTCCAAAATTCTTCTTATTCTTCTTCTAGTGTTCTTCTTCTTCTAGTATTCTTCTAGTCTTCTTCTTTTTCTTCTTCTAACTTCTTGTTTATCATTTTGCAGATTTGATTTAATTCACAGAAGCTTGCATGGATGGAGTGCTTCTTTTCCATTTGTGTTTTTATTTTGTATCAATGTGAAACTTTTGTGAATTGATGGATAACGGTGTTGGATGAACAATGTGAAACTTTTGTAATATGTAACGATGGAACTATGTGTTGGCTATGTATGTATATATGATGGAACTTGTGTGTTTTCTATGTATGTATATATGATGGAACTTGTGTGTTGGCTATGATTGTTATATGGATGCTTGTTGTATATATATATGTTGGATATCTCATAGGTGAAACTGTGACCTGAGATTAAGAAAAAAAATTAACAAAATTGTTACTAATGGCGCACTACCGTGTGGTGCGCCATTAGTATAGCAGACACTAGTGGCACACCGTGGGCAAAACTAATGGCGCACTTCCAGGTGCGCCATTAGTATACCAGATACTAATGGCGCACCAGTGGTGCGCCATTAGTGAAAAATTCTAGTGGCGTGATACTAATGGCGCACCAGTGATGCGCCATTAGTAGGCAAAACTAGTGCGCCATTAGTAGCCCTTTTCCTAGTAGTGCGTAAACGAATGCCGACAAGTGAATTGTGATGTGTGAAATCAATACTCCTAGAAACTTCGTTGCTTGGTAGTTAAAGGACAATATTCTCATCCTTAGCGTGTTGGTTACTGAACCATCGTTCTGAGATTGATCGTGCTACCTAGTCCTTATTTCTGGTGCACTTTTTGATCAATGAGTTAGGATAGTGTCAATCCTTGCTTATTTGATCATATCGTTTTGCCCTGAAAAGCAAGATTGTTCTCGAGCTTAGTGACATATCGGTGGTTCGTGATTTTCCGTATATCTTCTCGGAAGTATAACCAGGTTGTCACCTGACCGCTATGTTGAGTTCGTGATCAAGTTGGTTTCTTATAAACCACCCCTTTCTCCAAGAATCTGTGTTGGATACCCTGAGCTAGCTGGTTAAGCTAAACAACAACTTGGAGAGTTGGAAGATAAAAGTTGGTCTGACTTAGTTCATGTTAAGGGATATCACTTGTGTGTGTGTTGAAGAAAGATGATATCTTCATCGATTGGTCCTCATGATCAGTTGTTGGATCTATTGTCTTGTCAAAACTTTGACTTGAGTATGGGCTATCGTCAAGTCAAATCAGAACCAATGATGTTCGTAATGTTGTCTTACTCGTGCTTGATCCCTCGAGCATACACCATTACATCTTTTGGTCTGACCAATGCTATCACCGTGTTCACATGATGGCGGAAGCCCAGTGATATGGAAATTCCGATGAGTTGCTGTTGAACCCATCAGCAGCATTTTGTCTCCCCCATGATTCATGTTGAACATCAACCTAGTGTTGAAAACTTTGTAAGCAATGCCTAGTGACTTTCTCCAAGTTCACGTGCATTAGGTGTAAGTTGCCGCCATGAATTTGAGGAAGGTTTGTTTTGTTTCCCTTGGAATCATCCCAAGTCATTCATGCATACGTGCGAAGTATTCTATGGTTTGGTAGATTAATTACCTCCACTCCATATGTGTTCCTAGCACACCAAGCCACTGATTGATTTGTTCAAGGTGAAGAAGTTCCTTCTTAAGAATCATGACTTATGTTAGGACTTCGCTACCATCGTTAATGGTTCCCCTCCGGAACTCGATAGTGTTTTGTTGTAAGACTACTATGTGGTCATGCTTGTCTGGAACAGCGTGTTCACATGTATGTAGCAGAACCAGCTCATGTTTTGGAGCTTGTTATCGTAGTTCATTTCCCGAGAATCTCGCAACGTCATCCCGTCGATTTGTGTTGCAAACTTTCTTTTCCAGACATGATGTCTGAAATATCTTGTTACCAACCAGATCTGAATCTCAGGTAGATATGATGGTTGGAACATTCCCAACAATTGCATTCTATTCCCATCTTGCACCCGCCTTTGTGCCATTTTGCTATGGTCTGCCTTCTCGGTATTTGTCATCCAGAATCATCTTCAAAAGTGGACTTACCTGGGACCTATCCTTCCTTGATGATAAGGAGAAATCATCCATCGTGTTATCTTCAACAAGGTAGTCCACATCATCCATTCTAGCCTGAGAATGTCATTCCTTTGAACTCCGCCAAACGATCATTTGTGATTGCCTTAGGCTGGTATAAAGAGTTTCAATGATCTAGATTTCAAAAGTAATTCTTTTCGCCATTTAAGGGAATAACTCTACGAGTCACCTCCCCCAGGGTGCCCCGTTATGGGATCATGGTAATTGTTTCCTCGCCACTTTGAAACCTATGCCCCATCTTACTCAAGCGTGTAATTGTTGTCTACCAAAATTGAACATTTGCCATCAGTTCCTCTCAACCCCTCCCTATGTGTGCTTTGTGTCTCTGCTTGAAAGATGCTATCCTGTCTCGTCCCATGAGTTGATCGTGAATTGCTTGATCTTCGAGAAGATCGATTCCTGCAGGGTTTCTTTCTATCGTCATAGTTGGATATAGATCTCGAAGGCAAGGATGTCAAGACCAATATGATGCAATGGATCAACATCTTCAAGAAATGCTGTTGGATCATGAAGATCATGTTAGTCTGTGTCCCCTCTGTCTTCATACCTCACGTCTTGAATCTCGGGATGAGATTCTTGTTTAGTGGGGGTGAGTTGTCACAGCCCTAGCTTAGACCTTGTCTGTCTTTGCATAAGCATCCATGCATGATGTTTACATTTTATGAAACCTTGAAATGGGGATCGATTAAACCCTAGCACCAGAAAGAATTCAATAGGATGAAATAATATCTTTTTCAAGAACCCAAAATGCCCTTTAAAAATGTTCATGATTTTCTTTAAAGGTGAAAACCTCTGCCAAAAATCATGAGCATAATTTTTGGGCATTTATGGATTTTTGAATTAACCCATACTATATTTGAATTGGGGCATTTGAATTTTATAAAAAATTTAAATGCTCCAAATATTATGAAGTCACTTGAGGGCCTCTAGATTAATTCAGTTAGTGCCCATATTCATGTTCAGAATTTAATAAAATGATTTAGTTCTAAAACTAAATCAAAACAGAGAGGAAATAAATAGAAAATTGAAACAAAAGAAAAAGCACAGAATACCTACATGCACTTACCTGGCGCTCACCTGGCAGCCCATCTGGCTGGCCCAGCCCACCAGGGGTAGGGAGGTCTTCTTCCTCCCGCCAGTCAGACGCACAACGCGTGCCCAACGCGCGCACGGCCACCGCATGCCACCTCCAGCCTGCCTGCTCGCTCTGCATGGCTCTAGACGATGCCACGCACCCCCCTGACCTCTCTCTCTCTCTCTCTCTCGCACCGCAGCCTCTCCCCTCCCCTGGCTCCCTCTCTCTCACCGGCCGAGCGGCACCATCGCTGCCCTTCATCGCCCTCGTAGCCTCTGGCCTTCCCTCGCTTCCCCGACTGGTCCACGAGCTCCGCGATGTCGTCCTAGACCGTCTCACCGAGCCATGCCCCACCGGACGCCCTCGAACGCTGACCACGCCGTCTTCTTCCACCTCGGTCTGTCAAGATCGACCTCGCCGCCCTGCTCAGCTCCGACCTCCCTCGAGCCCGCTTCGACGGCCGTCGCAACCGCGGTGAGCTTCTACACCGCCTCCCCCTCTTCTTTGCTTTGTTTGCGCCCTCTAACAGCCTCCCCCACTGGAGCCAAGACGCTCCGTCGCAAGAGCTCGTCGCCGGTGTTGCTCCGGTGACCATTTGGTTGCGCCAATGTGCCAAACACACGCGCCGCACTGCGTAGTGCCTTGCCCGCGCTTTAGTTCGCACTTTTGCCCGCTGCAGCCGCGCCCCCGTACACAGCCGAGCTCCGGCCGCCGCCCAAGTGCTCGACATCGTCGACTCCGGGCTCCCCACGACCTGCTGCTGCCTCCCCTGGATGCGCGGGAGCACGGGCTCCCTGCTGGTGCCCTCAGCGCGCCCAACTACTGCCCCTAGCGCCACTCCGGCGAGCCGCCGCCGCTCTGGTTGGTCGCCGTCGGCTAAATGCCGGCGGGTTGACCGCTTTGACCGCTGGTGGTTTAGCCCCGGTTGACCAGGGGATTTGACCCCCCTGGGTCTATGACATGCGGGCCCCGCCTGGCTAATTAATCTAGTCTAGGTTAGTGTTAATTAAAATAGGTTACTTTAGTTAGACACTAACACGCGGGACCCACTAGTCAGGTTTGACCTGGACCGTGCCCCGTTGACCTGCTGACATCATGACAATGTCAGGCTGACGCAGTAATCCTTTTTTTGGAATTTAAATAAATCTTAAATGATTTATTTATTTCAAAAAATATCCAAAACTTTGAAAAATCATAGAAAATAATCTATAACTCCAATGGAAATAAGTTATATATGAAAAATGATCAGAAAAATATGAAGAATCTGTTTATGCCATGTCCATGCACCCTAGCGAAACCTCCGGGAATCGTTAGCCAATGAGGCCACCCGGTTGGCGTGGAGCCGCTCCAAAGCACCGACAACCTTCTCAAAGAACATGGTCAGGCTGCAATTGGCGCTCATGCCCTGCTCCGGGACATACCTCACGTCCGGCATTACCATGAGGGCCAGTTGCGCGGTGGCCTGGTTGGCGACGGTGGCAAGGCGATCGAGCCAATGGTACTCTCCCTCCACATGGTCCGCTAAGTTGAGGCCCTCATTCTTCCGCAACAGCTTCCCGGCCTCCAACTCCTTGGCCAGGGTCCCCTCTCGGGTTGCGGCCTCCGAGAGCACCTCCTCGGGACCCTCCAGCTTCAGCTTGAGGTCTTTGATGGAGCTGTTGGCCTCGGAGAGCTCCCCAGCCTTGCGGATGACCGCGCCCTGCGCCTCTGTCAGGGCACTGTTGAGTCTGGCCTACTCCTTCAGCCTGTCACACTCTGCCTCCAGCTCCTCCACCTTGCCGATGTGAACCTGGGCCTGGGCATTGAGTGCCTCCTTGTGCCTCTGCTCCAGCTCGTTGGTCCGCTGCAAGACAAGCTTCTCCACCTCTGCATCCTTGCCGCGAAGCATGGCAGCAAGGTTCTCCTCGCACGCAGCAAGGTCCTCCTCCTGGGAGTTCAGCGCGGCCTCGCGCTGGGTCCGAGCGGCTTTGGCGGCCTCGGCCAAGTTCTTCGCCACCTCCTGAGCTTTCTCGACGCCGGCGAGCTTCATGGTGAGCTCCACGTCACGCCTGGCCTGCTCACCCTGGGCCGCCTTAAGCTCCTTGTGGGCTTCGCGGAACCAGTCCTGCGCCTCGGCAACGCGTTTCTGGAGGTCCGCCTCTGCCCTCTCCACCACCGCAGTCCTGGAATTAGCCTTGTCCAGGCAGGCGCGGTGGGGCGCCTGGAGCTTCCGGGAGCTGGCACCCATGGCGTGGAGGATCCGCTCTTCCTGCAATCCGTCGCCGCCAACAATCGGCTCGTCGATGACTTCAAACCCGGTAGCGGCAAGCACCTCGTCGTCGAACACCTCTTCTTCAACGGTTGTTCTGGTGCTTGACGCGCCTGGAAGGTGGATGAACAAGTCGTCACCCACCCTCAGGTACTTGCCGGAGCCGGAAGCAGCAGAGGAGGAAGGCTGGTCACTAGCCTCCTCCTCCTCCTCGGCAATAGTCCCAATAGTTTCCTCGGCAGGCCCCTTGTCGGCCTCCTCAGCAGCAGCCTTGTCGGCCTCCCCGGTTGGCCCCTCGGCGGCATCCTCGGCAGCGTCTTTGGCGGCCTCCTCGGTAGCGATCCTCTCGGCGTTCGCCTCGGCGGCCTTGGCGATGCCCTCGATGACGACGTCCACGTCCTCTCGGTTCACCGAGAAGGGATCTGGGCACCGAAGAAGGGGGTGAGGCAAGGCCAAGACCAGGAGCAAAAAAAAAGGGGAAGCAGGGACGAACGGCAAACGACTTACCCGTGCCAGTACCAGTCTAGGAAATGGAAGCCCCCTTCCCGCCAACATTTGGCGTCGAGGCAAAGCCGCCGGCGTCCAAGTTGTCGTCCTCCTCCTCCATGTGCGTGGGCCCGGTGCCCGGCGCCCTTGCCGGGGACGCCCCCCGTGGCGACGTGGTCGAGGGGAGCGGCGTGTTGGGAGTAGCCCTCTGTGGCTCCTCCTGCTGCTGCTCTCCTCCTGCGTACCTGACAAGGTGAGCACCAAGGTGCCGTGCCCCTAACACATGTCGACGGGAGAAGATTGATGAACTTACGCTGGGGGCTCTGCCGGGGGCTGCTCTCCGGGCTGCTCAACACCACCAATGGCGCCCCCGAATTACAAGCTGGGGGCTGGCCACCCGCCGAGACCTTGGCCCTCTTTGCTCTTTGGGCCAGCGTCTCCCCTTCCCTGCAAAGATGAAAGCAAGTCAAGACAAGCAACGCAAATTGAGGAGGCAGAGATAACGAAAAGGAACCAGATACTTACTCGTTGTCCGCCTCCTCCTCTACTGTCTTTCTCTTCCTCCTCGGGCTGAGGGATCCATAATCAAAAGTGACCTCCATGTCCATATTCGCCGGAGGAGAAGGAGGTGGTGTCTAGGCACGCGCGGACGAAGAAGGGGCGGCTGTCTTCTTCTTCACCGCGGCCTTCGCTGGCTTCTTTGCCGCCGCGGCCCTCGTATGGCGCCCGGGCTCCTCCAAGGTCAGTTGTGACCGCGCAGCCCTGCCGGGCCGGACCGGCTCGCCTGAACTGGCCCACTGCAGGACTTGCCCCCTCCCCGTAGGTGGCGTCGGCTCTGCGGTCTCGGCCTCCTCCTCCGATGACCCGTCGGTCACATCTTAGTCCAAAGGAGCCTCGGTGCCGGCGCTGCTGACTCCCTCGGCGGCCGCCGCCCACTGGGCAAGCTCCTCCTCCTCCGCGGCCGTCGCAGCCTTGTCCTCCACTCCATCAGCGTTGCCGGCCTCCCTGGCAAGTTGCGCCTCCCTCGCCCTGGTGGCGATGTAGTTCAGCTCCGCCTGGGAGGTTTCTTGGACAAGCAACCGCTCGGCGTCGGTGTTGACATACTCCTCGTGCAGGGTGTCGAAGAACTACTGCACTTCAGCGTCCTCCGGTTCCTTCCAGCTTGGGACGGGGCCGTGCATGTTGTAGTCCGGCATCACGGTGATGATCTCGGACCGATTCGAGTTGGTGCACAATGGGACCACCCCCATCGGCAGCTTGAACAGAGGCCCCTTGTGGACCTTGCTGGCCTTCGCGACGGCCCTCGCAACATTGCCGGTCCGCTCGACCTCGCCATCGTGCCCCACGTCGAGCTGGAAGATCCGCTGGCAGAAATGGGTGTGTGCCATCACTGTGAAGTTATGGTCGAGGCCGGGCCGGAGCCGCATGAGGTCAGCAGGGTTCGTGAAGAGCCAGGCTGGCCTCCCCTTGTTATGCAGAGGAGCGATCCGCCGACAGATGAAGTCTGTCCCGATCATCTCAAGGGTGAGCCCGACCTGGGTAAGCCGGAGAATCCTAGTGGTGGCGACCGTGAGCTTTCCGTCGTCGACATCGACGTCACTCCAATCGCTTCCGCGAACCGGCGGCGCCCAGCGAACTCTGCAGAACGCAGGCGGGTCCTTCTCTTCGATCCAGCACCACCGGCCTCGCCATTCTTCCCACCACTCCTTCATGGCGCCGTCCGGGAACGCTCCCTTGGATTTTGGGATCCAGGCGATGCACCCCGAGATGGCACCTCCCGTTTGGATTCGAGGGAAGAGGTAATGGCGGAAGAGATGCCGTGTTGGGGTGCACCTTGGCAAAGCCTTCTTAGAGGTGCGTCAAAAGGGCCATGCACGCCACCGCGTTCGAGGTAAAATCCAGGAGGTGGAAGCCGAAGGTGTGCTTGATGTCGCTGAAGAAATCGGAGAAGGGAGGTCAGAGCCCACAAGAAAAATAATCAACAGAGAAGGGGTACCGATTTGGGCCAGCCTTGGCGTAGTCGACGGGGATGACGCGTGTGGCCGGATGCCCCGAATTCTCTCCCCCCGTCTTCACTCCCCACAGGGGCTTGAAGGAGTCTCGAAGCTCGAACACATCGACCATCGAAGGGAAGAAAGCGGACCGCGTCCGCTGCACCGCCAGCGCACTCTCCGGCAGCTCCGTGGCTCTGGCGTCCTTGGCCACTCCCTTGCCCTTGGTGGATTTTGGCGCCATTGCTACTATGGGAGGAGGGCAGGACAGAGGGCGGCGGAAGCACAACGACGGCAAGCGGGAACGAAGCTTAAGGAAGAAGAGGAAGGCAAACGAAGGTTTCCAAGATTGGGGTTGCACGAAGGGTAAAAGGAATAGTGCACCCGCGGTTATCCCTTTTTACGAGGAAGCAACAAGGTGTGCTGCCCACTTACTGCGACGTGACACATGCGTGCGGAAACCGCCCCACGCATGTCGCCCATGTCACGCACGCCCCCCACGCTGCACCGCGTGCGTGGGTCGTGGGTGGTGGAGCGCGCGAAGAAACGTACCACGGTAAAAACCGCCCCACCTGCCCGCGCACCATTTTGGGCCTGGCCCAACAACGTGTTGCGCTTATGTGTGGCCCAGGCCCGGGGGCTCCTATCGGTGTACAAAAATAGGGGCGCACCTTTGTACCCCTTTTCCTGTGCATGGGCAGTCAGAGCCGCGCCCACGGCCACACCAAGCAGAACGAGGGAGGTGAGCCAAGGAAAGATCGAAGCCCAAGACAATCAAAGCAACGCCAAGGCCACAAAGAGAAGGGGGACGAAGCAAGTTCCCCTGGCAAGACCCTTGTCGGGTGGCCTCAGCAGCCCCGGCGAGACTCTTACCGGGACAGCTCACCCCGCACCAACAGAGCGAGCCACCCTTGAGCCCGCGGCCCCTAGTGCCACCATCAGCGTGGGGCCAGGGCTCGGGAAGGCACCCCTGTGGTGGCATACGGATCTTTGTGAAGACATATTCAAGATCAGATCAGAAGATGATGATTCTCGGCAAGATCCTTGCCAAGGAAGGCCACCAGACCCCCGGCAAGATCCTTGCCGGGGACGACAACACCACGACGAGACCCTTGCCGGGCCACCCGGCAAGGCCCTCGCCAAAGACATCGGCAAGGCCACCACCAAGCCCACGTCAACCAAGCTCCCACCGCCGTTCACATGCAGCTGCCAGCCCAACCAGTTGGGCGGGCACCTGCGTGGCAATATGCAGCTCCCAGGCTAACTCATCAAGCGCCTGCGTGGCGGCATGCAGATCTTCGTGAAGGTTCCACCACCGCACCAACTCAGCTTCCTGCCTGCCTACATGGCACCGCATGCATCCCCCGGCCGAGGCGCGTGTCGAAGTGAGGAGGAGCGGCGACGAATGGGACGGGCCTCACCCCCATCCCCGATAAAGCAAGAGGACACCTAAGGGTGCATTAAATGCACCTTGTCCTGTAATACTGTCGGTGGGAACGACACCTATGGGATCACAAGAATCCCTACTACGGTTGCTGGGCGTGGGGTTGTGAGAAGAGCGGATCAAACAGGTAGCACACGGTTCGTTTATCCAGGTTCGGGCCACGGGGATGCGTAAAACCCTACTCCTACTTTGGTGGATTGTATATCTGTGTTCTTGAGCTAGCTATGGGGCGTGAGGAGCTCCAAAAAGCCGAATCCTCCTCCTGGTCGCCTTGGGCCTCCTTTTATAGGAAAGGGGTTGCCACAAAAGCATCAGGAGGTGGAAAGGGAACAGTGATGCGAGGTTATCCCTCGCATTACATGACAAGGCGCATTTAATGCGTCTTGCCCAGGTGTCCTTGCTTTATCGGGGACGGGGGAGGGACCTGTCTCGTCCGTCGCCGCTCCCTCTCGTGTCGACACGCGCCCTGGCCAGCGGTGCCCGCGGTGCCATGTAGGCAGGCAGGCAGCTGAGGTGGCGCAGCGGTGGGTCTCCACGAAGATCTACATGCCGTCACGCAGGTGCCTGCCCAGCTGGTTGGGTCGGCAGCGACATGCGAACGGCAGTGGAGGTTCGACTGGCGTGGGCCTGATGGTGGCCCAACGGGTGTTCTAGGCAAGGGCCTTGCCGTGGTCCCGGCAAGGGTCTTGCCGTGGCGCCTGCTATCATCCCCGGCAAGGCTCTTGCCGGGGGCCTTGTGGTCCTCCTTGGCTGGGATCCCGCCAAGGATCATCATCTTCTGGAGGGTGTATCTGATCTTGAATGTCTTCACAAAGATCTGCATGCCACCACGGGGATGTCTCCCGAATCCACTGCCCCCATGGGGGCAGTGGACTCAAGGGTGACTCACTCCGTAGGTGTGGGGCGAGCTTCCATGGCAAGGGTCTTGCCGGGTTTGCTAAAACCGCCTCCCAGCAAGGATGTTGCCGGGGGGTCTATTTCGTCCCCTTTGCTCTTTGTGGTCTTGGTCTTGGCATCGTTCTGCTTCTCTTGAGCTTCGGCCTTACCTTGGCTCACCTCCCTTGCCTTGCTCAGTGTGGTGGTTCCCGTGGCTCAGACTGCCCGTGCACAGTTATAGGGGTACAAAAAGTGTACCCCACTTTTTGTACACCGAAAGGAGCCCCCGGGCCTGGGCCACACGTAAGCGCAATCGCGTCATTGGGCTAGGCCCAAAAGCGGTGCACGGGCAGGTGGGGCGGTTTTTAGCGCGGTAAGTCTATTCGCGCGTTGTGCTTCCCATGCTTCCCGTGGCATGGGGAGGCGTGTGTGACGTGGGCGGCATGCGTGGGGTTGCTTCCCGCGGGCATGCATCACATTACAGTTAATGTGATAGGAGGCGGCCCGTCTTTTCCCCCATAAGAAGGAATAACCGTGTGCGCGCTGCTCACTTTCTCCTCTTCCCTCATGCCTTTTCCGATCTCAAAGCCGCCATTCCCTTTCTTCCTTCCTTCCTAAGCTTTCGCTGTCGCCCGCCGCCGTCGCTTCGCCATCCCCGTTCCTCAGCCCTCTGAACTTCTTGGTTGCCATGGCTCCCAAGTTCGCCAAGGGCAAGGGGGTGGCGAAGGGCGCCGGGACGGTGGAGCCGCCGGAGAGCGTGCTGTTGGGGGACCGGACGAAGTCCACCTTCTTCTTCCCCTCGATGGTTGACGTTCAAGAGCTCTGGGCCTCCTTCAAGCCCCTATGGGGAGTGAAGACGGGGGGAGAGGATTCGGGACACCCGGCGACGCGCATCATTCCTGCTGCTTGCGCTGATCCTGCCTCAAATCGGTACCCCTTCTTCGTTGATTACTTTTCTTGGGGATTATGCCCTCCTTTCTCCGATTTCTTCTGCGACGTTATGCGCACCTTCAGCTTTCGACTCTTGGATTTTACTCCGAATGCGGTGGCATCCATGGCTTTCTTCGCGCATCTTTGCGAAGGCTCTGCCGGGGTGCATCCCAACACGACGCTCTTCCACCATTACTTCTTCCCTCGAATCCAGCTGGGAGGAGCCATCTCTGGTTGCGTCACCTGGATCCCAAGATCCAAGGGGGCGTACCTGGACGGTGCCATGAAGGAGAGGTGGGAGGAATGGCGTGGCCGGTGGTGCTGGATTGAAGATGAAAACCCGCCGTAATTCTGCAAGGTCCGCCGAGTGCCGCCGGTCCGCAGCAGCGATTGGAGCGATGTCGACGCCGCCGATGGGAGGCTCACCATCGCCACCACCAGGATTCTCTGGCTCACCCAGGCCGGACTCACCCTTGTGATGATCGGGGCGGACTTCATTCGCCGCCGGATCGCCCCGTTGCACAGCAAGGGGAGGCCAACTTGGCTCTTCACGAACCGGGCTGACATTATGCGACTTCGCCCCGGCCTTGATCACAACTTCACAGTGCTGGTGCCTGCTCACTTCTACCAACGGCTTTTCCAGCTTGATGTGTGTCGCGATGGCGAGGTCTAGCGGACCGCGAATGCCGCGAGGGCTGCCGCAAAGGTTGGCAAGGCCCTCAAGGAGCCATTTTTCTAGCTGCCAGCGGGGTGGTCCCATTGTGCAACAATTCACGTCGGTCTGAGAAGATCGCCATGATGCCGGACTGTAATGCGCACGGCCCTGTCCCGAGCTGGAAGGAGCCGAAGGTCGAGGATGTGCAGCAATTCTTTGACACCCTGATCGAGATGTACGTCAATGCCGACACCACCCAGGCAGAGCTGGACTACATCGCCACTAGGGCGAGGGAGGCATAGCTTGCCATGGAGGCCGGCAGCACCGGGAGCGTGGAGGACATGGCCGCAACGGCGGCGGAGGAAGAGGAGCTCTCCCGGTGGGCGACGGCCTCCGGGGAGGTCAGCAGCGACAACACTGGATCTCCGGTCATCGAAGATGCGGCCGACGAGTCGTCGGGGGAGGAGGAGGACGCGGCGGCGGGCTCGACGCCAACCAGGGGAAGAGGGTGAGTCCCGCGGCGGGCTGGCTCCGGTGAGCCGGTCCGGCCCGGCAGGGCTGCACGGCCTCAATTGACCCTGGAGGGGTCTGGGCGCCACACGAGGGCCACGGCAGCCAAGAGGCTGACGAAGGTCGCTGAGAAGAAGAAGACAACAGCCCCTTCCTCATCCGGGCGCGCACAAACCCCACCGCCTCCTTCGCCTCCTCCGGTAGGCGTCGACTCGGATGATGATGCGGAGCTCCCTTTTGATCTCGGGCCTCTCAGCCCGGAGAGGAAAAGGAAACTGGTGGAAGAGGAGGAGACGGATGACGAGTAAGTTCTCCATTCCTTACTGTCATTTCCATTTCCTTGAATTGGGTCGCTTGTCTTGATCCATTTTTGCTTCTGTAGGGAGACAGAGACGTTGGCCCAGAGGGTGAAGAGGGCGAGGACCTCGGCGAGTAGCCAGCCCCCGGCTGGGGCTTCAAAGACACCACTGGTGGTGCTGAGCAGCCCGGACAGCAGCCCCCGACGCAGCCCCCAGCTTAAGTTCGTCACCCTCTTCTTACTCGACACGTGGTAGGTGCTCGATGCTATGATGCTGACCTTGCCTGGTTTGCAGGAGGGGAGCAGCAGCAGGACGAGCCACAGTGGGCTACAACTAACACACCACCCCCATCGACTACGCCGCTGCGGGGGGCGTCCCCGACAAGGGCATCATGCACGGAGCACACACCTATGGAGGAAGAGGGGAACTTGGGCGCTGGTGGCTCTGCCACGGCGCCAAATGCTGGTGGAGAGGGGACTTCTGCTTCACAGCCTGGCACTGGTGAGTCGTCTGTCCTTCATCTCTGTTTTTCCCTTATTCTTTTCCTGGCTTGATTGCTCCCGTTGCTGCCCAGGCCCTCCTTCAACAGGTATGGAGGACGTGGATACCATTGCTGGGAACATTGCTGAGGAGGCCGCCAAGGATGCTGCCGAGGACACCGCGGCGGGGGTCGCCAAGGCGACCGGCGAGGCTTTTGCCGAGGGCGCCAGCAGTGGACCTGCCGGTGAGGCCGGCAAGGCCTCCGCCGAGGAAGAGGTGGTGGGTGACCAGCCTCCCTCCTCATAAACCTCGGGCCCCGGCAGGTATCTTATGGTGGGCGACGATCTCTTCATCCACCTCCCAAGGGCGTCAAGCCGGGCTCCCGTCGAAGGGGAAGTTTTCGACGGCAAGGTGCTTGCCGCCACCGGGCTCGAGGTGGTTGATGAGCCGGGCGTTGGTGGCGATGGTTCTCCAGAAGAGCAGGTTTTCCGTGCCATGGGGGCCAATTTCCGGAAGCTCCAAGTGCTCTACCGTGCTCGCCTGGACAAGGTCAAGTCTAGGATGGCAACGGTGGACAACGCGGAGGTGGACTTCAAGGCGTGCGTTGCCGAGACATAGACCTGGTTCCACCAGGCTCGCGAGGAGCAGAGGGCCTTCCAGGAGAAATTTGCCGAGCGCGACGTGGAGCTCACCATGAAGATGGCCAACATCGAGAAGCCCCAGGAAAAGGCGGCGAACTTGGCTGCCGCGGTCGAGGCCGCCCGGAACCAGCATCAAGCCACCTTCAATTCCCAGGAAGAGGACCTCACCGCGCGTGAGGCGAAGCTTGCCGAAGAATTCCGTGGCAAGCATGAGGAGCTCAAGGCCCTTGTCGCGTGGCAGACTCGCGAGCTGGAGCAGAGGAACAAGGAGGCACTCGATGCCCAGGCTCTGGCCCATGCCGGCAAGGTAAGGGAGTTGGAGGTGGCGCAGGACGAGCTGAAGGAGCAGGCCCTCAAGAAGAGCATGCTCAATAGCGCCTTGGTGGAGGCGCAAGGAGCGGTCATCAGCAGGGCTGGGGAGCTCTCCGAAGCGCAAAACTCCGTCAGAGACCTCAAGATGAAGCTGGAGGATCTCGAGAAGATGTTGTCGGAGAGCAGGGCTCGGGAGGAGACCTTGACCAAGAGCCTGGAGGAGGAGAAGCAGCTGCGAGCGAACGAGGCCGCCTCCCACCAGGATTATGTGGTGGGCGAGAACAGATGGATCAGCCGTCTGGAGGAGGTCGCCGGCAGGGTCACCTCGCAGTTGGCCACCATGGGGATGCCACACGTGAGGTATGCCCCTGAGCGTAGTGGGACCGTCAACACCAAGTTGACCCTGTTCTTCGAGGGCGTCCTCGGAGCCTTGGCCTATCTTCACTCCAACAGGACGGCCACGCTGGCCGAGGAGGCCCGGCGACTTTGGCGGAGTGTCGTGACCAAGGTCCTCACCAAGACGGCATACTGGAATCCCGATCTTGACTTCGCGGCCGCGATGAAGAGCTTGCCGGATGGTGCTGACCTCACAGTGCTCAAGGAGCGCATCAAGCCCATCACCGACTGCATCGACAAAATCAAGAGGGTGGAAGGCCAGCACTGGGATTAGGCATCCCATTCTTCTTCGCAGCAGCGGGTTCCCGACCAAGACAAATTTTATCTTTAGTTAGAACCGCAGCTATGATGTGATGTAGTATAACTTTGAAGTACTCTTAATTTTCATGCATGTTATTTCCCCGTTCGATTCCTCTTTGTATGCGTGCCCTACATCGATCGGGAAGGCTTGCCGGCGCGGAAGCCCCTAGCGGCGTTTTGGGGACAGATCCCCATGGCCAGCCGGGTACGCATGCTGCCGTACGAGCCACCTTTCCGTTCTGAACGCGGCCGCTCGAACTGTCGAGATTGACTCAAGTCAGAATCGGGGGCATTGCAGATCGCGGAAGGCTACTCTGCCATTCTCGACGCAGCCGCTTGAGCTGTTGAGCGGACTCGAAATAGGGCAAGGGCGTTGCCGATCGTGGTAGAGCCCCCTGGCGTGCAGGTTTCTCATACAAAGAAAATATCTCCAGGGGGAATAACCTCAAATAAGAAGGGTAGCACAAATAAGGGTTCAGTGTCGATCTTCTGGCCTCCATTCTTATTCAAGGGTCACGAAGATGAAGGAGTGCCGAGCTAACTGCTAGAGCCGATTCTCACAATTGCGCCCCCTACCTGGCGCGCCAAAGATGTCGGTGGGAACGACACCTATGGGATCACAAGAATCCCTACTACGGTTGCGGGGCGCGGGGTCGTGAGAAGAGCAGATCAAACAGATAGCACACGGTTCGTTTATCCAGGTTCGGGCCGCGGGGATGCGTAAAACCCTACTCCTGCGTTGGTGGATTGTATATCTGTGTTGTTGAGCTAGCTATGGGGCGTGAGGAGCTCCAAAAAGCCGAATCCTCCTCTTGGTCGCCTCGGGCCTCCTTTTATAGGAAAGGGGTTGCCACAGTAGCACCAGGAGGTGGAAAGGGAACAGTGATGCGAGGTTTCCCTCGCATTACATGAGAAGGCGCATTTAATGCGTCTTGCCCAGGTGTCCTTGCTTTATCGGGGACGGGGGAGGCACCTGTCTCGTCCGTCGCCACTCCCTCTCGTGTCGACACGCGCCATGTAGGCAGGCAGGCAGTTGAGGTGGCGCAACGGTGGGTCTCCACGAAGATCTGCGTGCCGCCACGCAGGTGCCTGCCCAGCTGGTTGGGTCGGCAACTGCATGCGAACGACAGTGGAGGTTCGACTGGCGTGGGCCTGATGGTGGCCCAACGGGTGTTCTTGGCAAGGGCCTTGCCGGGGCCCCGGCAAAGGTCTTGCCGTGGCGCCTGCTGTCATCCCCGACAAGGCTCTTACCGGCAGCCTTGTGTTCCTCCTTGGCTGGGATCCCGCCAAGGATCATCCTCTTCTGAAGGGTGTATCTGATCTTGAATGTCTTCACAAAGATCTGCATGCCACCACGGGGATGTCTCCCAAATCCACTGCCCCCATGGGGGCAGTGGACTCAAGGGTGACTCACTCCCTAGGTGTGGGGCGAGCTGCCACGGCAAGGGTCTTGCCGGGTTTGCTAAAACCGCCTCCCGGCAACGATCTTACCGGGGGGGTCCGTTTCGTCCCCTTTGCTCTTTGTGGTCTTGGTCTTGGCGTCGTTTTGCTTCTCCTGAGCTTCCGCCTTACCTTGGCTCACCTCCCTTGCCTTGCTCAGTGTGGTGGTGCCCGTGGCTCAGACTGCCCGTGCACAGTTATAGGGGTACAAAAAGTGTACCCCTCTTTTTGTATATCGACAAATATGAGGGATAACCTCGTGCCACTATAGACCTTTCCACCTCCTGTGGCCACTGTGGCAACCCCTTTTTCCTATAAAAGGAGGCCCAAGGCAACGAGGAGAGGAATTCGGCTCTTTGGAACCACACGCTGACCACAGCTAGTTCGAGAGCCCAAGAACTCTCAGAAATACACCCACCAAAGTAGGAATAGGGTTTACGCATCCTTGCGGCCCAAACCTAGGTAAACGATCCTTGTGCTATCTACTAGCCCTGCTCTCCTCGCAACCCTACGCCCCAGCAACCGTAGTAGGGATCTTTGTGATCCCAAGGGTGTCGTTCCACACCGACACACGCCGGCGCCACTGGACCACCCTCTCCGTCAGCGTTGAGCCGCCTCTCGCCATCGTCTGCTCGCGCCGGAGCCAAGGGCCCTGACGCCCTGCCTGACCTTCAGCCGTAGTCCCATCCGGTCTCTACTTTGCCATGACCACACCTCTGCTTCGCTCGAGCAGAGGAGAGTGAACCGCGCAGCTCCAGCGACCCCGTGTCCCTGCAGACGAGGTCTGCCGCCTCGGATGCCCTGGCATGGCACCATGTAATTGCTTTACTTTATCACTAAGCGGTAGCGATAGTCGTAGAAGCAATAGTTAGTGAGACGACAACGATGCTTCGATGGAGATCAAGGTGTTAAGCCGGTGATGATTGTGATCATGACGGTGCTTTGAAGATGGAGATCAAAGGCACAAGATGTTGATGGCCATATCATATCATTTATATTGATTGCATGTAGTGTTTATCCTTTATGCACCTTATTTTGCTTAGTTCAGCAGTAGCATTATAAGATGATCTCTCACTAAATTTCAAGGTATAAGTGTTCTCCCTGAGTATGCACCATTGCTATAGTTCGTCGTGCCGAGACACCACGTGATGATCGGGTGTGATAAGCTCTACGTTCACACACAACGGGTGCAAGCCAGTTTTGCACACGCAGAATACTTGGGTAAAACTTGTCGAGCCTCGCATATGCAGATATGGCCTCGAAACACTGAGACCGAAAGGTTGAGCGTGAATAATATAGTAGATATGATCAACATAGTGATGTTCACCATTGAATACTACTCCATCTCACGTGATGATCGGACATGGTTTAGTTGATATGGATCACGTGATCACTTAGATGATTAGAGAGATGTCTATCTAAGTGGGAGTTCTTAAGTAATTTGAGTAATTGAACTTTAATTTATCATGAACTTAGTACCTGATAGTAATTTGCATGTCTATGTTGTTATAGATAGATGGCCCGTGCTGTTGTTCCGTTGAATTTTAATGCGTTCCTAGAGAAAGCTAAGTTGAAAGATGATGGTAGCAACTACACGGGCTGGGTCCGTAACTTGAGGATTATCCTCACTGCTCCAAAGAAGAATTACATCCTGGAAGCACCGCTAGGTGGCAAACCCACTGCAGGAGCAACGCTAGATGTTATGAACACCTAGCAGAGCAAAGCTGAGGACTACTTGATAGTTCAGTGTGCCATGCTTTATGGCTTAGAACCGGGACTTCGACGATGTTTTGAACGTCATGGAGCATATGAGATGTTCCAAGAGTTGAAGTTAATATTTCAAGCAAATGCCCGGATTGAGATATATGAAGTCTCCAATAAGTTCTACAGCTGGAAGATGGAGGAGAATAGTTCCGTCAGTGAAAATATACTCAGAATGTCTGGGTACCACAACCACTTGACTTAGCTGGGATTTAAACTTGCAGATGGTAGTGTCATTGACAAAGTTCTTCAATCACTACCACCAAGTTACAAGAGCTTCGTGATGAACTAAAATATGCAAGGGATGGATAAGACGATTCCAGAGCTCTTCGCAATGCTAAAGGATGCGGAGGTAGAAATCAAGAAGGAGCATCAAGTGTTGAAGGTCAACAAGACCACCAGTTTGAAGAAAAAGGGTAAAGGGAAGAAGGGGAACTTCAAGAAGAACAGCAAGCCAGTTGCTGATCAAGTGAAGAAACCCAAGTCTAGACCTAAGCCTGAGACTGAGTGCTTCTACTGGAAAGGGACTGGTCAGTGGAAGCGGAACTGTCCCAAGTATTTGGCGGAGAAGAAAGATGGTAAACTGAATGGTATATTTGATATACATGTTATTGATGTGTACCTTACTAATGCTCGCAGTAGTGCCTGGGTATTTGATACTGGTTCAGTTGCTAACATTTGCAACTCGAAACAGGGGCTACGGATTAAGCAAAGATTGGCTAAGGACAAGGTGACGATGCGTGTGGGAAATGGTTCCAAAGTCGATGTGATCGCCGCCGGCACGCTACCTCTACATCTACCTTCGGGATTAGTTTTAGACCTAAATAATTGTTATCTGGATCTTGTTTAATGTAGACGGTTATTCATTTAAATCAGAGAGTAATGGTTGTTCTATTTATATGAGTAATATATTTTATGGTCATGCAACCTTGATGAGTGGTCTATTTTTACTAAATCTTGAGAGTAGTGATACACATGTTCATAGTATTGAATCCAAAAGATGCAGAGTTGATAATGATAGTGCAACTTATTTGTGGCACTGTCGTTTGGGTCATATTGGTGTAACGCGCATGAAGAAAATCCATTCTGATGGACTCCTGGAATCACTTGATTATGAATCATTTGGTACTCACGAACCATGCCTCATGGGCAAGATGACTAAAACTCCGTTCTCCGGAACAATGGAGCGAGCAACAGAGTTATTGGCAATCATACATACTGATGTATGTGGTCCAATGGACATTGAGGCTCACGACAGATATCATTATTTTCACACCTTCACACATGATTTGAGCAGATATGGGTATATCTACTTAATGAAAGATAAGTCTGAAACATTTGAAAAGTTCAAATAATTTCAGGGTGAAGTGGAAAATCATTGTAACCAGAAAATAAAGTTTCTATGATCTGATTGTGGAGGAGAATATTTGAGTTTCGAGTTTGGTCTTCATTTGAAACAATGCGGAATAGTTTCGCAACTCACACCACCCGGAACACCACAACGTAATGGTGTGTCCGAATGTCGTAATCGTACTTTACTAGATATGGTGCGATCTATGATGTCTCTTACTGATTTACCGCTATCGTTTTGGGGTTATGCTTTAGAGACAGCTGCATTCACATTAAATAGGGCACCATCTAATTTCGTTGAGCGGACACCTTATGAACTGTGGTTTGGAAAGAAACCCAAGTTGTCATTTCTTAAAGTTTCGGGCTGCGATGCTTATGTGAAAAAACTTCAACCTGATAAGCTCAAACCCGAATCTGAGAAATGTGTCTTCATAGGATACCCAAAGGAGACTGTTGGGTGCACCTTCTATCACATATCCGAAGGCAAGATATTCGTTGCTAAGAATGGATCCTTTCTAGAGAAGTAGTTTCTCTCGAAAGAAGTGAGTGGGAGGAAAGTAGAACTTGATGAGGTAATTGTACCTACTCCCTTATTGGGAAGTAGTTCATCACTGAAATCAGTTCTAGTGATTCCTACACCAGTAAGTGAGGAAGCTAATGATGATGATCATTAAACTTCAGATAAGGTTACTACCAAACCTCGTAGGTCAACTAGAGTAAGATCCGCACTAGAGTGGTACGGTAATCCTGTTCTGCACGTCATGTTACTGGACCATCACGAACCTACGAACTATGAGGAAGTGATGATGAGCCCAGACTGCAAAATGGCTTGAGGCCTTGAAATCCGAGATGGGATCCATGTATGAGAACAAAGTGTGGACTTTGGTTGACTTGCCCGATGATCGGCAGGCCATAGAGAATAAATGGATCTTCAAGAAGAAGACTGACGCTAACGGTAATGTTACTGTCTACAAAGCTCGACTTGTTGCAAAAGGTTTTCGAAAAGTTCAAGGAGTTGACTACGATGAGACCTTCTCACCCGTAGCGATTCTTAAGTCTGTCTGAATCATGTTAGCAATTGCCGCATTTTATGATTATGAAATTTGGCAAATGGATGTCAAAACTGCATTCCTTAATGGATATCTTAAACAAGAGTTGTATATGATGCAACCAGAAGGTTTTGTCGATCCAAAAGGTGCTAACTAAGTGTGCAAGCTCAAGTGATCCATTCATGGACTGGTGCAAGCCTCTCAGAGTTGGAATATATGCTTTGATACTGTGATCAATGTATATGGTTTTACATAGACTTTTGGAGAAGCCTATATTTACAAGAAAGTGAGTGGGAGCTCTGTAGCATTTATGATATTATATGTAGAAGACATATTGTTGATCGGAAATGATACTGAATTTCTAAATAGCATAAAAGGATACTTGAATAAGAATTTTTCCAATGAAAGACCTCGGTGAAGCTGCTTATATATTGGGCCTCAAGATCTATAGAGATAGATCAAGACGCTTAATTGGACTTTCGCAAAGCACATACCTTGATAAAGTTTTGAAGAAGTTCAAAATGGATCAAGCAAAGAAAGGGTTCTCGCCCGTGTTACAAGGTGTGAAGTTGACTCAGACTCAATGCTTGACCACTACAGAAGATAGAGAGAAAATGAAAGTCATTCCCTATGCTTCAGCCATAGGTTCTATCATGTATGCAATGGTGTGTACCAGACATGATGTGTGCCTTGCTATTAGTTTAGCAAGGAGGTACCAAAGTAATCCACGAGTGGATCACTGGATAGCGGTCAAGAACATCCTGAAATACCTGAAAAGGACTAAGGATATGTTTCTCATTTATGAGGTGACAAAGAGCTCGTCGTAAACGGTTACGTCGATGCAAGCTTTGTCACTGATCGGGATGACTCTATGTCACAAACCGGATACGTATTTTTATTAAATGGTGGAGTTGTTAGTTGGTGCAGTTCCAAGCAGAGCGTCATGGCGGGATCTACGTGTGATATGGAGTACATAGTTGCTTCGGAAGCAGCAAATGAAGGAGTCTAGATGAAGGAGTTCATATCCGATCTAGGTGTCATACCTAGTGCATCGGGTCTAATGAAAATCTTTTGTGACAATACTAGTGCAATTGCCTTGGCAAAGGAATCCAGATTTCACAAGAGAACCAAGCACATCAAGAAACGTTTCAATTCCATCCGCGATCAAGTCAAGGAGGGAGAGATAGAGATTTGCAAGATACATACAGATCTGAATGTTGCAGACCCGTTGACTAAGCCTCTCTCACGAGCAAAACATGATCAGCACCAAGACTCCATGGGTGTTAGAATCATTACAATGTAATCTAGATTATTAACTCTAGTGCAAGTGGGAGACTGAAGGAAATGTGCCCTAGAGGCAATAATAAAGTTGTTATTTATATTTCCTTATATCATGATAAATGTTTATTATTCATGCTAGAATTGTATTAACCGGAAACTTAGTACATGTGTGAATACATAGACAAACAGAGTGTCACTAGTATGCCTCTACTTGACTAGCTCGTTGAATCAATGATGGTTATGTTTCCTAACCATAGACATGAGTTGTCACTTGATTAATGGGATCACATCATTAGAGAATGATGTGATTGACTTGACCCATCTGTTAGCTTAGCACGATGATCATTTAGTTTGTTGCTATTGTTTTTTCCATAACTTATACATGTTCCTATGACTATGAGATCATGCAACTCACGAATACCGGAGGAACACTTAGTGTTCTATCAAACGTCACAATGTAACTGGGTGACTATAAAGATGCTCTACAGGTGTCTCCGATGGTGTTTGTTGAGTTGGCATAGATCGAGATTAGGATTTGTCACTCCGAGTATCGGAGAGGTATCTCTGGGCCCTCTCCGTAATGCACATCACTATAAGCCTTGCAAGTAATGTAACTAATGAGTTAGTTACAGGATGATGCACTACGGAATGAGTAAAGAGACTTGTCGGTAACAAGATTGAACTAGGTATTGAGATACCGACGATCGAATATCGGACAAGTAACATACCGATGACAAAAGGACCAACGTATGTTGTTATGCGGTTTATCCAATAAAGATCTTCATAGAATATGTGGGAGCCAATATGAACATCTAGGTTCCGCTATTGGTTATTGATCGGAGACGTGTCTCGGTGATGTCTACATAGTTCTCGAACCCGTAGGGTCTGCACGCTTATTGTTCGGTGATGATCGGTATTATGAGATTATGTGTTTTGATGTACCGAAGGTAGTTCGGAGTCCCAGATGTGATCATGCACATGACGAGGAGTCTCGAATTGGTCGAGACATAAAGATCAATATATTGGATAACTATGTTTGGACATCAGAAAGGTTTCGAGAGAGTTCGGGCATATACCGGGGTACCGGGGGGTTACCGGAACCCCCCGGGAGTCAATGGGCCTTAATGGGCCATAGTGGAAAGGAGGAGGAGGCAGCCAAGGTGGGGGCGCCCCCCAAGCCCAATCCGAATTGGGAGGGGGGCCCGCCCCCCTTTCCTTCCCTCCCTCTCCCCCTTCCATCCCTCTCCTACTCCAACTAGGGAAGGGGGAATCCTACTCCCACCGGGAGTAGGACTCCCCCCCTTGGGCGCGCCTAGGATGCCGGCACTCTCCCCCTCCTCCACTCCTTTATATACGGGGGGCACCCCATAGACACACA
This sequence comes from Triticum urartu, assembly GCF_056163025.1. Taxonomy (NCBI): domain Eukaryota; kingdom Viridiplantae; phylum Streptophyta; class Magnoliopsida; order Poales; family Poaceae; genus Triticum; species Triticum urartu. The sequence continues at coordinate 348,702,443 of NC_141879.1, read as the reverse complement.
AGTTCATCATTGATCTCTTAGCCATGTGCGGTGCCCCCCTCCACCATAATCCACGTCGGTCATATCCTCGTAGTGCTGAGGCGAAGCCCTGCGTCGGCAGCTTCATCATCACCGTCATCACACCGTCGTGCTGACGAATCTCTCCCTCGACACTCATCTGGAATAAGAGTTCATGGGACGTCACCGAGCCGAACGTGTGCAGATCACGGAGGTGCTGTACTTTCGGTACTAGGATCGGTCGATCGTGAAGACGTACGACTACATCAACCGCATTGTCATAACACTCCCACTTACGGTCTACAAGGGTACGTTGACAACACTCCCCCCTCTTGTTGCTATGCATCATCATGATCTTGCATGTGCGTATGATTTTTTTTTTGAAATTACTACATTCCCCAACAGCCCGAACCCCGCCATCCTCGTCCGTCGCGTTGCCGGTGACCAAGACGCCAAAGTCGCGCCGCTGCCTCCCCTGCTTCTGCGTGCGAGCACGGAGGATGAGGACGACAACGCCAAGTCCAAGCCACCTCGCCCGGTTCCTACCATTCTGCGCCATCCCCGCCGGCCGCTCCGCCACCGTGCCAAGATCCAGCCGCCCTCATCCTCGTCGTCCCTGCAAGCAGCGTCGCTGTGCCCTGGAACTCCGGTCGCGCGAGGCGTTGACCAGACGAGCCTCTCGCCCCGCGCCTCCTTTGGCATCGCGCTGGGGCCCGTTCGCCAGATCTGCGGCCCAGCTCCCACCTCCACCGAACGGGCCAAGCCCATGGTGAGCAGCCCCTCCAGCCCTCTCCTGTACACTGTTGGCCCAGCCAGATTCAGCCAAGTTCATATTTTTGTTTTGTCCGCTGTGATTTAGCTATTTATCCAGAGAATGCCAGTTTTACAAAAAAAACTTCATTGTTCATTCATATCATTACTCACAAACCGTGCATCGGATTAAAATGTTATAAACATGTAAAATGCTTAGAATTTCATCTAGTTTCATAATATTCAACTTTCATCGATGTTAAAAATGTTTAAATTGTTGTTTGCATTAATTTGCATAAATGACATGTTAAAATGGTTTATTTCAAAACTATTTAACCGTAGCTCCAAATTTAGTAAAATTTATATATAAATGGTGTAGAAAAATGCATAGATTAATATGGTGCCCTTTATTTTGTTGTTTAACAACATTAAAATTGTGTTTAGGGCAGAACAGTACCAATTCCGAAATATGCATATGAGGATGTTCTGGAATTGTTGTTTGTTGTTCCGTCCTAAATAGTTAGTTTACTTATGCTTCACCTCTTGCCATGTTAATCAACATTTAATAATGTTGGGTACATAAACGAGAGCGAACTAAATAACTTGAATGTGGTGTTTCTTCAATACGCAACTTGTTGCATATTGATCTCCACTTAATTTGTAGAATTGATTGTTGCACTTTGCCATGCCATGACTCATTAAACCGGACATGCATCATACTTGGTTGCGCATCATGTCATGTTTATATGGTGGTTTTCTACCATGTTGTTTGCTTCTTTCCGGTTGTGCTTCTTCTTGAAAGTTTCGGTTACGTTGCGATTGTGACGATCCGTTCGACTACGTTGGTTCATCTTATTCTTCATGGATTCAATCTTCTTCCTAGCAGGATTTCAGGCAAGACCATAACCTTGGATCTCACTTCTATCTTTGCTTTGCTAGTTGTCTCGATGCTATCGCTATGTCTCGCTACCTACTACTTGTTTATCAAGCCTCCCAAATTGCCATGATAGTGCTACCTCTTGAGCACTGCGTTGGTTTTCCCTTGAAGAGGAAAGGGTGATGCATCAAAGTAGTGTAAGTATTTCCCTCAGTTTTTGAAAACCACACGCAGGTCCCTCGTACCTACACAAACAAATAAGAACCTCGTAACCAATGCGATAAAGGGGTTGTCAATCCCTTCACGGTCACTTACGAGAGTGAGATTTGATAGAGATACTAATGATAAGATAAATATTTTTGGTATTTTTATGATATAGATTGAAAGTAAGATTGAAAAATAAAATCGATTGGAAACTTATATGATGGAGAATAGACCCGGGGCCATAGGTTTCACTAGTGGCTTCTCTCAAGATAGCATAATTATTACGGTGGGTGAAAAACTTACAATCGAGCAATTGATAGAAAAGCGAATAATTATGAGAATATCTAGGCATGATCATGTATATAGGCATCACGTCCGTGACAAGTAGACCGACTCCTGCCTGCATCTACTACTATTACTCCACACATCGACCGCTATCCAGCATGCATCTAGAATATTAAGTCCATAAGAACAGAGTAATGCCTTAGGTAAGATGACATGATGTAGAGGGATAGATTCAAGCAATATGATATAAACCCCATCTTTTTAACCTCGATGGAAACAATACAATATGTGTCATTTCCCTTTCTGTCACTGGGATTGAGAACTGCAAGATTGAACCCAAAGCTAAGCACATCTCCCATTGCAAGAAAGATAAATCTAGTAGGCCAAACCAAAATGATAATTCGAAGAGACTTGCAAAGATAACCAATCATGCATAAAAGATTTCAGAGAAGAATCAAATATTGTTGATAGATAGACTTGATCATAAACCCACAATTCATCGGATCGCGATAAACAAACTGCAAAAAGAGTTACATCAAATAGATCTCCAAGAAGATCAAGGAGAACTTTGTATTGAGATCCAAAGAGAGAGAAGAAGCCATCTAGCTACTAGAAATGGACCCCAAGGTCTGAATTAAACTACTCACACATCATCGGAGGGGCCATGGAGTTGATGTAGAGGCCCTCCGTGATCAATGCCCCCTCCGACGGAGCTCCGGAAAAGGCCCCAAGATGGGATCTCTTGGGTACAGAAGGTTGAAGCGGTGGAAATAGGGTTTCGTGGTGCTCCTGGATGTTTTCGGGGTATGTGAACATATATAGGAGGAAGAGGTAGGTCCGTTGAGCCACGAGGGGCCCACGAGGGGGGAGGGCGTGCCCGGGGGGGTAGGTGCGCCCCCTGCCTCGTGGACTCCTCGTCCGTTTCATGACGTCCACTCCATGTCCTCTAGATCACATTTGTTCCAAAAATCAAGCTACCGAAGGTTTCATTCCGTTTGGACTCCGTTTGATATTAATTTTCTGTAGCACACTGAAATAGGCAAAACCACAACAATTTGCACTGGGCCTTGGGTTAATAGGTTAGTCCCAAAAATAATATAAAAGTGTAAAATAAAGCCCATTAATATCCAAAACAGATAATATAATAGCATGGAACAATCAAAAATTATAGATACATTGGAGACGTATCAGCATCCCCAAGCTTAATTCCTTCTCGTCCTCGAGTAGGTAAATGATAAAAACAGAATTTTTGATGTGGAATGCTTTCTAGCATGTTCTTCAATGTATTTTTCTCTATTGTGGCATGAATGTTCAGATCCGAAAGATTCAAGATAAAAGTTTATTGTTGACATAATAATAGTAATACTGCAAGTATGCTAATCAAACAATTATGTCTTATCAAAACTATAGCCAAAGAAAACTTATCCCTACGAAGTCATATAGTTTGGCCATGCTTCATTTTCGTCACACAAAATGCTCCCATCATGCACAACACCGATGACAAGCCAAGCAATTGTTTCATACTTAGCCTTTTCAAGCTCTTTCAACTATATGAGCGCGAGCCATGGACATAGCACTATGGGTGGAATAGAAAATGATGATTGAGGTTGTGTGAGAAGACAAAAAGGGAGAAAGTCTCACATTGACGCGGCTAATCAATGGGCTCTGGAGATGCCCACCGATTGATGTCAATGCAAGGAGTAGGGATTGCCATGCAATGGATGCACTAGAGCTATAAATATATGAAAGCTCATCAAAGAAACTAAGTGGGTGTGCATCCAACTTGCTTGCTCACGAAGACCTAGGGCATTTGAGAAAGCCCATCATTGGAATATACGAGCCAACTCCTGCCTGCATCTACTACTATTACTCCACACATCGACCGCTATCCAGCATGCATCTAGAGTATTAAGTTCATAAGAACAGAGTAACGCCTTAGGTAAGATGACATGATGTAGAGGGATAAACTCAAGCAATATGATATAAACCCCATCTTTTTATCCTCGACGGCAACAATACAATACGTGTCGTTTCCCTTTCTGTCACTGGGATCGAGCACTGCAAGATTGAACCCAAAGCTAAGCACTTCTCCCATTGCAAAAAGAGTTACATCGAATAGATCTCCAAGAAGATCAAGGAGAACTTTTCATTGCGATCCAAAGAGAGAGAAGAAGCCATGTATGTCGGTGTGGAACAACACCTATGGGATCACAAGAACCCCTACTACGGTTGCCAGGGCGCGGGGTAGCGAGAAGAACAGGATTAGTAACCAGCACGAGGATCGTTTACCCATGTTCGGGCCGCGAGGATGCGTAAAACTCTAGTCCTGCTTTGGTGGGTGCATTTCAGAGAGTTCTTAAGCTCTCGAACTAGCTATGGTGAGTGTGTGTTTCGAAAAGGCCGAATCCTTCTCCAGTATGTCATGGGCCTCCTTTTATAGTTGAAAGGGGCTGCCACAGTGGCACACAGGAGGTGGAAAGGCGTGCGGTGCTATGAGCTTATCGCTCGTATTACAGGAGAAGGTGCATTTAATGCATCATTTAGGTGTCCCCTTGCTTTATTGGGGACGGGAACGAGGCCCGTCCCGTCCGTCGCCGCTCCTCCTTGCTTGGACGCGTGCCCTGGTCAGCGGTGCATGTGGTGCCATGTAGGCACGCAGGTAGCTGAGGTGGCGCGGTGGCAAAGCCTTCACGAAGATCTGCATGCCGCCACGCAGGCGCTTGCTGAGTTGGCATGGTAGCAGCATGTTGCCACACAGGTGCCTGCCCAGCTGGTTGGGCTGGCAGCTGCATGCGAACGGCGGTGGAGACTTGGCTGGTGTGGGCCTGGACATGGCCCTGCTGGCGCCCTTGGCGAGGGCCTTGTCGGGTGGCCCGGCAAGGGCCTTGCCGTGGCGTGCTGGTGTCCCCGGCAAGGACCTTGCCGGGGGTCTGGTGGCCTTCCTCGGCATAGATCTTCCTTAGGGTCGTCGTCTTCTAATCCTCAACTGATCTTGAGTGTTCCTTGTCTTCATAAAGATGTGTATGCCACTATGGAGGTGCCTCCCGAGCCCTGGCCCAACGTGATGTTGGAGACTATGGGCTCAAGGGTAGCTTGCTCTGTTGGTGTGGGGCGAGCTGCCCTGGCAATGGTCTTGCCAGGGCTACTAAGGCTGCCCCGGCAATGGTCTTGCCAGGGGAACCTGCTTCGTCCCTCTGCTCTTTGTGGTCATGGCCTTGGCGTTGCTCTGGTTATCTTGGGCTTCGGTCTTACCTTATCTCACCTCCCCTGTTCTGCTTGGTGTGACTGTGGGCGCGGCTCCGACTGCCCCTACATAGGTAAAGGGGAACAAAATTGTGCCCCTCCTTTTGTACACCGACCGGAGCCCCCAGGCCTAGGCCACAGATAAGCGCGACACGTTGTTGGGCCAGGCCCAAAATGGTGCACGGGCAGGCGGGGCGGTTTTTACCGCGGTGAAACTTTTTGCATGCTACACTTCCCACGTCCCGCGTGTGGTGCGACGTGGCATGGAGGGGTGCGCGTGACGTGGGCTGCATGCGTGGGGCGGTTCCTGCATGCATGCGTCACATTGCAGTAAATGGGCAGCTCGCGCCTTCCCCATGAAAGGAGGGAGGCGTGGAGGCGCGGCTTATTTACTACGCGGGGCCGGGTTGCGGTCTCCAAGGCGTCCACACCTCACGATCACGGGGTGGGGAGAGGTCTCTTCACCCGTTCCCTCGATTCTGCATGTTTTCCACGCATCCTCCATGCGCTTGGGGGGGCAAGCGGTACAGGCGGGAAACCGGGCCGTCGCTGGTTGGGGAAGTAGGTCGGTCTTGATTCCCCGCACCTCTGGTGGCTGGATTGGCCGAGCGGGGAGGCCGAGCCCCGACCCTGCCCCTTTATAAGGAGGGGGAAGGGGGGAATGGAATCCCGCACTCTTTTGTCATCTATCTCCTCATGCTTCCGCTTCTTCCTTTCACTCCCCATGGAGAAAGGGAATCCTGGTCCTTCGTCGGTGGTGGCGAGGGTCGCCGCTTGACAGGGCGTCGCTCCCCCTCCTGATGTGTTCGGGGAAGAGGAGGACGGTGCGGCGCGCCGGCTTCGCCCCCGCCAATGATGCCTTTTCTGATGGAAGGCCATGTTGGAGACCAGCCCTGTGAGTTCTTCATCAGGCTGTGCTGGCCTCCGCATCGCCGTCTTCGTCTTCCCGCCCCGTTTTCTCGGGAGATGGAGCGTGACCCGCCCCAATCCCCCAGATTGCACATGAGGGGCTGTGGGAATGGGGCACGTGGGTCGACGTCGACTTCCCGGCTCCTCGGGTCATGTACCTCCGTCATGGATGGAAGACGTTCGCTCGCATCCATAGCCTGATGGCGGGGTTCATCCTCTACTTCAAATTAATGGAGGACAACCTGCCCTCCGTCAAGGTCTTTTGAGACTTCAGGAATCGCCTAAAGTGCTGCGTGGAGAGATCCTCCGATGGAGATTCCGATGATGGAAGCCCTTCGTCGAGCGGAAGCGATGAGGAGGACAGTGGGGCAGATGACGGGGACCAGTCGGACTAGGCGTCGGACACCCCGCGCCTAGGCGGGTGCGGCAGCAGCAGCATCTGCACCTGGCGGCTCCTCTGGCAGAGTTTTGCCGGGGGCGGGGCTAGCTCCTTGAACTTTATACATAATAGGGCCATGACGGTTTTGGCAAGGCCTTGAACTTCATATATCCCTTTTTTACTCAATCCAGAATACCGATAAAGTCAGATTGAATCATTTTGTCGACCTTTCCATTGGATTTATTATCATAGGTAGTGTTCGAGATCGCCCCTGTGCGGTGAACGCTCGAATGTAGCTAACATCAGTTTTGTCCTCGCGTGGTTGAAGGAGATGCTGCTGCTGGATGGAATGCTTTCGGGGCGCCATGATCCTTCTATCAGGAATAGAATAATCGAGGGCACTGACTGACTGCATCAATCATCGCTCAGTGAGCTATTAATTGCCGAGGCTACGGAAGAGGAAGAGGGAGGGTGGCAAGGCTGTCAACTCGGAGTACGTGGGCACCGACGCCTTCATCGCGTATTGCCGGTCCTGCCTCCTCGTCTTCTAGCTCCTTTCCCGGCACAGTCATCACCAGCCGACCCATGGGGGGCCACCGAGGTGTTCTCTTGGTGCTTTCTGCTGCTCGTAGCTTGCCTAGGCGCCCCTTTTGCCCTTTCACCTCCTTGACCTGCCTCCTGAGGAGAGGGACAAGAAAGGGATCACGGGCATCTTATCTCTATTTTAATCTGTAAGCCTTCGGGCCTTGTTAAATTTAAAGCTTGTAATCCCCCTTGTTCCTGTTTTTCATTCCATACGGACTGTACCTGTGTGGGATGCTTTTAATGAAAAAGGGATGTTTGCCGGGTTTTTCGTTTGTGGGTAGACCTGCGACAAGGAGCGAATCCTTGTTACAGTTTAAGATAATCGTTTTGACCCGGCAACAGGCCTTGCCGTCCCCCCACTTCGCTCGACCATTCTCGCGCCCTTGGCGGAGGCAGGGATGAGGCGGGCTTAGGCTCCTCGTTCTACTTCCTTGCCACCGCAACTACAACCAAATCCGGGCCCAGGAGATAATCCTTGGGTATAGAAAAGGGGAGCACGGTGGACTAGAAATAAAACGAGGTTTCACATATCCCAGTTCCATTCTGAAATGGATGATAGAGGATGAAAGACTTATCTAGATCTGCAGCCCCCGGCAACCTTGTCTTGCCGCAGTTGGATCCTTGTGCTTGTAGCCCCCGGCAACTCTTGTTTGCCGAGGTCGGGACGCCGGTCCGTTTCCTTTCTTCCAAGTAGCTCAGCAGAAGTGCTCATGTGCCCTGCGAACCAAAGGGGGACAGAAAAGAAATGGATAGACGCACACTCGACCTCTAGGGTAGGGGTTAGTCGCTGCTAAGCACTATCAACCCTAACCAAGGAAGAGACTGGACCTAGCATGCATGCTATAACTTAGGGCGCCAACGCTTCATTTATTTATGCTCAGGGTCTACTCCTGGCTTTGTACAAAGGGCTATATGCCTTGCTGGCAAAGCTTGTGCAGAAGGTGGCTTGCCGGGAGGCCCGGCAAGCCACGCCTTATGGGTAAAACTTGCGAAGATGCTCGATGTTCCAGGAGTTGCTCACTGGGACAACATCTTTGGTCTCTAGGCGGACTGCACCGGGTCTAGTGACTCGTGTTACCCGATAAGGGCCTTCCCACTTTGGCATCAACTTGTTGGAATTCTTGGCCGACTGAATGCGCCGAAGAACAAGGTCGCCTTCCTCAAAGCTTCAGGCATGAACCTTGCGGCTATGGTAGCGGCACAGGGCTTGCTCGTACCGTGCTGCTCGCACAGCCGCCCGAAGATGATCTTCCTCAAGGAGCATTGCGTCATCTTGCCGCAACTGCTCTTATTCAAGCTCATCATAAGCGAGCACTCGAGGTGACCTGTATATGAGTTCCGTGGGGATAACTGCCTCCGCCCCATATACTAGGGAAAGGTTGTCTGTCCGGTGGCTCGATTTGGCATCGTTTTGATCGACCAAAGAACCGTCGGCGACTCATCAATCCAGCGCCTTCCACTCTTGTGCAGCTTGTCAAAGGTCTTCGTTCTTAGGCCTTGCAACACATCAGCATTTGCCCTCTCCGCTTGGCCGTTGCTCCGTGGGTGTGCCATGGAAGCAAAACAGACCTTGTTACTAAGGTCTTAAACGTAGTGCATGAAGGTGTCGCTTGTGAACTGCCTGCCGTTGTCGGTGATTAGTCTGTTTGGCGCACCAAAACGGCAGACCAGTCCCTTGAAGAACTTGACAGCTGATTGAGCGGTCACCTTTCTCACTGCTTCCACTTCCGGCCACTTTCTGAACTTGTCGATTGCAACGTACAAGTACTCAAAGCCCCCGACAGCGCGGGGGAAAGGGACCAGTATATCGAGCCCCTAGACTGAGAATGGCCAGGAGAGAGGGATTGTTTGAAGGGCTTAAGCTGGTTGATGAAGCTTCTTTGAATGGAACTGGCACGCTTCACACTTGGTTACTAGTGCCGTCGCATCCTGGAGGGCGGTGGGCCAAAAGAAACCTTGCCGGAACGCCTTGCCGGCAAGGGCCCTTAACCCTATGTGGGAGCCACATATGCCTCCATGTATCTCCGCCAACCGCTCCAGTCCTTCCTCCTGGGGGATGCACTTCAATTTCACACCATTCGGCCTTCTCCTGTACAGGAAGTCATCGACGAACTGGTGCAGGGCGGACCGACGGGCTACTTTCTCCGCTTCTTCCCGCTCCTCAGGAAGCTCCCCTATTTGGAGGAATTGGACGATATGCTGCGCCCATGCTAGAGCCTGGGGCTCGACGGCAAGGACCAAAGGCATCTCTTCCGCCATGGGAGCGGCTGTCTCTATGGTCAGGGCTTGACGCCCTGCCGGAGTCAGTTTCTCTTGGGCAGGCTCAGTGTGCATGGCAACATCCTTGCTGGCTGTCCCAGGGGGCTCGGCGGGAAGGTACTTGCCGGGACCTAATTTCCTCTGCTTGTTCTGCTCTGTTGATGGTTCGACGGATGACTGAGTTAAACAGAGCAAAAAGGTACCCGGCTCCACAGGTAGCTTGAATGCAACACGCTTTGACAGGTAATCGGCGATGTCGTTCTCCGCTCGGGGGACGTGCTCCACTTGGATGCCATCAAAGCGCTCCTCCAGCTTTCTCACCTCATCTACGTAGGCCTCCATCAATGGGCTCTGGTAATCCTTGTTGCCCTTCCTAACAACAAGTTGCGAGTCACCCCTGATGATGAGCTTCTTAACACCGAGTTCTGCGGCGATCCTGAGACCGGTGTGTTGTGAGCAATCCCTCGTACTCAACAGTGTTGTTGGTGGACATCTCCCTGGGGAAGTGCATCTGGATCACGTACTTGAGGTGTTCTCCGGTGGGTGCGACGAGCAGCACACCGGCACCGGCGCCTTGCAGCGAGAAAGCCCCATCAAAGTACATGATCCAGTCGTGGTCTGCTTCCTTGACGGGGAGAGTGGTCTCCTGGACTTCTTCGTCGGGCGTTGAGGTCTAGTCTGCAATGAATTCCGCCAAGACACTGCTCTGGATTGTTGAGTTACTTTCAAACTTCAAACCGAAACTTGATAACTCCATCGCCCATTCCACAATCCTTCCGGTTGCATCTGGGATATGCAGTATCCGTTGCAACAGGAGGCGGGTGACGACAGTGATCTCGTGGGCTTGGAAGTAATGATGCAGCTTCCTCGAGGCCATAAGGAGGTTGAAGAGCAATTTCTGCACACCGGAGTACCTCGATCTAGCTCCCTTTAAGAGGGAGCTGACAAAGTAAACCGGGTGTTGCATCATCTTCTTCTTCTGCACCACGTCAGTCGACTGTGCAGGCACTACCTTGGTGGCATCAGACCCTAACGGGGGCCTCGCCTTGCCGGCAGCAGGCCCTGCCGGGGAATCTTTGGCTTGCCATCCACTGGTTCTGCCGCCGTCACTGCCTCCTCGTCGACCTCCCTCTGTGCCACCAGTGCGGCGCTGACCACTTGATTCGTCGCCGCGAGATACAACAGCAACGTCTCTTGTGGTTTAGGTGCAACCAGTATTGGCGTGGAGGAAAGGTATTTCTTCAGATCCTGGAATGCTGCCTCTGCTTCTGGGGTCCACTCCATTGGGCCTGCCTTGTTCAAGATTTTGAAGAAAGGAAGGGCGCGCTCGACGGACATGGAGATGAATCGGCTCATGGCGGCGACGCAGCCGGTGACCCGACACACATCCTTGATCCGCTTGGGCGCCTCAATCTGATCAATAGCCTTGATTTTGTCTGGGTTTGCCTCGATCCCACGCTGCGACACAAAGAACCCAAGAAGCTTGCCGGACGGAACACCGAATACACACTTCTCAGGGTTCAGCTTGAGGTTGATCTTGCACAGGTTGGCAAATGACTCTTCCAGATCTTGCACAAGAGTTGCCCCGTCTTTGGTCTTGACCACTATGTCATCCATGTATACTTCCATATATCTATGGAGCTAGGGTTCAAAACCAATTTGGACTGCTCTTGCAAACGTCGAGCCCGCACTCTTCAACCCGAAAGGCATCCTTAAAAAGCAATACATACCACATGGGGTGATGAATGTTGTCTTCTCTTCATATTCTCTTGTCATGAAGATTTGGTGGTAGCCCGAGTAGGCGTCGAGGAATGACAACAGATCACACCCGCCATGGAGTCGACAATCTGGTCGATGCACGTCAATGGGAAGGGGTCCTTAGGACAAGCCTTATTGATATCTGTCTAGTCAATACACAGCCTCCACTTCCCATTTGCCTTGCGCACCACTACCGGATTGGCCAACCACGTCGGGTGGAGCACTCCTCTCACCAAACCTGCCGCTTCCAACTTCCTGATCTCCTCTGTGATGAACTCCTGCCTCTCGAGAGCCTACTTTCTGACCTTCTGCTTGACGGGCCGCGCATGAGGATAGACAGCCAGGTGGTGCTCAATCACTTCCCTGGGAACACCGGGGATGTCGGATGCTTGCCAGCAAACACGTCGACATTCGCCCGCAGGAAGGTGACAAGCGCGCCTTCCTATGTGCTGCCGAGGGTGGAGACTATGGTGAAGGCCCCTCCCATGCCATCCTCCCTGACGGACACCTTCTTGGTCTGCGGCGACTCAGCTCTGGATTTCTTACTCTTGCCAGTAGAGCTCTTTGGCACGTCCTCAATGGTAGCACAATGCTCCAAGGAGGTGCGCTTGCCGGAGTGGGTGCAAGAGGTCTTGTCGGGCTTCTTCTTCCCTCCTGGTCCTTCAGTGGCAGGAGCAGGTGCCTTGATGGCAGCTACTGCAATAGCTTCCCGGTAGAGTTGGTCGGCGCAAATTAGCGCGTCCTTCTTGTCGGAGGGGACGGAGATGATGGTCAATGGCCCGGGCATCTTTAGCATGTTGTAGGCGTAGTGTGATGCCCCCATGAACTTGGCTAGTGTCCGGCGGCCGAGGATCTCGTTGTAGGGCAATGGGATCTCGGCCACATCGAAGATGATCCTTTCCGTCCTGTAGTTCAACTCCCCTCCACACGTCATGGACAGTGTGACCTTCCCCTTCGGCTGGCTCCTCCCTAGATTGACCCCTTGAAACGTGCCCGTTTCCTCAAGGTCTCCATCAGCGATCTGCAATCTTTTGATCACGATAGGCGAGATCAAGTTCAGGCCGGCCCCGCTAAGGCAGTCCTGGATTAGGGGGTCTCTAGATAGCTGGACTATATCCTTTGTCCGGATTGTTGGTCTATGAAGATACAAGATTGAAGACTTTGTCCCGTGTCCGGATGGGACTCTACTTGGCGTGGAAGGCAAGCTAGGCAATACAGATATGTAGATCTCCTCCCTTGTAACCAACTTTGTGTAACCCTAGCCCCCTCCGGTGTCTATATAAACCAGAGGGTTTAGTCCGTAGGACAACAGACAATCATACCGTAGGCTACCTTCTAGGGTTTAGCCTCTACGATCTCGTTGTAGATCAACTCTTGTAATACTCATATCATCAAGAACAATCAAGCAGGACGTAGGGTATTACCTCCTTTAAGAGGGCCCGAACCTGGGTAAACATCGTGTCCCTAGTCTCCTGTTACCATCCGCCTTAGACGCACAGTTTGGGATCCCCTACCCGAGATCCGCCGGTTTTGACACCGACATTGGTGCTTTCACTGAGAGTTCCACTGTGTCGTCACCATAAGGCTTGATGGCTCCTTCGATCATTGGTAGCGATGCGGTCCAGGTTGAGGTTTTCCTCCCCGGACATATCTTTGTATTCAGCGGCTTCGCACTACGGGCCAATTCGCTTGGTCATCTGGAGAAGATCGAGAGATACGCCCCTGGCCATCAGGTCAGATTCGGAAACTTAAACTACACTGCTGACCTCTGCGGAGACTTGATCTTCGACGGATTTGAGTCCGTGTCAGGTGCGCCGCACCGTCACGACGAGCATGTCGTAACTCTGTCGTCGGAGAATGTTCGGGAGATCGCATCTGCAACTACTCCGGCCTTCAATCCGGAGCAAATTGCGCCATCCAAGGACGGAGGGATAGACCCCGCCATGGAGGCCACACTCTTAGGGGCGATGGGGCCGGATACTGACTCCACCCCTTACAAGAGCCGTGTCGCCAAACCACTGGATTCATCTCCGGTCACGGACTCCGAGCCGCCTGCATCCATGCCCATCGAATCCGACTAGGCACCGATCATGGAGTTCACCTCCACGGATATCTTTCAGCACTCGCCTTTCGGCGATGTGCTAAATTCGTTAAAGTCTCTCTCCTTGTCAGGAGAACCTTGGCCGAACTATGTCTGGCTAGAATGGGATACGAACAACGAAGAAATTCGCTGCCCGCCCACCACCCACTTAGTAGCCACTGTAAGCGACATGCTCAACTTCGAATCTGAAGACATCGACGGCATGGACAAAGATGCAGGAGACGAACAGGATCCAGCACACACAGGACGCCCGACAGCCACTTCATCACATGACATATATATGGTGCACACCCTTAAAGAAGCCAATGGCAACAAGACAGCGAAATATGAACCCTCCAAGAAGCAACCCAAGCACCGACGTAAGTGGCGCCACTCGAAGTCCCGCCACAGCAAAAGTAGTGATACCGGCACAGGAGATAATAACACTCCGGATAGTGCCGAAGACAACCACAATCCCCTCCAGCATGATGTAGAGCTGGAGGATGAACAACCCAGCCCACCAGAGCAGGCTGCAGATGGGGAACCAGAGGAGGACAATTACATGCCTCTCTCCGAAGACGAGGCAAGCCTCTACGACGAAGAATTTATCGTGCCTGAGGACACCGTCGAACAACAGCACTTCAAGCGCCGGCTTATGGCCACAGCAAATAAACTGAAGAAAAAGCAACAACAGCTTCAAGTCGATCAAGACTTGCTAGCAGACAAGTGGACCGAAGTCCTTGCGGCCGAGGAATGTGAACTCGAGCGCCCCTCCAAGAGTTACCCAAAACGCAGGTTGCTACCTGACCTCGAGGAGGAAGCATTGAAACCTCATGCACCAGTGTACGATGCGGCTGACGTCCACTACGTGGTCGAGCCAAAGAGGCGTTTCAGCCTGAAGTTCAGCCTGCACCCCGCCGCCACTCAATCAAAAATACCAAGGCCCGGGGCAACACACGGGACCTGCGAGACGTATGGGACAGCAGGGAAAAAATCGCAAGGTCAATATATGGGTCACGGGCGCGTGCGCCAACGCGGGACGATGATCGTCACGCCGGATACACCAAAAGTAAATCCGGCCGGGCCAAATACAGCAGACAAGACTCATATGAACTGCGTCGTGATATAGCCCGGCACAGAGGCGCCGCACACCCCCAATGCTTCACGGATGAAGTTATGGATCAGAAATTCCCGGAGGGTTTCAAACCCGTAAATATCGAATCATATGATGGTACAACAGATCCCGTTGTATGGATTGAGGATTTCCTCCTTCACATCCACATGGCTCGCGGTGATGATCTACATGCCATCAAGTACCTCCCACTAAAACTCAAAGGACTAGCTCGGCATTGGCTGAATAGCTTGCCAGCAGACTCCGTCGGTAGTTGGGAGGATCTAGATGAAGCATTCCTTGACAACTTCCAGGGCACTTATGTGCGACCAACGGATGCTGATGACTTGAGCCATATAACTCAGCACCCCGGGGAATCGGCCAGGAAATTCCGGACACGATTCCTAACAAATAAAAACCAAATTGTCGACTGTCCAGATTCAGAGGCCTTAACGACATTCAAGCATAACATCTGCGACGAGTGGCTTTCCTGACAACTCGGCCAGGAGAAGCCGAAGTCTATGAAGCCATCACGACACTCATGACCCGTTTTTGCGCGGGCGAGGATAGCTGGCTGGCTCGCAGCAACAACACATCCAGGAATCCGGCCACTCCGGATAACAAAGATGCCAACGACAAATCACGACGCAACAAACACAAGCGCCACAAATATGGTGATAAAACGAATAATACGGCAGTTAATGCCGGGTTCAGGGTCTCAAAGCCCGGTCAGCGAAAAGGGCCCCACAAAAATACAAATCCGGGTCCATCAAGTCTGGACCGCATACTCGCTCGCCAATGCCAAATTCATGGCACCCCAGAAACACCATCCACCCATACCAATAGAGAATGCTAGGTCTTCAAACAAGCCGGCAAGGCAGGCGCTAAACACGAAGAGGGGTCTCAAAGCGACGATAGCAACGAAGAGCCTAGTTTCCAAACACAGGAGGGCAAAAGAAATCCCTTCCCCCCATACTCAATCGGTGAATGTGGTAAATACCACCCAACCGGCCCACTTGATATAAGCTAGGGCCGGTTACCTTCAACCGCACGGATTGTCCGGTTAAAGCCAATTGGGGCAATCCAGCCGCACTAATCCTCGACCCAATAGTAGACGGGTTCCACCTCACTCGAGTCCTTATGGACGGAGGTAGCAGTTTAAACCTACTTTACCAGGATGCACGGCGCAAGATGGGCATCGATCAGTCAGCGATCAAGGCCACTAAAGCCACTTTTAGAGACATCATACCAGGTATGGAGTAACTATCAAGCACTGCTCGGGCGAACCGCTTTCGCTCGATTCAACGAGGTACCACATGGTGTCTACCGTAAGCTCACAATACCCCATCCACGCAGCGTCATCATGGTTCATGGCAAGGCCGAATTTTCTTTCGACACCAACAAATACATCACTGCCTTACCAGCAGGAACACCGAGCAGCACCTCGCAGCCGAATCTCGAGTCGACACCTAGGCTCCCGGACACCGTCAAGGGGCTCCAAACTACTTCACGGAAGGATACTCTGGCTCATCCAGGGTTCAATTAAACACACCGGCGAAGGACACGACAGGCCGAACTCAGCGGCTCAACCTCCCTCCGGCATGCAAACATTTCTTATATTTCCTTCGCAGGTCCACCTTCGCACCGACTAGGACGGACTCCATAGAGGCAGCTCGAACGCGCCTGGGGATCCTAAGACATTTCCTGCAGCGACCGTTCGGGCACAATACGAACCCGCACTCAACCTTTTCCCCTGGTCACAGCAGGTTCTGCTTTCACAACTCCTTTTTTTATTATTTATCACATTACTTGTACCATACGCATAGACGTATTATTCATACAACATGTGGATTCATATGATGTTTACCTGCTGGTTATTTCTTATTGAAATCATTAAATCAAATGGCATCCGTACACAGCAGTATGCCCTATACATGCCAGGGGCTTCATCTTCCTCGTAACACGACAATAAAAGTCCGAACACCTTCACGGGAGTTCGGCACCCCGAACTTATAGCATTATATGCATCAGCTCCGAATCATGTCTTGGGTCAATAGTTGGGTTTGCCCGGCTCCTATGTTTTGGTACCTTACGTTCCGCTATATCGGCTAAGGTAGCACTGGGAGAACTATTGCGATTGTGTCCCGGTTCTTCTGGACGAGCACCTTAGTAGAGAAAGCCGAAAACTAACTGTCATGATATGGCGAGAACTGGTCAGCTGTTCGAGGGGTCACAAAATCTTTAAGGATTTCTCCCGCACAATGCCATAACCAATGCAGCGTGTGACAGATCGGGTTTTTTCCCCGATCAGGCGCTTATAGAGCCCCTAGTACGGTCTTCCAAATACAAGGGGCTGCGCCGACCATACTAAAGCTCCTCTCGCTAAGTGAGAGTGATAAAGCCCTATAGTCTGATTGCCTGGTTCGTTGTGCTGAGCACCTCCCTTGGAGGACCCAAAACTGGGATAAAGAGTGCTCAGGTTTATCCCGAACACCCCCGTACTCCTTACGTGGGGGCAGAAGCCGACGACTGGCCAACTCTCAACCTTAATATAAAAACGTCCACACAGGAGGGTAAACTTTTATAAAACAGTCGACATATCAATGACCTTGTTTAAAAATTACAACAGATAATATGAACCGCATTTAGGGAAATACAATGTCCTTGGTACATAGCTCCTCCGCAAGGTAGGATCCTTTCAGGACACTCATATAATATGATTCGGGCTTGCGGTGCTCCTTCCCCTCCGGCGGTCCTTTGGTCACCAGCTTTTTAGCATCCATCTTCCCCCAGTGCACCTTTGCAAGGGCGAAGGCCATTCGCGCTCCTTCGATACAGACCGACCGCTTGATGACGTCATGTCGAGGGCAAGCGCTTATAAGCCGCCTTACGAGCCCAAAGTAGCTGATTGGAATCAGTTCGGCAGGCCATAGCCGGATAACCACATCTTTCATGGCTAGTTCCGCCGCCTTATGTAGTTCGATCAGCTGTTTCAGTTGATCAGCAAAAGGCACCGGATAATTCGGTGCCAAATATTGAGACCAAAAAAGCTTGTCGGCGGTGTTCCTTTGTCTTGGTAGAAGTGAGCGGCATCTGATATACTGTGCGGCAGCTCGGCAAATACACCTGAGAAGTCTAGATTCGCAATCAGTAACATAGTTTTCCCTTCAAATATTTTCTTTACATGGGAAAAACTTACCTGCCGCGATCTGCCTCGCCTCTTGGATCCCCTGTAGCTCGCTTTGGGTTTCCCCTAGGCGTCGCTCGTGGCTTGGCGCACCTTGGTGAGTTCGGACTCTTTCTCCGTTAAACTTTGCTCCAAGGCCTCACATTTACTTACGGCCTCTTGCAGCTCCTGCTCGGCTTTAATAACTCTGGCTTCGTGTTTCTTCGTGTTTTTCTCGGCCTCGGCAACGGCCCTTTTGAGGGCCTTGACTTCGGTCATAACTCCTAGCACAAATTATGCGGCTTATTTCATACCGAACATTTATCTCGCAATAAATACACATAATACTTGTGCATACCTTGCTTATCCCTCAATTGCATTTGCAATTGGCCAATTTCTTCTCTGGCCCGCTCCAGACTTTGATTCAGTCCGGCGATCTCTGCAGTATGAGAGGGAGCAGCCGCTACAGGTATCTGCTCGAAACATGATAGAAATCAATGTCATATAGTAAGACTCCCGGAGATCATGAATTCGATCCCCTGTCCGGTTCTTTCTTTCACCAAACAGTGTATCAGGGGCTACTATCTATACTATGACACTCTTCGATAACTCATATAACATACCTCAAAGCCTTTTATAAGGCTGATACAGGCTTCGTTTAGTCCATTCTCGGTCAAATCAATTTTCTTAATCACCGCACCCATCAGGGCACGGTGTTCATCAACAATGGAGGCATCTCGTAGCGCCACCAGCAAAGCATCCGGCACTTCTGGATGGACAGAGGTCGCCGACAGAATCCTTTTCCCCACGTCTCTAGCCCCTGCGGTTCGACCTCCAGGCGCCGCCTTCACGGTTTTTTCCTTTTCTCCTTGTCCGGGGTCCTGTCGGGACGAGGCCTCGGTGTTTGGCACCTATTTGGAGGAAGGGTCCTTCGGGGGCGTCCCGATCTCCACAGAGTTTGAGCTCAGCAAGTCCTCTGATGAGGATTGTTTGGTACGGGACCTCACCAGACTACAAGAAATATACGGCTTAGGTTAAAATACTAAGCCACTACGAGTCCGGACGCTTAAACGTATTTGGATACTCATGAGTTCACCTGGGGCTGGGCCCTGGGATCCCATGACGTGCCGCTGTCGGCGGCGGCAGGAGACTCCTCTTGACGAGGAACCTTTCCTCTTTTGGGTAGTTCGGCCTCCAAGGATGCGGAGGCCGTCCTCTTCCTTCTTCCCTCCGCAGGGGATTCATCTCCCTCCTCCTTTTTGTCCTCTTCGAAGGCGTAATGGGCTTCAGAGCCTTCGGGTATTGTGCCCGAAGTGCTGCAACGACGAAGGCCGCCCCGGGTCTTTTTAGCCCCCTTCTCAGTCATCTTCTTCGGGACCTTGTAAGGCACCGGGACCAGCATCTTCGTCAGAAGTGGGATGCCGGGTCTTCGGGCAGCGGGGCCGGACAATGGATCCGCTCTGCCTTCTTCGTCCAGCTCTAGGAAAGTTGATAAACACGCGTCAAGCGCGTCCATTGGGTCATGCGGATGGAAAAGTTTGACAAACTCACCGAACTTGCAGGGCGGGAAAGTTGGTTCCCACGGTCTTCGGCGGAGTCCGGCCACGATTTGCTGGACTTAAAAAGCACCTTCCAAATATCCTCGTGTGACGAGCCGAAGAGCCTTCGCAAGGTTTTGTGCCTAGCCGGATCAAACTCCCATAGATTGCGAGTCTGGTGTTGGCAAGGCAGTATCCGGCAGATTAACATCACCTGGACTACGTCGAAGAGTTCAATGTTCTTATCCCCCATATCCTTAATGCGCACCAAGAGCACCGATAGTTTATTGGACGAGGACCAATCCAGTCCTTTCTTGACCCTGGACGTAAGCCGCAGAGGGGCGCCAGATCGAAACTCGGGAGAAGCGGCCCGCTCCATGCCGCTTGGCTCAGTCATGTAAAACCAATGTTGTTGCCACTCCTTGACAGAATCATTAAAGGTGCATGTTGGCCATATAACGTTGGGCATCTTGCTCACCATAGCACCCCCACACTCGGCGTGCTCGCCGCCCACCACCTTGGGCTTCACATTAAAGACCTTCAGCCATAAACCGAAGTGTGGCGAAACACGGAGAAAAGCCTCGCACATGACAATGAATGTCGAGATGTTGAGGAAGGAATTAGGGGACAGATCGTGAAGATCGACCCCATAATAGTACATGATACCGCGAACGAATGGGTGAATGGGAAATCCCAGCCCATAGACAAAGTGAGGGAGGAATACAACCCTCTCGTGGGGTTCCGGAGTGGGGACGATCTGTCCCGCCGTCGGGAGACGGTGGCCGATTTTCTTGGCCAGATACCCGACCTCCCGAAGCTTTTTGATATCCTTCTCTCGGACAGTAGAGGCCATCCATTTGCCTCCTGCTCCAGATCCAGACATCTTTGGAAGACCTCTTGTGGGTAGAGGAGGTGAACGCTCGCGCGTTGGAGCTTGAGCAGAATGGTATGAGTTGGGAAGAAGGTATGGGTGAAGAGGGTGAATTCTTGTCCCTTTATAAGGGCGGAAGAGGCGATGCGCCCCCCCCCCCTCGCTTGGTAAAACCTCTTATTCTCCAAGCGCCATAAGTAATGGCACTTTTGGGTTACCCGCGTCCGTATTGATGAGCATCCCGTAATAAGGGGAACACAATCTCTGCTTTGATAGGACGTGTCAAGAAAACTGCCCCATGTTATGTGCGGTGCTGGTTGAGAAAAACGGTTTGAATAATTACCGGGCCGTGACGTAATGCTGTGCTATCTAAACACGTCAGTAGATTAGATTTTTAGAAATATCATTCTCTCTACGGTGGTATGTGGAAATTATTTTGCAGAGCCGTACATTATTCTGGTGCTCAAAATCTTCTATGGAGTATTCGGAGGAAGAACCCGCCTTGCAATGCCGAAGACAATACTGCGCGCCGGACTCATCGTCATTGAAGCTTGGTTCAGGGGCTACTGAGGGAGTCCTGGATTAGGGGGTCTCCGGATAGCCGGACTATATCCTTTGTCCGGACTGTTGGGCTATGAAGATACAAGATTGAAGACTTCGTATCGTGTCCGGATGGGACTCTCCTTGGCGTGGAAGGCAAGCTAGGCAATACGGATATGTAGATCTCCTCCCTTGTAACTGACTCTGTGTAACCCTATCCCCCTCCGGTGTCTATATAAACCGGAGGGTTTAGTCCATAGGACAATAGACAATCATACCATAGGCTAGCTTCTAGGGTTTAGCCTCTACGATCTCGTGGTAGATCAACTCTTGTAATACTCATATCATCAAGAACAATCAAGCAGGACGTAGGGTATTGCCTCCTTCAAGAGGGCCCGAACCTGGGTAAAAATCGTGTCCCTTGTCTCCTGTTACCACCCGCCTTAGACGCACAGTTCAGGACCCCCTACCCGAGATTCGCCGGTTTTGACACCGACACCCGCCATCAACCAACATCTTGTTCACCCTGAGGTTGTGTATCATTGGTGAGACCAACAATGGAAAACACCTGACCGCGGTTGTGCGGTCAGGGTGGTCCTCGGCGTCAAAGATGAGGGGTGTCCTAGACCACTTCAGCAGCTTCTAAGCGTCGAGCGACGACTCCGCTGCTGTAATCTCACGCTCCCACTGCTTGAGCTGGCGGTGAGAAGTATGCAGCGAGGCGCCGCCATCGACACACATGGCCTCTGTAGCCTTCTGGAACTCTTGCTCACTGGACTCGTCGTCCTCGTCGTGATCATCGTCTTCTTGTTTCTTGTCACGGCCCCAGGCGGGCCTCTCTTGCTGGTTGTCCTTGCCGCAGTGGGCTCCTCGGCCGCCACGCTTATTGCCGGATCCCTCGGCACCATCCTGGTCCTTCTCCTTGTCCCGCCTCTCATACTTAGCTTTTTGCTTCTCAGCAAGCAGCTCGACTTGTCGGCAGTTCTGGAGACGTGGCCCTTGGTGCGGTGGATCTTGCAGTATTGCTTGCCGGAGCTTCCTGGCTTGTCGGTAGCCGCCAAGGCCCGGCAGGCAGTGCACCCGGCAATCTCCTTGCCGGGGTCATCTGCCTTCACCTTCTTGGTAGCGCCGGTGTCGTCAGATCCTTCAACGGCAAGCACGGCCTTGCCTTTGTGTTTCCTGTTGCGACGCCGGCCCTTCTTTGTTGGGGCAGCGGCATGTTCGTCGATAGAGTCGGTTTCTGCACTAGCGTCTTCGTCAGGATACTTCCTTCCCTCCTCAGCCCGGGCGCATCTATCAGCCAGAATGTAGAGCTCGGCCACATCCTTAACCTTGGTCATCGCTAGCTCTTCGCGCATCTTGTGGTTGTGCAAGTTCTGATTGAACACGCTGATTATAGCGGCGGGATGAACGTCGGGGATGTCGTACAACACTCGGCTGAATCTCTGGATGTACTTGCGTAGGGTTTCCCCTGCCTTCAGGGGAATGATATTCAGATCACTGGCCTGGCCATGAGCTTGGTGGCCTCCTGTGAAGGTGCCAATGAACTCATGGCACAGATCTCACCAAGAAGAAATGGAATCCGCCGGCAAGTGCATCAACCAAGACATAACATTGGGCTTCAGCACCAGCGGGAAATAATTGGCAAGCACCTTGTCGTCGCTGGCTCCGGCCACATGCATCGCGATGGTGTAGATGCTGAGGAACTCGGACGGATGGGTCTTGCCAGTGTACTGCTCGTCGACGTCGGGCTTGAACGTGCGGTGGGACGGCCACTGGAACTGCCGCAGCTCACGGGTAAAGGCCGGGCAATCTAGCTCGTAAGGTAGGCCGTCAGAGCCCCCAGTGCTGGGTGGTCCATAGCGGGCCCCGCCCGCTTGTCTGACCGGTGGCGTGTATCACACGGCGCTCAATAGTGGTCCGAGCATCTTTGTGAGCTCGTTCTCAAAGAACTTGGCACTGGTCGCGGTGGGTCCGCGGGTCTGACTACACTATAGAGATGTTATCACAAGCGTCGTCATGACGGGAAGACGCCCGCAGCAGCTGGCGAGGAGGAGGAGAGTGCACCGTGGCCGCAGCTCCCCCGGTCCTCCCAACGCCAGCATGTGGTCGCTCGATGGAGCGCCGCCCCGAGGGCCCCTCAGATTGCGGATCATCTTTGATGGAGACGGCGATGAGGTTCCGGATGGTGGCCCTCCACTCGTCCAGCTTCTCTGCGGTAGGAGGGAAGTCGAGGAGCAGCTACGCGCGCGCCAAAGCTTCCGCTGGCGTGGGTGGCGGCGCTAGCTACATGGACCGTGGCATGCTTCGACTTCTAATCATGTTAGAAGGAGCTCCACCACAACCAAGCGGCTGCACGCCGTTTTCGCCAGCACTTCGGCGGGCATGCTGAACTACTTCATCTCGCGAACGACGCACAGGGCTCTTCCCACGGCGGTGCCCAGGGCCACCGGCATGGTGACGATGTTCGTCGCACACACCATGTGAAGAGCGCGCAGTGGTCGCCGACGTGGGTGTCTTGGAGGTCGTTGTGCCACCCGGAGGTGGCACAACGACACCCCAGGAGGGCCCTGCGCCGCCTGTGGGGGGCCCAGCTCCATCTTTGGATCTGGTGACGTGCGGCTGGTCGTCGGGTGTGCGAACGATGCCACTCGCCAGGCTCTGACTGCCAGGGTGATGATGGTGCTCGCGGACCGCGGCCCGGGTCTGGCCCGCGACCGGGTCGCTGCTCGCCCATAGTGATATGGGCCGTTCGGCCCCCTACGAGCCGATCGTCGTGGCCATCTTCTTCTTGGGAGCCACGGTGATGATGAAATGCTAGGCTAACTACTAGACCAGATTCTCACAATTGCGAACCCTTGCCTGGCACGCCAAAGATGTCGGTGTGGAATGAAACCTATGGGATCACAAGAACCCCTACTATGGTTGCCCGGGTGCGGGGTTGCGAGAAGAGCAGGATTAGTAACCAGCACGAGGATCGTTTACCCAGGTTCGGGCCGCGAGCATGCATAAAACCCTAGCCCTACATTGGTGGGTGTATTTAAGAGAGTTCTTGAGCTCTCGAACTAGTTGTGGTGAGTGTGTGTTTCGAAAAGGCCGAATACTTCTCCAGTGTGCCATGGGCCTCCTTTTATAGTTGAAAGGGGCTGCCACAGTGGCACACAGGAGGTGGAAAGGCGCACAGTGCTATGACCTTATCGCTCGTATTACAGGACAAGGCGCATTTAATGCATCGCTTAGGTGTCCCCATGCTTTATTGGGGACGGGAACGAGGCCCGTCCCGTCCGTCACCGCTCCTCCTTGCTTCGACACGTGCCCTGGTCAGCGGTGCATGCGGCGCCATGTAGGCAGGCAGGGAGCTAAGGTGGCGCGGTGGCAAAGCCTTCACAAATATCTGCATGCCGCCACGCAGGCGCTTGCTGAGTTGGCCTAGGAGCTGCATGTTGCCACACAGGTGCCTGCCCAGCTGGTTGGGCTGACAGCTGCATGCGAACGGCGGTGGATACTTGGCTGGTGCGGGCCTGGACGTGGCCCTGCTGGCGCCCTTGGCGAGGGCCTTGCCGGGTGGCCCGGCAAGGGCCTTGCCGTGGCGTGCTGTTGTCCCCGGCAAAGACCTTGTCGGGCGTCTGGTGGCCTTCCTCGGCAAAGATCTTGCCGAGGGTCGTCGTCTTCTAATCCTCAACTGATCTTGAGTGTTCCTTATCTTCATAAAGATTTGTATGCCACTATGGAGGTGCCTCCCGAGCCCTGGCCCAAAGTGATGTTGGAGACCGTGGGCTCAAGGGTGGCTCGCTCTGTTGGTGTGGGGCGAGCTGCCCCGGCAAAGGTATTGTCGGGGCTGCTGAGGATGCCCCGGCAAGGGTCTTGCCGGGGGAACCCGCTTCGTCCCTCTTCTCATTGTGGTCTTGGTCTTGGCGTTGCTCTGGTTATCTTTGGC